>NW_027493610.1:0-370701 GCF_021521415.1 Bidens hawaiensis
TTTTTTTTCTCATTGTTTTGTCATCCATGTGCTTCATCTTCATAACATCATCTTGATCTTTAATCAAGTCCGGCTGCAGATTATTGATTATCATCTGTAGAAACCTTGGATACATTAAAAACTTACAGCGGCTCATCAAGTTTTCCTTCAAGTGATAATAAACCATTTCAGAGAAATTAAGTGGTTTATTTAACACTAAGGCCACAAAAGCAGATTGAAGAATCGATCGGCATTCATCGAATCCACCTTTACGTCCTCCAAGACAGTGTATCAACACATGCAACAAGTACTTGTATTGTTCACACAAGTTCGCCTTGTTGTACATCGATCTACCCAAATCGCCATTATACTTTACACGACCGAATAATCCTCTAATCAAATACTTCTCGAATTCACATCGATCATCAATAGTATCAATAAACCCCAACGAATCTCGAATTACTCCAACATCGGTCACCACTCGTTAGTTTTGAATCACGGCCACAATCTGATTCTCGGCTTCATTCAATCGGGCAGTATTCCAGAAAGCACGTATAATCTTCTAATAAACCACAGTGCGAGTAGATATGGCCTTGTAAATTCTCGAACGAATCAAGAAGCTGATCATCCCGCCAAAGATAAGTGTATCATCAAATTTCGGCTCGAGATAGGCACAAATGTTATGACTTTCGTTCCATGACAATAGTACATGTGCTTGTTTAGGTTCAACTTGAGCAGGATTAGCTTCCGGGTTTTGATCGGGAGCAGGATTCTGAACGTTTTCGTTAGCTATTACTATTAAAATCAAAAATAAACATTTAGAATAATATTTTAAATATTAAATTCTGAATAACGAATGGTTATCTCATTCGTAATGGTTATCTCATTCGTTAGATGACTTAAGACGAATAAGACATTCGTTATACATTAAAAGGTTACATTCGTTACCCGTAACAAATCAACCTTATTTGTTATGATTCATACGAATCAAAAATTAAATATATAACAAATCAGCCTAATTCATTATGATTCATTCGTTAACAAACCATGTGAACTTTCGCTAACAAGTTTTAACGAATTTACCTATCATTCGTTAATCCTTAACGAATAATCTTCACTTTGACAATCCATAGTCAATTATTTACATGATTTTGACTTAAATAAGTCAAACAAGATGAACATCATCGTCTCAATCTGTTAAAAACTTATGAATTTTAACAATTAATCCTAACAAAGAAGATCGATAATCGTTTTAATGCACTAATGTAATTCATCTGCTCGATAATCAACCCGATAAACAGTTTTTGATCATTGTTCACTGTTCGGTTAACATACGTATATCAACCAATCTGGTAAACCCTTAATCACTGATGAAAAATCATTCAAATCATATCATCATTATTATCAATACATGTATAACACAGAAAAATTAGTCAATTAAGCATATAACAAGCATAGGATTTTTTTAGAAAATTTGGCAAGAGTTCTCTTTAGGAAGATGAAGGAATAGGAACAGGCGAATGAGAACCTATTCGTCTGTCCTTGGGATTATAAACCCTCAGATCTCACACATCCCAAGGCCATTCGTTCAAATTTTGAACTAACGAATGGCCTCATTCGTTAACTTAGATCCTGATTCGTTCAACCTTTTAAACTAATAAGGATTCATTCGTTGATTTTTAACAAATATACATTATTCGTTAACGTCTCTAATGAATAAGAGTGTCATTCGTTAAACTCTTAACGAATAATACATTAAATCCATTTCATTCGTTAATGGTCACACGAATGTCTTCCATTTGTTATGCACAACGGAAGCGAATGAAGATTTAACGAATAAGAAACTTATTCGTTATGTTTAATAACAAATGGCTTTACATTCGTTAAACCTTTTAACAAATCACCAACTTCCTTAATGAATGAAAATCAATCTCATTAAGGAATTAAATATTCAACAAAACCAAATTGGGTTTTGACCAATGAATTAAATATTCAATTAAATCCATTTTAGGTTTTAATTGCATACCTTAAAATACCTAATCAAACACTGATCAATAATATTAAACTTAAGCAGATTTTTACGTTAAAACACAACTAATACCAGTTGTAAATACATTAAGCACGATTAACTTAAAACTTTCTGGGGATCAAATTCTTCTTTTTCTTTTGATGTATTCACTAGCTTGGTAAATCGAAACTAAAGCAGAATTAAAAAAAATCTTTTTGGATTTTCGAAAATTTTCAATTAACAACTAACCAACAACAGTAAACAACTAAACTATTAAAGCAGTACATATTTTTGTGAGTTGAGCAGGGAATCATATTGACGAAAATGTCACTAAGTAACACTTCAATTTCGATGATTATTATACACGTAACCCAGTGATAATTGCAGATATAATTGTCCTCTTAAACTTTTCACAGACTTGTCGGAAACTTTACGATATGCTTTAATTTGGTTCAACTAGGCACGAAACCTTATGTGTACCCCATCAATCAGATATAACATTTCTATCTCTTATACAGTGAATTTCACATGTACGTTTTTCTTTGTTTTCCAAATTTTGATTAACTGTGACTCATGCAAAAATAATAAAAGGAAAATAAAGCAGAGCGTCAAAATTTTCCCTTAAGATCAGTATTACTACACGCAGATAAGGTTCCATTTCAACAAATAAAAGGATAAAAATAAGTTGAAGTTGCATAAAATCTTAACTCTCAATTCGGATAATCTCGTATTATCACGCGGAGAAAGTCCAAGATTTTATACGAAACACCAAGAAAATAAAGCAGAATACTCAAATATTAACCCTCAGGTCGGATAATCTTATCGTGCAGGAGAGGATCCAACATTTGAACAAAAATAAACAAAAAATAAAGTTGAATTTCTTTGCAAAATAAAATAAAAACAAAGCAAAATTTTCTTCAAAAATGAAAGCATGCACACATAGTAATCATTTTGACTTTTGACTTTTCTTAAATCAAATATAGTATCAATCTTTCAAGATGTAATTCACTAGGTTCGGCATTCATTATCTTTATATCTTATCAGTTCCTATATAGTCTATCAAGCCTATCTTTGCATATCATATTGCTGGCCTTACGGTAATTTTTAATCTAGTTTATTCATGTACTAGATCAATCCCGTCAATGTACTATCATTTTCCCTTTTTGCTTCAAAACTCATTTTGAGAAGCATTTTTTAATGTTTTTTGAAATTTTTCAATATTTGAATGTTTTTGGAGTTTTTAAATTTCTCTGTACAAACTGAAAACACAATATTTTTTGGATTTTATATTTTCTCCCCCTAAAAACGACAAAAATTGAAATAAAAACAAAAAAATGATTTAACCAAGCTTTTGAATATCTTTTAAGGTTTTTAAACCATTTATACCCAGCAGATATTGAAAACGTGTTTTGTCAAACGCTTTGGTATAAAGGTCAGCCTTTTGAAAATCCGTGTGAATTTTATCAATTGATATTAATTTCTTTTCAAAATAATCACGTATGAAGTGATAACGGATTTCAATGTGTTTGGTTTTTGAATAGTGAACCAGATTTTTGGTGATTGAAATTGCATCAAAATTATCAATATAAATGGGAGTAGTAAGAAACTTGAAATCGTAATCCCGCAAGTGTTGCTGGATCCGAAGAACCTGTGAGCAGCAACTCGAGGCCGCCACATACTCCGCTTCGGCTGTTGAAGTTGAGACCGTTGTCTGCTTCTTACACTGCCAGGAAACAAGCCGGTTTCCTAAGAATTGACATCCCTCTTTGTAGACTTGAAGTTGATTTTGCATCCTTCGTAGTCCGAATCAGTGAAAGTGGTGAGATCGAACTTATCGTCTTTGGGGTACCATAACCCGATGTCTGGATTTCCCCTCAGATAATGTAAGATGCGCTTTACTGCCGCCAGGTGAGTCACTCGGGGACTCGATTGGTACCTAGCATACAAACAAACAACAAACATAATATCAGGTCGCGATGCAGTCAAATACATGAGAGATCTGATCATAGCTCGATACAGGGTTGGATCTACGGTATCCTCCAATTCATCCGGTGATAAATTGTGACCCGCGGGAAGAGGTGTCGAAAGAATTTTGCCGTCAAATATATTGAATCGGCTAAGGACATCGTTCACGTATTTGGTCTGATGGATAAAGATCCCGGAATCAGACTGGTGAACTTGCAATCCTAAGAAAAAGTTCATCTCCCCCATCGAGCTCATCTCGAATTTGGTTTGCATCGTCTTTTCAAAATCTTTACACAAGCTGTCGTTCGTCGAACCATAAATTATGTCATCCACATAGATTTGGACAAGGAGCAAATCATCACCCACGCTCTTATAAAATAACGTACAATCCACAGTCCCTCTCGTTAATCTACTTTCAATCAGATGGTCAGCCAACGTACTGTACTAGGCTCTCGGGGCCTGGTGTAAACCATAAAGAGCCTTGTTTAATCAGTAAACATGCTTTGGAAAGTCGCGATCCTCGAAACCGGGAGGCTGCTTCACATACACTTCCTCATGAATAGCTCCGTTCAAGAACGCCAATTTCACATCCATTTGATAAACCTTAAAGTTTTTATAGGCTATATAGGCAAGAAAGATACGTATAGCTTCCAGTCGTGCAACCGGAGCATATACTTCGGTGTAATCTATGCCTTCTTGTTGATTGTAACCAAGAACGACCAATCGCGCCTTATTTCTCATGATTACCCCGCGGTCGTCCTTTTTGCACTTAAAAACCCATTTAGTTGGAATCGCCTTTCTCACGCGATCGGGTTTATCAATTAAGTCCCATACACCCAGTCAAATAAACTGTTGCAGCTCCTCCTGCATAGCTTCAACCCAAGACGGATCCTTGAGTGCCATTGCGACACTTGTTGGTTCTATCTATGATAGGAAGTAGGTGTATTGTGCAATACTAAGGATACCCGAAGAGTGCAAATCCGCATAAGCACAAACAATCGAATCCTCAGTAGTAGATAAATTACACTCAACTTGTTCGTCATAGCTAATTGGTGTCGTGTACGAACCCCGTCGTGTACATCACCAATTATCTGTTCCTGCGGATGATTAGAATGAATCCTTAAGGAAGGTTTAGCAGGTACAGATATGTTATCACCCAGATTGGTGATATTTTCCTCAGCCGTGTCTAAAGAGACAGTTGGAGAGTCATCATCAATTAGAATAGGCTCATTTGTGCCTATAGCTTCCTCTAATGGTCCTGACGATGAATCAACAAAATCAGCTTCATCAGAAGACTCAGAAAAATCATTCGATGTCTCTGATACGTTAAGAGAGTCATTCACATCAGCATACGAAGAACTAGGAATTGGAAGACATTGTTCCTCCAAATAAGATCGAATAAAATCTTCAGATATGTTTTCAACGGCTGAAGTGAACGAATTAAATAAACCGTCGTAATCGAACATCCAATCGGGACCCTTGCCTGTAGGTGGAATGATATAACTTTGACAATCCACATGGTACCACTCATCCACACAACCGGAAGAGATATTGAAGATTCGCTTCTTCAGAGAATTGTATACCAAGAAATAACCCTCAAATGCCTTTTCTTCAAATTTACCGGCATCTCTCTTCAAAATAGTATAAGGACACCCAAATGGTTCAAAATACTTTAGATTCAGTTTACGGTAATTCAGAAGTTTGTAACTTGTTTTCTTTAAATTCTTTACTGTTAATACGCGATTCAGTGTGTAACATGCTGTATTCACAGCTTCATTCCAGAACTGAACGGGAAGCTTAGAATCAGCAAGCATCGTTCTTGCAGCTTCGATCAGTGTACGATTCTTTCTTTCAGATACCCCGTTTTGTTGAGGAACATACGGCGCACTGAATTCACGATGAATACCCTTCTGAATGCAGAAGAAATCCAATACATTATTCATGAATTCCGTAATATTATCACTACGAATTCGTCTCACTTTCAGTTTGTAAAGTGATTAAATCTTCATGATAAGATTCTTAATCAATACAGGAGTCTGATCTTTAGATCCCATAAATAACACCCAAGAGTATCGTGAAAAATCATCAGTCACGACCAAGCAATAAAAATCACCCGCGATGCTAGCACGATTCACAGGAACAAATAAATCCATATGGAGTCGTTCTAGGGGTGTAATAATCGAATTAATCGATTTACACGGGTGTGATTTCTTCTTTTGTTTTCCCTTCTTTCAAGCAACGTAATGATCATTCAACTTGAATTTTTTAAGGGTTACACCTTCCACCAAGTTATTTGAAACCAAATGATTCATTTTAGGCACATGGATGTGTCCCATACATCGATGCCAAAGAATCGTATCTTTCTCTGTGGCTTTGGAGACAAAACACCTTTCTGAATGAGACACGTGTACATTAAAATTCATGTCAAGGACATAAATGTCATTCGATCGAGGTGATTTCATGACAACCATTTCTTCAGGAATTTTATATCCCAGTTGAAGGATAACGCATTCCTTGTATGTGAAAACTAAGGTATATTGTTTATCACAAATTTGAGAAACACTTAAAAATTATGATCCACTTTTTCACAATAATTTACTCTTTAAAACATCAATATCCCGTTTGACACTTCTCCCTCCTTTGTAATCATTCCCCCGTTGTTACCAGCAAACGCAACATAACCCCCTTGAATATCTTTAACATTCTTCAGAAGATTTAAGTTGCCAGTAATATGCCTAGAACATCCACTATCCAAAATCCATTTGTGTGTAGACCCGGACCTGGATGAACTCTGCATAAACAAGTAAATGATTAGTTCAAAAAGGCAGCCCAAGCCTCAGTCTTGGGCTCTCCCTTTGATACTTTTGGAGAAAAGGATAATTTAACACTCGTATTCGGTACTTAAGAATAGGTGACTGGTTTCTTGTTTTTCTTCTTTAAGTACCCGTCACGTATAATTCCCGAATCGGTGTTTGAACAAATTGGTTGAGCACGGTCAACACATTTGTTTGTTACCTTAAATTAATCAATACTAACAACTTTCCTTGGATTGACATCAGAATACATTATGACACTCTCATCAACTTGTTTTTCTTTTGGTTTTACATTCAGTTCAGTCTTACAATTTAATGATACTTTGATCTCATCAACCTTTGCTCTACATTTTTTAGAAACATGTCCCGTTCTCCACACTTAAAACATAAACGTGAGTCTAAAGACTTATGTAGTGAACCACTAGTTTGACTGTCAAGCACGGGTTGAGATTTTGATTTTTCAACAGACACTTTCTTAGTACCAGCAGATGTAAATCCCGTTTTATTTTGGAAAAATTCTAGGTTGGTAGAATTAGATGAATACTCCATCCCATATGATTTGACAAATTTTATGGGTTTAAATGTGGTACTCTTTGTCTTTTCTTGAACACGTTTAGATTTTGATTTGTTAAATTGTTGTTCAAGTTCGGTAACTTTTGAAGTGTCATCCTGATATACACTTTCAATCACTTCAGGTTTAAGAAGGTTCAGTGGAACTTCTTTGTCCAAAAAAACTTTTGATAAACCCTTTAACTTAAAAACTGTCCCATTCGAAGAAACAGACTGAGGATTGACAAATTTCATCAACTCCTCATCAGTGACAGTCGGTTTATCTAATTTCTTCGAGTTAGAAATTACATTAGACCTTTTCACTGAAACTCCCGACGACTTTGAGCCATAAACCGCTTGCTCAAACTCTTCAGGTTCACACTGAATGTGATTGTCAACAGGTATATTTTTGTTTTTGACAATCTCATCTGGTTCAGTCAACTCCTCGATTGAACCATCCAATTCATTTTTGGTAAAACAGTTTCACTTTTAAGATGAATTGGTTCTTGAGTAGTTTTGGTTGCATCAACATTCTCAGATTTAACAGTAGGCATATCTGAGCATTTTTCCACATCAGGAATGCTACTGTAATCGTCCTTAAAGGGAGGTGGAATCTCGACATATCCCAAACCTACTTTTCCATTTTTCTTTTGTGAATGGTTAACTTCAATGATTTCATTCAAAAGAAATGATGAATCTCTAAATTGTCCAAGCTTATTTTTAAGTTCCATTACTTCATTCTCGAGATTAGAAATACAGGTTCGGAGTCGAAGAATCTCCTTAAAATGTTGATCAACAACAATAATCTTACACTGAATCTTAGCTTTAAGATCATGATTGCTTTCAAACAGTTTTTAAATTTTAAGAGTTGATTGTTCTAGTAATTTTGATTTCTGTTTGTAGCATTCATTGATCATAAAGTGATCCTTTGTGAGAGTATTGTTCCGATTTAACGTTGTTTCAAGTTTGTCTTTGAATACAGCACATTCAGCACACTCAATCACATCAGTTGAAGATTCAGATGCATTATTTTGAGGTTTAGGACATACCTCATCAATCTTAGCCATACATGCATAAGATTCAACTTGATCAGGAATTGATTCGGTTTGAGATGACGAATTTTGATCAGTAACAGTTTCAGAGTCAGATAAATCACTCTCCTCAAATACATTATCACTGCTAGCATCTTCGAATTTCTCCACTGGTTCAACAATTGCCATATTAGCTTGATTTCCCAACAAATGTTGAGACCAATCAACAGCTTCATTTACCACCAAAGCTTGAGTAGAAGGAGACTTATCTTGTTCACCACCTAATGAAGTTGTTTTACTTTTATCCCCACCAGATGAATTCTTTCCTGAAGATCTATCTGAATTGCGTGGCCCCGAATATTCTTTTCTAGGTTTATCACACTCTTTGGCAAAATAGCCAAAGTCCTGGCAATTGTAACATTTCACCTTCAGTTTATCCAATCCAATCCTTTTATTCAAAGTAAGAAGATCTTTCCCAGTTCTCTGCATAAATCTCTTGACTTTTCGAACAATCATAGCCATGTTCCACTTGAGATCCATTAATTCAAGATCATCCGGGTCAATTTGATCATAGTCTTCATCTGTTAATTCACTCGTGGCTATTTTTCTTCCAACAAGTTGTTCATATGAAGCCATGAAAGCGCACACGAATGCAAACTGTTGTTCACCCTCTTGCAGATTTACTTTAGGCAAGCTTGAAGCTGGAGTATTTGTGCTTGCATTTGCTCCATTAGCCATAAAGCATACATTAGGAGGACAGTTTACATTAGGAATTTCTTATTGAGCTTAGGCAAAGAAGGCATTAATTGGTACAGAACTTGAAGAATGATTTGCTGGCATAGTACACCCATAGAGTGAAGTATTTTGATTTGAAGGATGCTGATTTTGATTTTCCTTCAACGAGTTTTGACATTTGATATCAAATTCCCTTTCCTCAATCTTATTGATGAATTGTACAGCTGTAAGCTTGGTGTTTCGAAAGAAACCGTTTTCTTTCAATAAAAACAGGAAAGTCGAATATGAAAGAGGTAAGGCATTCTTCAGTGTATCGATCTTATCTGTTTCAGTTGGCTCACGATTAACACTTGACATCTCAACAATCAGATGACTAAATCTGTTACTGTTTAAACTTCAAGGATCAAATTTGTTAAACCTTTAAAGTTTTCTGTTACTGTTTACACGAATGGGTACACAGTAACGAATGAGAGTTATCTCTATTAACGAATGAGTGATATTCGTTAAAGATTTTCACGAATGAACTGATTAACGAATGGATCGAGATTCGTTAAAGAATGAAAGTTTTGGCGAATGATATATAACGAATGGTGCGAACGAATCGGCTTGAAATGAAAGTGATTTAACCAGCGAATGGCTTACAAATGGACAGTTAAGTTTTAACGAATGGGCAGTTAGACGTAACGAATGAGCGGTTATGTCTTAACGAATCAGTGTTCATCGTAACGAATGAGTATGCAAATCTTCATCAGGTCTGAAAACCAATTCAAATTTCAAATCCGTCCAAATCAATCTTTTCACCCTACACCTTAATCAAACTGTTCATAAACCAAATCCAAACCTCACCACTCTTGTCTGAACTCAAAAACACTCATCAAACCTGTTAGTTACTCGATCTAGATTCATACCAATCCGAACACAATTTAAATATCAGTTCGTCTGATCAAACTTCAATTCAAACTCAGATTAAACTCAAACCTACAATTCTCATTCATTCATACCTTAATATCGAATCAATATACTTAGAATAGTTCACTTTGAATCGATTCCTACAAGTCTCTGTTTCAATTGAATTCAATTAAACTTCAAATCTGATCAATTCGTCATGAAATGAATCAAATACAAGCTCAATTATACGATTAAACCAACTAGAAGCATCGAATATCAGATATGTGTCTCTGATACCACTTGTGAGAGCTTAGACGGATCTAGATCTTATGATTATGACAATGCTCATGTTGATTATCAATACGATTAAACTAGATATACTTTAGAGTGTGTACTGTGTGTGTTGAGAAAGCAATTGGACAGAGTAACGAGAGGAAATCAGGAAAAATTAGAACTATTACTTTAGAATAACTTAAAGGGGTATTTATAGGAGATGATCTCATTCGTTAAGATAGACTTAACTAATGAGTCATTCGTTACACTTACTTAACGAATAAACATACTTATTCGTTAATACTTCAATGATAGCGAATAGCCCACATTCGTTATGTTCCATTCGTTAAACTTGGTTAATGAATGGGACTTACATTAGGACGAATGTGACACATTCGTTACGGAGTAACGAATGTGCCTTACATTTAGGCAAATTTACAAAATAACCCCTATATAATTAAACTATTACATTATTAATACCAATAAAGACCAAGACGGACAAAACATGTATCCACATTGCATCAAATTGTTTCCACATAATATTGAGTTTATGATAGTATTCAGACATAGAACTACCATTTTGACTCACAGAATTAATCTTTTGATATAAACCAAACACTACCAAACCATCAACTTTATCATAGGTTTCTTTCAAATCTTTCCAAACATCAATAGCCAATTTAGAAAATACTTGCCCTAGATATAACTCTTCAGATGTGGAATTAAGAATCCATGAAAGGACCACAGAATTACACCTGTCCCATTGTCTACTAAGAACATCATTGTTGGTTGATTTTATGCAAGTTCCATCAATAAAACCTATTTTTTACTTGTAAAGCTAGAAGCATAGAGTTAGCCCAGACAGTGTAGTTCTCTGTTCCTTTCAATTTTATATTAATAATAGAGAGAGTGCTAGAATCACTTGCGTGAAGATACAAGGGATTACTAGCATCCAATTTACTAACCTCAATAACAACACTAGGACTACCAGAATCAGTCATTTTATCACACATAAACAATTAAACACTTAGAGAAAGCAACACAAAATAAACTGCTATGCACACTGAAGGAAAAAAATATAGAAAGATCTCACCAAAATTTTAGCAATCCACCAGTATTGATAAAAGAAAAAAAAATACTCTTTGCTCAAGATTATTCTTCAACCAGAAACCTTTAACGATCAGTAGACACAAAAGCCCCAAATCTCCATTAAGAAACACTGAGAAAACTAGGGTTCCAAGATGAAACCAAAAAATATTCAGATCAATCAGCGGAAGAGACCATAATCACGTCGGTAACAATCGACCAAAGCCTTCTTGCTCTGATACCATGTCAAGAAATCAGACTATATCTTCAAATTCTCCAAAGATAACCAGAATACAAACTCTATATGTTCTTATTATAAAGATTTGAAGAACAAAGATTACTTATATGATTGAGAAGAAATACAAGAACTCAATGTAACAGAATAATATCAGGTTTCATTCAAGATATGAAACCCTAACAGAGAGAATCGCCTAACCAGTTTTTTGAGAGAAATAAATTGACGACTAACCTCTTTTTCCAACTCTACAAGCTTATATTCCAGCTAGTCTCTAAACTCCAGCCCATCAGCCCGATAGTCAACAGATGTCCAATAGCCCAACTCATTTAAAACACCATTACATGAAAAAAAAATAAACAACCAAATATTAAACCAATATCATATAACTTAAGAATATAAATTGGATATAAAATTGACAATTTGTCCACATCTTTTAATAGGTTGGTTCAAGTTGATTATATGCATATATTTTGGTGTGTTAGAAGCGTGTAGATGCTCACAATCAGGGGCGCAGCTTTAAGGAGCCGGGGATGGCCCCAGTCATTGCCGTTTTTTTGTTTCGTAGGGTTACTTTTCACGAGTCCAAAAATTTTATATGTATTGTGGATATGTCTCGTCTTCAATTAAAAGACAACTTGTTGTAAATATTTTAAGTCGTATTTGTTGATAGAATCTAATTATATTTCATCGAAAAGAAAAGATCTTTTTTGGGGCCGTATTTTCTATATGGTAAATGACGTGGAGCCTTTTGTAAAACTTAGGGCCTTACATAATTTTAACTATTTTCTTTAAGGCTGCAAAGATTAGTTGTACAGTTTTATGATGTACATGTACCAGCTTCAACCATAGCATTAAACTAAGGTTTATTGGATTCTATAATCCTTATTTACTGCTATTGGCCGATAATAATCCCTATTCTTTTTATCACCATTGGCAGTCCCACTTTGGAGCTAACTTCCCATCTGTTAGGTTAGTGGTATTCTGGAATGTCTCTCATAACACCATGTCCCCTACTTGGAATCTTCGGATTCGAATGTTCTTGTTGTAGGACTTGGCTATTCTTTGTTGATATGCTGTCATTCTGATCTTAGCTAGATCTCTGAGCTCATCAATAGTGTCTAATTCTTCAATAAGGCTTTGGTCTAGAGATCTTATGTGGAGAGTCCGACTTCCTATTGGTAGACTCATACTTTGGGATGACCAAACCTTCATGAGCCTTCTTATCATCCTCTAGCCGGATGTATCTTAAAGCCCTGTTTTTGACTTCATCAAGATTCCTGCATTGAGTCATGACAAGATCATCATAGAAGGATGAATCCTTCTTTAACCCCATCTTGAGAGCTTCAACAGCAGCCGCCATATCAAGGTTGTGAATATCCAAAGCTTCCCTGCTAAATCTAGGTATGTAATCCCTTAGGGATTCATTATTATTTTGAATAATTCTATATAAATCACCTGTCATTTTCTCAAAAGATCTACTACAAGAAAATTGATTACTGAATAAGTTAATCAAATGAGCAAATGAAGTAATAGTGTTGGAAGGAATACTCAATAACCATTTGAGAGCCGGTCCCGTTAGTGTTGAACCGAACCCCTTGCATAGGAAAGCTTCTTTGATGTCAATAGGGATAGGGTTGATCTCCATCCTTTCTCTATACTAAGCTACGTGTTCCTCAGGATCTGTAGTGCCATCGTACAGCTTCATGCTGGGCGTCTGGAACTTCTTGGGGATCTCCTCGTCGCATATAGGCCATGTGAACCTGGATAATCTGTGACTGCCTACCGGAACTTCAGCTATGGGACGGATTATCCCAGGGATATTGGAAATCATATCCTTCATTTTCTGCAATTCCCTTGCTATCTCGGGGAATATCCCCTTATCCTGCACAGATCCACGGTTAGTGTATAAATTAGCATTAAGTAAACTGTTACCGAGGTCGTGGTTAGGTCTTTGGTATCCTGAGCCTTAACGGCTAGTTCCTCCATAGAGAGTATCCTTAGGATAAGGTGACATATGCGTAGGAATGTCATCTCCAATATGCACTTCAGAGGATACCATAGGAGATCCTGACGAGAATATGCCGGCTGGCATGGTCTAAGGAGGCTGCATGCTCATGGAGTCTGGCCTTGTAGGTCTGGATAATTCCGAGGATACCTAAGGGTAGGTTCCCCAGTATCCTGACTGCTGCTGAGACGGTATCCTTGCCGATTGTGTCCCCAAGGATCCGGGATTCTGAAGGATAGATGATCCTGGAGAGCCAAAATCAAAAGCCTAGTGCATGAATGGAGTAGCCTCCTGCCCTGGTTTTTTCTTGATCCCTTCAATCTCCTTAAATAGCCTTGAGTTGGTTCTCTTGCTGCTCCATGTGAGTTTTAACCTGTTTCATCAAAGCAAAAAATATCATTGTTAGAAATAACCGGATCTACCCGTGTAGAGGTTCCCGGGTATGATGGAAGTTCTCCTTTGGTTGAGCGCTCTTCTTTGGGACCGACGGAGCAACGGGGTTAACATTTGAAGCAGTGGTGACCGGAACAAGAATGGAGCTAGTTTTTGGTTGTGAGCCATAATGAAGGGATGAAAGTAACTGAGAGTGGAACAAACGGTTTTGATGGATTAAAGCACCAATTGCCCCACGGTGGGCGCCAAATTGTTCTGGTCAAAAATTGACAAAGGTGATTTCGTAACCAAATTAGTAAATGGGACTCGATGCTTGCTTGAAATGAACGTAAAAGTGCTGGAACACAGAGATTTGTTGTGAGGAAAAAACCTGTTATCCTGAGGATAACAAGAAAAAAACCCCGGGTGGTGAAAACTATCACCACCAGTTTATTAATAATCGAAAAAGGTTACAAGTGGTGGAGCTCTTTCTCTTTCAGATCGTGTTACAAGTGATACTATTGCTAGAGTGTGAGAGTTGTGTAAAGTATGTATTTTGATCCAGAGATAGCTGCTCTATTTATACAAATAATTGGCTAACAAACATTCTTAAAATTCCGGAGATAATTGACTCCTTCCAATTAGCCGTTTGATTCCACGTTTCCTTTTTGAGCACGTGTTATTTTAAGTAATCCCTATAATTCCGGAGATAATAGACTCTTTCCCTATCAGCCGTTTGACCTTGTTGAGCATGTTCTTTGTGGTTGTTAGCGAGTAGTCCGAGTCATTAGGAGCACATCGGAACGTTGTATGACTTGGTAAACATCAAAGAAAGGCGGTGGAATCGTTAGCACAATAATATATTAAGGATACCTGTATCTTCGGAGAATACTATATCCTGGAGTTATCCTGAACATATTCGTTTTCTTAGGATACTGAAAATCCGAGCCCTAACACCGAGGGCACTTCAACTATCCATTTCTCAACCCGTTTTTGATTTGATATTTGGTTGGAATGTATCGCCCGTGGTGGTCAACGAGATACTCCAACTACTCGTATTTGGATACGTTAATTTGATATTTTGTTGGGTCAGCTAAAATGACATGTAACATTCATGAGCCGACCAAATCGATTGATTTGATAATTCGTTATTTAGTTTGTCAGCTAAAATACCATGTAACGCTCATGGGCCGACCAACTCAATTGCTTTATAACTCGTTATTTTAATAAATTCAGAACAAAAGGTTTAAGAAGTTCATTACAAAAAAGTTCAAAAGAAAACGCTAAGAAGTTTATGACAAAAGTTGAAGAAGTTCAACACGACTGATGCATCAGCTATCAGTACTCCTCTACCTCTAAATCATGATATTGGACATAACCCCAACGGGGAGAAGGCGGATTAAACCCTATACTGATCCATGATTGGCTCGCTTATGCACCTCACTGCGTCACGGCCAGACATCATGTATGCCACATTTTTGTGCGCCCGATATCAGTCTAATCCGAAGGTGTCACATCTCATGATTGTCAAACGCATCTTACGATATCATAAGGGATGTCCGAGGGTCGGTCTCTGGTATCAAAAGGATGATGAGTTTGTGTTGAGGGCATACTCAGACTTGGATTACGGGAGCTGCAAGATGAACGCGAAATCTACAACAGCAGAGTGCCAATTCTTTGGCAAATGACTTGTCATTTTCCAGTGCAAAAAGCAAACCACGGTGTCGCTATCTACCTAGGAAGCTAAGTATGTAGATGCTTACAATTGCCGTTCTTAGGTTTTATGGATCCAACAACAAATGCAGGACTATGGTGTAAGTCTTGTGAGAGGATCTTTCAATGTGATATTAATGAATTCGTTGATAGGCGGAAACTAACAATGAACCGATCCAATAACAAACTAAGTAATAACAATAAAAACGAAGAATCTAGCTTCAAAATACACGTATATATTACGTCGGGTGCTTAAGCCCTATTACAAAACTTACACAGTGATCGACCAACTGAACGAACAATCCTAACATAAACTACATACATCGTATATATAGTTATACCAACCTAGGCGCAAAACATACAAAAAGCCCAAACTAAGCCCAAAACAGAAAGCATAAACCATAAATAATAGCCCAACAATCTCCCCCTTGGTTTATTTCTTTATTCGTGCTCAAGCATGTCAGCATCAGCTTCCTTATGCGCGTTTGCCCATAAACCTGTACGAATAATCAACCCCACTAAGCTCGTATAATTTTTAGCAGCTAGTTCATAAAGTGGCTCAGCTGAAATCTGAAAGCCGCTAAGTGTCTTGATGTCTTTCTCACTAAACTTCAATAAATCCCTTGGATCAACAAGAAATATTGACTCTTGACCAATCTTATGATTACCGTAGCCGTTTCACCGTCATACGTCCAAAACTTCATTCTATCAAGAGTTCCCTCAAGATATCACTTGGTGATCGGAATTGACGTCACTTTATCTGTTGGCGGCCACATCACATTCACCATTGTCTTGTTGATGTGAGGGTCATGAACACCTTTTGCTTTCTTGAGAAATGATTCTGCAGTTGCCTGGCCAAGTCTTTTGTCTTCTTTATGACGGCAACATTAATGTCCCAGCTTTGTGGCAGGGAGTTGACCAGCTTGTTGTTGATTTCAGTAGAATTTAGGTTTATGTTTGTTTATATCATTTATGTGACCAATAATATAAACCTGTGAAGTTGTGTCTCCAATGACTCTCCCAGGACATGATTGAACATGTTGTATTTTTGTCTCAAAAGATCTTGCCTACTTCACCTCATATCCTAATTTCCCTCATATACCTCAATGAGGGCCTCCCACAGCGCTTTAGTAGATTGTAACTCTCTAAGCCCCAAGGCAATTTCAGGTGAAAGTGCCATTGTTAATGAAGCGAGAGCCTTTTCATCCTCTTCAACCTTTTCAAAGTCTGCGTCCACGTATAACTCAGCAGGCTTTGTCACCACTTCGTCCGTACCCTCTCCATATAAGTAATTATTTGAGGACCCCTGACAATGCTCCACCAGATCTTTGCATCCTTCATCTTCACATATTTCTCAAATATGAACTTCCACTCGGTGAACCCCTCATGAGACAGTAGACCGGGTACACGAGTAGTAGTTCCCATGATTGAGTCTAGCTCTTGGTGTAAAGCAACATTTAAAGATATACTAACTGATTGGTCCATCTTTCTTTTGGTCAAAAATTAACAACAACGATTTCGTAACCAAATTAGTAACGGGACTAGGTGCTTGTATGAAATGAAAGTAAAAGTGCTTGAACACGAGGATTTCTTGCGAGGAAAAAACCCGTTATCCTTAGGATAACAAGCAAAAAACCCCGGGCGGTGAAAACTATCACCACCAATTTATTAATAATAAAGGTGATTACAATGGTGGAGCTCAAACTTGATCGTGATTACAGAGAATGCGAGTACTAGTAAGTTCTCAAGTGCTAGAGTGTGTGTTTTGAACGAAGTCTATCGCTCTATTTATAACAAAAAAGAGTCTAACAAACTTTTCTATAATTAAGGAAACTATGGAGTGAATCCAATTAGCCGTTAATCCCCTTAATCAGCACGTTTCTCTTTACTGCCACTATCTATTAACATTAAGTCCGGGTCTTTAGGCAATCATGGTTACATCTTTTGACCTGGTAAACATGGAAAGGCTGCAAACAAATTGTTTCACACGTTTCCTTTTTAACCACACGCTAATAACTGCAGGTCCGAGTCTCCGGGAGATCATGGCAATGTCCTTTGACCTATTTAAACAAGGAAAATAGCGAACAAATTGTTAATTTATACAATATATTTAGGATACCTATTACCTCGGAAGATACCATATCTTGAAGTTATCCGAACATACTGCTGGCTGAGGATACTGAAAATCCGAGCCCTAACAATTGACCCCAAATTTAACAGCTATTGGCATGGATTATAGCTATAAAATTTTTTAAATTCGAACCCCGAGTGGCGATAGATTGGCGACATGTATCAGTCATCCATGAGTCAGTCATCCGAGTGGAGCGGAAAAAGCTGCGGAGGAGGCTGTGGAGGTGGCGATCAAGAATGCGGTAAAGGCGGTTGGTGACGAGGTGCAATTGGGCAATGATAGCAGTAAAGAAAAGGCTTGAGCCCAACTTTTTTTGTGTTTGTGTTTGTTGGTCTGATGTTGGATTGAACAATTTTTATTTTCTTGTCTTGAACAATTATGCTTAGGATAATAGGATACATGGGTGGAGGGATCTTGACTTTCCAAGACGAAGCCCATGTTATCTTGACTTTTAGACATCTGGCAATATTCGGGTGGAGGGATCTTGGCTTTTCAAGACGAAACCCGGGTGTTTCCTTTTTGATTTCCTGCACTTATGGTTAATATTAATATAATCTTTTGGCTTTAAGTATTGTGTTTAGTAACTTGTAAGTTTTAATTGGAATATTATGTCTTTTAATTTTCTGAAATAAGTTACATCGAGGATAATGTATCTCGAAAACATGCTTCTTGAATATTAATAGTTCTAGAAAATATATCTTTAAGAATTTTTGTTA
Source organism: Bidens hawaiensis (assembly GCF_021521415.1). Classification (NCBI taxonomy): domain Eukaryota; kingdom Viridiplantae; phylum Streptophyta; class Magnoliopsida; order Asterales; family Asteraceae; genus Bidens; species Bidens hawaiensis. The sequence continues at coordinate 18,503 of NW_027493610.1, forward strand.
AAATGTCCTGAGGATTATAACGATTATATACTTTTAGAAAGCATAACCAAAAGATTTATTAGGAATTAAAATATCTTAAGGATAATATATCCTTATGCCTTGTGTTAGTTATCACAATCTAACCAAAAGATCATACCTTGAAATATAAGTTGTTTAATAAATTTAAGTGTAAAGAGTACCTGTGTGGAGATCATTTATTTATTTAGCTTACATATGATGTCCCCAACTGTTGATCTTTTTGGAGTATCATGTTTCTGGAATTTTGCTAAGTTAAAACAACTTTGTAATATCTCTACACTTAGTGATTATCCGATCTTCGATCTGTCAAAACAAAGTTAGATAATCCTGGCGATAAAGCCCATTTACTGGCGATAAAGCCTTTGTGCTGGCGATAAAGCCTTTTTACTGGCGACTAGGCCTTCACTTTAGAGACATGAAAATGTCTAAACTTGAGATAAAACTGGGGAAAGTCCCAAACGTATGTGCATGATAATACCAAGACTTTAGATAACACGAAAGTGTTATAAACCTTAGATAACATGAAAATGTTACAAACCATATGTGTGACACGTCTGCCACTTATCTTAAGGATTCGGTATATAGCCAACAACCAATGGATTATCAGCTGGTCTGGTCCGCCTGCCTCGAACTATATCTGAATCATCGTGCGCTCCAGGTGTCGTTAGAAAGGCAAAGACCTTTAAACCTTTTGAGATATCCAGGATATCATATTCATGCGCTCCTGGCGTTCGTTGGAAAGGTGAAGACCTTTAAACCTTGGGGGATATCAGGGATATCATATTCGTGTGGGAGGTGATCAGCCTCTGACTGTTGTCGAGATAACATATCCTTAGCATAACGACAAAACACTAAGCTCTTGATGAGGGATGGGTGTTAGCCTGTCTAACACCCTCCGATGCTTAAGTCAGTAAACTTGATTTAGAGATAATAAAGTTAGAGAATGTAAAAAATAGACGAGGGAACATACCTTTGTCCTGAGGATATGAACATACCAGTTTAGGATATTAACAAAAACATGCCTTAAGATGAATAGCATTCTAAGCTCTTGGTATAGGAATACCTTCCATAGTGATTAACCTGTAGGCCCCTTTTCCTGCTTCGGCTTCAATCAAGTAAGGACCTTCCCACTTTGGAGCTAGCTTTCCATCTGCTGGGTTAGTGGTATTCTGAAATGCTTTTCTTAACACCATATCTCCTACTTGGAATCTTCGAATTCTGATATTCTTGTTGTAGGACTTGGCTATTCTTTGTTGGTATGTCGCCATCCTGATCTTGGCTAGATCTATGAGTTCATCAATGGTATCCAAGTCTTCAGTAAGGCTTCGGTTGTTGTACTCAATATCTTGGATGCTGGTTCTTGCTGTGGGGATCACCATTTCTGTAGGGATAACGGCTTCGGCTACAAACACCAAAGAAAAAGGTGTTTGTCCCGTTACATTTTTTGAAGTGGTCCTATCATCCTAAAGAACAAATGGTAGTTCTTTAGCCCATTTTCCTTTCTTGTATCCCAATTTCTTCTTCAGATTGTTGATGATGATCTTGTTACTAGATTCTACTTAACCATTAGCTTGAGGATGTACTAGAGTTGAAGTCACCATCTTGATTCCCCAACTTTCACAAAAGTTGGTTGTTATTCTTCTGATGAACTGTGATCCATTGTCACAAACAATCTCTGCTGGGATACCAAATCTTGTTAAGATGTTGCGTTTGATGAACGAGATCACATCCTTTTCTTTGACTTTAACAAATGCCTCTGCTTCGATCCACTTGGAAAAGTAATCTGTCATGGCCAGCATAAAGACTTTTCCCCCAGGAGCCTTAGGCAGCTTTCCCACAATATCCATTCCCCATTTCATAAATGGCCATAGGGAGATGATAGGATATAATGGTTTACCTGTTTGATGTAATATGTTGCTATGTCTTTGGCAAGCATCACACTTCTTGGAGAAATCCATTGCATCTCTCTTCATTGTTGGCCAGAAGTAGTCTGTCCTTAGTATCTTGGATGCTAAGGCTCTGCCCCCAGTGTGGTTTCCACATTCACCTTCATGTATATCCTTGAGAATTTCACGTGCTTCTTGATTTTTCAAGCATCTTAAGTATGGACCTGCAAGTGATTTTCTAGAACATATTATTTAGGATAACATATTGGGTTACCTTCATTCGGAATGCTCTGGGATTCTCTCCTTCTAGGATCTCGTTATCCTGGAGATACCGTATTATGGGATGGGTCCAGGATACCGGATTCTTTTCAGTTTCTGAAGTCTCCATGATTTCATTGTTCTCCTTTGTTGCTGGAGTCAAGATATGAACGATGGGTATCTTGATATCATCTGGTATCTTGAGAGCTGATGCCAAATTCGCTAAGGCATCTGCTTCAATGTTCTCTTCCCTTGGTACCTGTATTATATCAAATGTTTCGAAACACATAGCTAATTGCTTAACTATTTCTAAATATAGGTTTTCTGCATTTGCTGCATAATAGCCATTAAAATGGTTAGCTAGTAACAAAGAATCAACATAAACTAGAAGATATCTGACCTTCATATCCTTAGCTAATTGTAAACCAACTATTAAGGCTTCATATTCAGCCTCATTATTAGTAGCTTGAAATTCACAAGATATAGATAGAGGTATTATGTCCCCCTGTGGCGATTTTAGCAGGATACCTAGACCTGTTCCTCTTATGTTGGAGGCACCATTGGTATGCAATGTCCAACTTTCCTTGACGTTCAATTGTTGAACTTCCTTTTCAACTTCTTCAAGTATATATATCCTCGCTAAAATCAGCCACAAAGTCGGCAAGTGCCTGAGATTTGATGGCTGTTCTTGGCTCTTACAAGATATCGTATGCACTATAAGTTTCACAACCCATTTTGCCATCCTACCTGACATTTCTTGTTTTCTCAAAACAGCTTTAATAGGATAGTTAGTTTTTACATGTATAGCATGAGTTTCAAAGTAATGTCTTAGTTTAGTCAAAGCCATTATAAGTGCTAAAATTAACTTTTCAAGATAGGAATATCTGGATTCAGCATCTAGTAGACTTTTACTTACATAATATATTGGATGTTGTTGACCTTCATGATCCTTGATCAAGACGGCACTGATTGCATTCCCAGAAATGGCTAAGTATAGAGATAAAGGCTCACCATCGACTGGCTTCATTAGAAGTGGGGCTGAGAGTAAGTATTCCTTCAGGGATACCAATGCCCTTTCTTGCTTTTCTCCCCCATTCGAACTTTTGATTCTTCCTCAGGATATCATAGAAGTCTTTACACTTCTCTGAAAATCTTGATATGAATCTGTTGAGAGCAGCTATTCTTCCGGTCAACCTTTGGACATCTTTGACATTCTTTGGTGATTTGATATCCAGGATAGCCTTGATCTGCTCTGGGCTTGCTTCTATTCCTCTTTTGGTGACCATGTATCCCAGGAATTTTCCGGCCTTGACCCCAAAGTGACACTTGGCTGGATTCAGCTTCATGTTGTATTCATCCAGGATATCAAATGCTGTTGCCAAGACTTTGAGATGATCCTCAGCCTTCTTTGACTTCACCACCATATCTTCTATATAGACTTCCATCGTGTCCCCCAGTTAGTCTTTGAACATCATGTTGACGAGCCTTTGGTATGTCGCACCTGCATTTTTAAGTCCAAAAGGCATTGCAGTGTAACAGTATATACCTGTGGGGGTCATGAAGGCCGTGTCTTCTTGATCTGAAGGCTCCATTTGAATCTGTTGAAATCCTGAGGATGCGTCCATGAATATTAGCAGCTCGTGGCCAGCAGTTGCATCCACCATTGAGTGAATGTGCGGGAGTGGGAATGGGTCTTTTGGACAAGCCTTATTTAGTTATGTGAAGTCTACACACACTCTCTATTTTCCATTTTTCTTCTGGACAACAACTAGATTGGCCAACCATCTAGGATATTGGACTTCTCTTATCATCTTGGTTTTGAGCAACTTCTGCACCTCTTCTTGTATGATAGAAGTTTCTCTCAGGAGCAAACTTCCTTCGCTTTTGATATACTGGCCTGAAATATTTGTCTATACCAAGTTTATGAGTGATTATAGATTTAGATATACCTGTCATATCTTCATGTTTCCAGGCGAAGGTAGATGCTCTTTTCTTTAGAAAGGATATCAATTCCATCTCAATATCCTCATGAATATTTGATCCTAACAATACTTTGACTTCAGTATCCTAAGGATCCAAAGATACTTCCTTTACATCCTGCTCTCTTGCTTGCAGGACCTTCCCTGGATGTTTCTGTAATTGCTATGCTTGATTAGGCTTTGTAGTCCACTTCATTGACGAAGCATAACATTCCTTGGCATCTTGTTGATCGCTCTCAATTTTGATGACTCCCCAAGGACTTGGGAGTTTCGCACACTGATGATAGGTTGAGGGTACAGCCTTCATGTTGTGGATCCAGGGCCTGCCTAAAATCACATTACAACAAGATAAAGAGTTAATAACGCAAAAATTTTGTAGGGAGTTAGTTCCCTCAATATATATGGGAAGTTTGATTTCTCCCAAGGTGTTCTTGGTTTTGCCACTGAATCCGACAAGGACAGAGGATTTCGGGATAATTTCCGTTTTCGGGATGTCCATTTTCTTCAATGCATCCATTTGGATAATGTTTACAGAGCTTCCTCCATCAACGATTATCCTGCGCACAAAATAGTTAGCTATACATAAAGTGATTACCAAACCGTCGTGGTTGGGATCCACAAGGCCACATCTATCCTCCTCATCAAAGGATATGATCCTTTGAGTTGTCAATGTAGAAGTACGGAGAGGTCTTTCTCCGTTGTCCATCTTCGTTTCTCTGGAATGTTTCTTGGCTGCTGAATACGAGGTCCCGCAGATGTCAGATCCTCTAGAGATAAAGGATACCACCTTAGCTCCGGGTGGTAGAGAAGGTGCCTTTTCAGGTATCTTGACAGGATCCTGACTCTTGTTCCTATTTCTTCCAAATAGTTTCTTCAGGTGTCCCTTACTGAGAAGGTATCTATCTCCTTCCAGAGTGATATACAACTGTCTGTCCGACGGCCAAAGTCTTCATGGAATGCACACCATTTCGACTTGTCTTTGTTGGATCCGGGCTTCTCATTTTTCTTAGGCCATCTAGCCTTGTCACCTAGATCCTACATGGCACAAATTACACCACCAATATCTAGGTTAAAACAATATTAGGATATTTTAGGATATTCTTCGTCATCTTCATCTTCATCCACAGCGTTGATCTTGGGATTATCCTGCTTGGAATAAGGTTTTGGCCTAAAGAAATTTTGGGGTGAGTCTGATTTCCTGTTAGTAGACTCGTACTTTGGGATAACCAAACCTCCATGAGCCTTCTATCATCTTCCAGCCGAATGTATCTCAACGCCCTGTTTCTGACTTCATCTAGATTCCTGCATGGAGTCATGACGAGGTCGTCGTAGAAAGGAGAATCCTTCCTAAGTCCCATCTTGAAGGCTTCAACAGCAGCTGCCATGTCAAAGTTGGGGATTTCCAAAGCTTCCCTGCTAAATCTAATTATGTAATCCTTTAGGGATTCATTGTTTTGCTGAACAATTCTATATAAATCACCTGTCATTTTCTCAAAAGATCTACTACATGAAAATTGATTATTAAACAAGTTAATTAAATGAGCAAAAGAAGTGATAGTATTGGAAGGAATACTTAATAATCATTTGAGGGCCGGCCTTGTCAGTGTTGAACCAAACCCTTTACATAGGCAGGCTTCTTTGATTTCAGCAGGAATAGGGTTGACCTCCATCCTTTCTATGTATTGAGCTACGTGTTCCTCAGGATCCGTAGTGCCATCGTACAGTTTCATGTTGTGCGTCTGGAATTTCCTGGGGATCTCCACGTCGCATATGGGCCAAGTGAACCTAGATAATTTGTGACTGCCTACTGGAACCTCAGCTATGGGACGGATTATCCCCTGGATACTGGAAATCATATCCTTCATTTTTTGCAATTCCCTGGCTATATCAGGGGATATCCCCTTATCCTACACAGATCCACGGTTAGTGTATAAATTAGAATTCAGTAAACTGTTACCAGGATCTTGGTTAGGTCTTTGGTATCCTGAGCTTGGGTGGTTAATTTCTCCATTGATGGTATCCCCAAATAACGCGCTGCCTGCATATGGATTTCATCTCCAACATGCACTTCCGAGGACACCATAGGGGATCCTGATGAGAACATGCTGGCTGGCACGGTTGAGCGACGCTGCATGTCGATGGACTCTGGCCTCGTTGGTCCGGGTAACTCCGAGGATACCGAAGGAAAAGCTCCCCAATATCCTAATTGTTGCTGCGATGGAATCCTTGCTGATTGTGTCCCCAAGGATCCGGAATGCTGAAGGATAGATGATCTTGGAGAATCAAAATCAAGGACCCTGGGCATGATTGGAGTGGCTTCCTGCCCTGGTTTCTTTTTGATTCATTCAATCTCCTTGAATAGCCTTGAGTTGGTCTTCTCTTGCTGCTCTATGTGCGTTTTGACCTATTTTATAAAAGAAAAAATATCATTGTTAGAAATAACTAGGTCTACCCGTGTAGAGGATATCGCGAATGGTGGAAGTTCTCCTCTGGGCTGAGTATCTTTCTTCGGCAGTGGTGGAGGTCCTGGGTTGACACTTGAAGCAATAGTGACCACCGGAGCAAAGACTGAACTGGTTTTTGGTTGTGAGGCCATTGTAAAGAGAATGAAGGTGAATGAAATAAACGGATTTAATGGATTAAAGCACCGTTAGCCCCACGGTGGGCGCCAAATTGTTTTGGTCAAAAATTATCAACAACGATTTCGTAACCAAATTAATAATCGGGACTAGGTACTTGTATGAAATGAACGTAAAAGTGCTTTAACACGAGGATTTGTTGCGAGGAAAAAGCCCGTTATCCTTAGGATAACAAACAAAAAACCCCGGGTGGTGAAAACTATCACCACCAATTTATTAATAATAAAAGTGATTATAATGGTGGAGCTCAAACTTGATCGTGATTACAGAGAATGCGAGTACTAGTAAGTTCTCGAGTGCTAGAGTGTGTGTTTTTATCGAAGTCTATCGCTCTGTTTATAACAAAAAAGAGTAACAAACTTTTCTATAATTAAGGAAACTATGGAGTGAGTCCAATTAGCCATTAATCCCCTTAGTCAGCACGTTTCCTTTCCTGCCACTATCTATTAACAGTAAGTTTGGGTCTTTAGGCAATCATGGTGACATCTTTTGACCTGGTAAACATGGAAAGGCTGCAAACAAATTGTTTCCCATCTTTCCTTTTTATCCACGCATTAATAACTGCAGGTCCGAATCTCCGGGAGATCATGGCAACGTCCTTTGACCTATTTAAACAAGGAAAATAGGGAACAAATTGTTAATTTATACAATATATTTAGGATACCTGTTACCTCGGAAGATACCATATCTTGAAGTTATTCGAACATACTGCTGGCTAAGGATACCGAAAATCCGAGCCTTAACAATCTTACACTTGACCGAGAACTCTGAATTCTGATAATTAAGCCGAGAACACTAAAAATATGACCGAGAACGATAAAAATACTCAAGAACACTAAAATCCTCCCGAGAACACTGAAATCTTCTCGAGAACACTGAAAATTGACCGAGAATGATCAAAAATGCCAAAGAACACTGAAATCTTCCCGAGAACACTGAAATCTTCTCGAGAACCCATTAAGTTCACTGAAAACAATTAATTCTGCCCGAGAACCTTCAAAATTGGCAACAAATATTAAAACTCTAGATATGGTAATCTTTAAAGATATAGTCAAATCCCAAGAATGAAAGGATTTGAATTTAACTCGAAGATTAACCCAAATCTTTTCCAGAAAAGTCTCGCCAACCCGAAGAACACGAAGAACAATTCTTCTTCAAAATCCAGAATTTTTCAGCCAAAACACAACCGAAAATCACCGGTAGAATCCATGATGTCACCTTAAACCGAGCCTAGAATAGGTCTATAGGCTCTGATACCAATTGTAAGTCCCGTGAGAGGATCTTTCAATGTGATATCAATGAATTCGTTGATAGGAGGAAACTAACAACGAACTGATTCAATAACAAACTAAGTAATAGCAATAAACACGACGAATCTAGCTTCAAAACACACGTATATATTACATCGGGTACTTAAGCCCTTTAACAAAACTTACACGGTGATCGACCAACTGAACGAAGAACCCTAGCATAAACTACATACATCGTATATATAGTTATACCAACCTTGGCCCAAAACATACAAAAATACCACCAAAATCTCTAGATTTCGGTTTATATAATATAGTCCAAACTAAGCCCAAAATACAAAGCATAAACCATAAACTATAGCCCAATATACGGTTTGAATTTTCTAACGACCCCTACCTTTGTAGATAATTCTACAGCAATATCTATAATTAAAAATCTGGTAAATCACTCATTCGTTATCTCCGAAAAGAAGTTCACCGTAAAAAAATTCACGTTGATGAGCAAAAAGCAGATCTTTTCACCAAAGCTTTTGATAAATCACCTTTTAACTACTTATTAAAGCTTAACGGTATAAAAGTTTTGGGCGGTGGGGACAAGAGTGTTACCGAGATACTGGATGAGTCAGATATCCCATGAACCTAAACATCAGAGTTAAATTTTGTTTTAGTAAATATTTTTCTTATGGTTTTTTATTTTAGGTGGGAGAAAATTTCAAAAAAACCAAAAATATTGAAAATTTTGAAAAAGTCAAAAAAAATATAAAATTTCAAAATGTCAAAAATATTAAAAAAGTTGCTCCTCAGAAATGAGTTTTTAAAGCAAGAAGGGAAGATGATAGTACATTGATCATCTGGTCCCAAATCGAGTAAAAAGTAGGGATAAAAGGCTTTGTACTTAACTGTATTAGTGCATTGGTAGGCCTTTAAACAAACAAGTAAGAAAACATATGTGATATAAACCTAAAATTCCAAATTGAAAGGGGTGTTAGTTTCTAGCAAAGTCTTGATAATGATGAAAAAATGTAATAGCCAGTCATACTCAAGCCTGTTAATCAGAATGATTGGTTATTAATTTCTAAAAAAAAAGCTACTAGTAAGTGGTTAACGCTTCAACGATATATAGTTTTATGGCTTTAAATCATGTATTGATGGGATACTTTAAGGTTCCGGACTCCATAGGGTCTTTATGCGGTTTATCATCTGGGTATTCATTTCGATGGATTTTAAAAATTGCTTTAAAAAGCAAACCCGTAGTTTAGCTGCTCAATAAGTCATTAAACTCGATCACATAAGTACTTTTGTACTATATCATTACTGACTTGCTCAAACCACACTGTTAGTCATACATTGTCCCCTTGCTCGTTTCTTATTACCATTAAGAAACGGACCAGAAGGGACACCGTGTATGCTAGCCGACAGATAAATCGTGCATACTCATCCACGGGAAAGGACTTTAGGGTATTGCATGATAACGAGGGTATATCTTGTAATGGGGATTATTTGCTAGTTTTGCTTAAAAAATAAAAAGATTTTGATATTCTGATTCTAAGGTTTAAGTCAAGTTGGGGTGATTGCTTAAAACCAAATTATGCCAGAATCAAGATTAGAACTGATAGTTCCTGATATTCTGTGCTTAATGAACCAATTAAACATATCTCAGAAATTTTTGAACAATTTGTTGGAAGGTTTAGGTGGACAGCAGTACCAATGACTGACTTAACACCAGTCAAAATAAACGCTAAAAATAAAATTGTGATGGAAGGGCAATTTCGTCATTATGATTCCCTGCTCAAACTCACAAAAATATGTGATTTTATGTTTGTACATAGCTTGAAGTTCTTTTGATTATTTGATTTACCTTCTAATGTTTTTCACTTTAAAAGCAAAAAGATTTTATTTCTAATTTAGTTTTTGACTCTCGAAGAATGGGTGAACTATCTCTGGAGTTTAAAAGGTTTTCAAGAACGATGAATCGAGCGGTGTTTCTCAAATCATTTTCAAAAAGAACTCAAAATGTTATCTGTAATATTCGAGGTCATTGATTTGGACTTGATATATAGTACATTTTCAAATTGAGCTTATTTAAGTTATTATTTTGATGTGCAAGGACATTAATTTGTACTTGTAACATCATATGGGTGGGAATTGCAAAAACAGTTTGAAATTACATGGACATACTTATGTAACGCATAAGTTTTCTAACGTATACGCCGCATATGTGTGTAGTATATATACAGTCTTATCCGGCGCATATGTATTTTACTTATGCGCATGGAGTTCAAATACTCTCAAGTTTGATCTTTTATTTCACAATTACAAGTCATTACTCTACCCGATTTTTATTGGTTTGGTGATTTACACACCAATACAATATAGAAAGGTGAGATTTAATGATGATGTTTATAGAAAGGTTAAGCTGTAACTCCCGCTAATTTTTCGGGTTAAAGATTTTAAGCATGTAGAGTATGTATATTTTCGAGAGTTATCCGGCATCTTTCGTTGACCCGACCATCTTCCCGGTATGTTATATCATTTAACTTTTCAACCAAAATGTTAATTCTTTATAATTGGAAGGACCAGATGTGAAAAATGTTTATAACATAAACAAGCCTAACCCTAACCCTTTCATTATTCCGATCGGCAGCCTCTCAGCCCCCCCCCATGATTTTTTCTTTTTCCAGGCAAGGTGTGAGCGTAAAACGTCAATTAAAGGTTAGTCCTACGATTCCCCAAGTCTTTTACACCATAATTGGTCGTTATAACACGCGTATTGATCGATTAATGGCTTGTTGTAAGCTAACCGGGTGGCTGTCCAACTGAGCATTTTCGGGACTGTTTTGGTTGAGGTTTTTGCACCAAAATCTTCCTAGGTATGTCTAGTATAACATACTTAAGTATCGTGTTCATTGGTGTTCGTCAGATTGGTCAACTAGTTATAGTTTGATTGTTAGTGTTCGGTTAACTAGAATTGTAGTTTGATGCGTTTAACGCGAGGTTTGAAGTGATTAACGACCAATTCAGCTCGGGGGAACTTGGTTTGATGTACAGGCTATTGAAAAATCATTTTTATAAGTTATGGGGCTGAATTGGTTGTCGATTACTCAAATGGGTCGGTACAACGCGCAATTGCGTTTATTGAATGGTTGGTGCGTTGTACTTGCGAGTTACCGACCCATTTGACTCGTGTAGCGTCGTGTGGACTTGTTGGCTGTGATTTTATCATGTGGGGTCCACACGTGGCTGAGTTGGATGTTAAGGGCCTAAACGACTCTTAAACGCGCGTGTTAGTGTCACCTAATGCTTCTAGGGGTAAATTAGGAATTCTTTATTCCCGGGAGTAACTAAGGGTCGTGTTGGTGAATGTAAGGCCCTGGGGGGCTGTTATGATTGAGTTTGATAAGATTGAGGCTTTAGGTAACTCGAACCACGTTAGAGCGTCTCGTAGGATAAACTAGTCCTTTCGATGTGAATTGTAATGCTTGTATGTAAAACGACAGGTGTTTGAGTTTTGGGATTACATAGGGATTTCCTAGCTCAGGGTGAATACGTGTCTTGTGTCAGGTGAGTACATGAAGCCCCCTTTTTAACTCTCTTTAAGTTTTTGGGCTAGCATGCACACCTAAGCGATTTGCTTGATGAAACGTTTAAACTATTTTATATAGGCTTGCTAGCATATGGTAGGCCTTGGGATGTTATAGTATGTATATATGTATTATTGTATGGCCAATATTTGGCGATATTGTAGTCGTATCGACTATGGATGTTACGTATGCCTACTTTGTGTTTGCATACGTTGATGACATGTTACGTGTTTGGGTTGTACGTTTGCTCGACCCTGATGTTACTACTTGGATGTTATATATATATTTATATATATATAGGGATGTACTTATAAGGATGTTTATATATATGTAGGTATATATATATATGTAAGACCCCGAATCCCGGGAACCCCACAGTTGGTATTCATTCTAAATACTTAATGAAATTGTTGAACTTGAAAACCGTTTCTTCCATTAAAACGAACATATCAGAGTGTCAATTTAGCGAAAAACATAAAAATGAAACAAGTTCCCGAAACCCGGGAATTTTGCGCAAAACCAAATTATGTATAACTTTTATAAGTCTTTTGAAATAAAATATTCATAAACAATTCTTCATTCCAGTATGCCCTTCACCGTCCAAGTAGCTCCGTGCACGTCCAAGCGATAAGGCATCCTCTTCCTAACCTGAAACTCACACTAACATGCACACAAAGTCAGCTTGAGCTGAGTGAGTTCAAGTTTTAAATAAATATTATCAGTAATGGAAATTATGATAATCATACCAATAGTTTTAAAGTAAAAAATAAAAGAGTACATTCATTAAGTCATCATTACCGAAGACTAGACTCTCATACATATGTAAACATCCTTTAAATACATCCATATATGTATAACAACATATATATATAACATTCACATATAACATTCAAGGTCGAGCAAACGTACAACTGAAACACGTAACATTCAGCGCATGCAAACACAAAGTAGGCATGCACAACATTCAGTAGTCGAAACGACTACAACATTCGCCAAATAGAGGCCAAACAATAATTTATATATATGTATATATGTTAACATTCCAAGGCCTACCCTATTCTAGCAAGCCTATATAAAATCGTTTAAAACTTTTCATCCAGTAGGAAAACACTTAGGTGTGCATGCTAGCCCAAAAGTTAAAAGAGTAAAAAGGGCATCATGAACTCACCTGAAATCGATCAAACACCTGCAACGAGCTAGGAAATCCCTAAGTGCACACTCACAAGTAAGGGCCTGTAAATAGTACACAACGCGTTACTAAACTAGACCGTAAGAACACTCTTGCCTAATGGGCCGTTCAAGCCCAACACTTTGGCCCATGGCCCAACAACTTGGCCCAAGGCCCAACCCATACCCAATTACTTTACCTCAGCCCCTAAAACCTTTCAACTAACCAAATCCACCGGTTAAGCCTAAAACGAACTTATCGATTAATAACGAGTAAAACGTGTAGATTTTAGCATGCGAAGATGCATTTAATTACATAGGATAACCTTTGAAATAAATTATTAAATTTTTACCAGACTTTAATAAATGTCTTAGATTTATAAAAATATTTTTATTATATTATCTATTGGACACAAAAATTATAAAAATTCCTCCAACACAGCAAGGTACGTGCAGCTATTTCAGTGCGCAACAAAATGGTTTTTATTTCTATAAAATTCATTAATGAACCAATTTAAATGATTCTAATTGGGTTTGGTTCCTAACTCAAAATACTAACTTCCAGAAGTGGAACCAACCAATTTGGACCTGTCGAAAAAAGGTTATGACGTCGGGAAGACAAACCAGAATCCGTCATCCTGCATCAGCTTTGACACTCGATTTTATAAATTCATAAAAACCATTCAAATCTCGTCCAAAAATTACGTATTATACCTTTCTGGAAACTAGACTCAAATTAGAACATCATGGAATCAAGAATCGATCAAAAACAATGGATTATCATCGCGTTACAGACCGTACAATAAACGTATATGAATCTGTTATCAAACTGTTATCATCAAAACTCAACCTTAACGACCAATAAGCGCGTTAATATGATCAATTAAGGTGTAAAAGACATGGGGAGTCATAAAACCGACCTTGAATTGAAGTTTTCACGGATGAAACTTGGCTGGGCAGAAGAAAAACGAGCAGGGGGTCTTAGCTGCGATCGGCTGCTGTGGTTAAGGTTAGGGTTAACCTTTTGTTTTATGATATAAAATAAAAATTACATCCAAGTCCCTCCAATTTGAAACATAAGGCATAATGGAAGGAAAAGTTATTCTTTTAACGTACTGGGATGACGTAAAGGCCTCCGAGAAACGTCGGTTAAATCCCAAAAATAGAACATACTTTACAAGCTTTAACTCTTGGAACCGGAATTAACGGGCGTTACAATATATATATATATATATATAAGAATGATTATTTATCCATGATGATGGCTTAACTGATGTACTCCTTTTACTTTTAAACTCTTGGAATGACTATCATGATTATTAATTGTTGATGTTATTTATTAAAACCTGAACTCACTCAGCTCAAGCTGACTTTGTGTGCATGTTAGTGTGAGTTTTCAGGTTAGGAGAAGGATGCCTTACCACTTGGACGTGCATGAACGTGCATGAAGCTACTTGGACGGGACGGGCATACTTGGATGGAAGATTTAAGTATTAAACATTTCTTTTTAAAAAGTTTTATCAAATATATTTAAATTTATTTTTGGGCATTATTCCCGGGTTTTGGGAACTTATTTTATTAATTATGGTTTTCCGCTGAAATATACTCTGTAGATTCCCGGGATTCGGGGTCTTACATAAGCTCACTGATAATAAGCATAATATTTGTGCTTATCTGAATGAGGAAGATCATAAAGCTGAAAAATTTGAAGTAATGATGCCATTTTTGAAGAGATCGAGGATTTCAAGGCGATGACTCATGTAGCTGTTCCTTATCAGAGTATAGTATCGAAGTTCTAGAAAAATGCAGCAGTATTCGGATCTGATATACACTTAGAGGTTCAAGGAAAGAAGATTGTGATTACTAAGGCCTTAATCAAAAAGGTTCTAGTGTTTGGAGATGAACCGACAGATCCTGTTGAAATTGATGAGCGTTTGGTTAAAGGATGTATGCTAAGGATGGGGCATAGAGAAACTTTGAACAAATTGTCTCTGAGGAAGACCGCTTTGTCTTGTCCGTATAAATTTCTTGTTCACGTGATTGTACACTGTTTAGGTCATCGAAAGGGAGGTTATAATGAGATTTTGGATTACCAGATGAATACGATGACTGCTTTATGTCTTAATTTGAAGTACAATTTTTCACGTACAATGCTTGATAATATGAAGCTGAACTTTGGGAATGAGCAGTGGTGGCAATATCTCAATTCGTACAGATGTTCGTTGAAGAATTATTTCCATATGTCAAGAAGGAAGGTCCTACGATTTTTCTAGATCATATGACTGGGAATAACTTGGCTACGCTTGTGTCCTATAAGAATGTTAAGGAGAGAGACGTGCCAACGTTCAGGGGGTTGTTTGGTCATTTGTCTAATCCTAATTATGTTGCCCCGACTAAGAATAAGTGGAGGAATGATGGCAGCGATTCGGACAGGGAGACTGAAAATAGGTTGATGGTTGATTATAAACCTGTTGGTGGCGCGAAACGTTTTATCAAGATAGAATCAGAATCGAATGATGAACATGCTGCACCAAAGAAGAAACAGAAGAAGGTTGTCAAGAAAGAAGTGGTTACTCCAACTACTCAGGAGGAAGTATATTCTGCCACATCTGATAAAGATCCAGAGGAAACAGAATCAGATTCTGAGGGTAGACGTATTGCATTGGCTAATCCACGTGCCCAATTTGAAAAGAAGGCAGCTGCTTTGAGAAAGAGGAAAACGACTGATGATATAGATGAGTCATACGTTCCTGATGTTGTTGTTGATAAGCCTATCAAGAAGAAGGCTGTAAGGATTAAGAAGAAGTCGAAGAGGGCTGTGTCTCCAAAGTTGAAGTTGATAGACGAACCAGATATTGAGCAACCCGAGATTATTGAAACTCCTATTAATCAAGATTTTATCGTTGAAGAGCCGGTTATAGATTTGGGTGGTGATGACAATACCTTGAAGACACCAGTAGTACATCCAACACCATTTGCTCCTGAACAGCATGCTTCTCTTAAGCAAAAATCGGATAAAGCTTCTGATTTTGTATGCCTACCTTATTTGAATGCAAGTTTTTTTGGTGATTTCCCTAAATTCCGAGAGCATGATACATTAAAATAAATTGTGACTAAACAGGGAATCAAATTGATAGTTTGGTAGCCGAAAATGAGAGGTTAAGAAAGGAGAATGCCGATCAAAGAAAGATGATTGAAGATGGTGAACTGAGAAGGAAACAACAAGCTGACCTATTAAATCTCCACATGAGATAATTTGTTGTGATTGAAGACAAGTTGGGTATTAATCTCAAACAAGAGTTGGAAAATTCAGCTGTAGATGATAAGATTTTCACTAGAGTATATGGTTGTGAAGCTTGTGTTGAGAAAATGGAGTTTAGAATGCAGTATGATTAGGATCGGGTAGATGCCAAGGGCAAAGATAAAGTTGATAAACCGATGATTCATTTTGATATTCCTGATATTGGTGGTTCTTCTTCTGTGTATGTAGATCCGATGGTTGATCCTGTATTTGTTGAACCAGTAATTGTTGAAGTTGAAGTGGTTGAACCTGTGGTCGTTGAACCTGTTATTGTTGAACCTGTAATAGCACCTGCAGCACCTGTTGAGCCTATTGTTGATCAAGCTATTGAGAAGAACAGGAGGATGATGAAGATAAGGTTGATTATGGTTGACTCCCTGATATAACGTTTATTATACGTAAATCCCGTGTATATTTTATCTAATATTTTATTAGTTTTGGTCGGTTTCTTGAAAAATTTGTATACTACTAACTTAGTTTTATGTTTTAAATTTCGGGTTATAATTCCGGTGAAAATAGGGCGAAAAACGAGCAAAAACAAGCCGAACCGGAGAACCGACGCGTCAGGAAATGAACCGGACCAGACGAAGTGAATTCAGACCCACCCCCCTTGAGGCCGGTGCGCCGCGTGACGGGAGGAGGGAAGCCCGCCGCACAGCGTGGCGTATGTGTGGCGGTGTCAGAATTCAAGAATCTTCTTGTTTAAACCGTCTTAACCTTTTTTTGGACCCTTGTTGCCTATATAAAGACCCCTAAACTCACCATTAATCATATCTTAACTCCACATCCGAATTTGGTGAATCCCAAGGCAACTAAGAAGAGTTTTCAGCAGCTTTGGAGTCGAAGAATCAGCTGGTGTTGCGTGCATTGGTTGAAGACGAAGAACACGGGTTTTATCTTTTGTTTCTTTCGTTTTCATTTATTTTACGCCATGAATTCTTGTTTGTTTGTTTCGTTTAATTTTAAGATGCTAGGCTAAACGTTATAGACTGCCTAGGCTTATGATAAACTTATCTTGACGTTTTGATTTGATTTGGGATTATTTACGTTATGGTTTTTACGATTTAGTAAAAGATTTGCTTATAATTAAATGATGTGTATGATTGCTTAAGATTGTTTGATGAGTTTTATTCCATAGTTTTCTTTGATTATTGTTTGTCATCTGATAGGATTGCTATTAGGTCAATTACTTTGTGTTCTTAATTATTTTATAATTTGATTTCGCGATAAGATCATAGGAATAATATTGTTAAATAAACCTAAGTGAGCTGCTAACCTAAAATCTGTAAAGTGCTAGGTTATTGATAAGTCTTTACTATTTAATCTTGCTAGATTTAGTTCTTCGTAAGGAGTCCGTCTAAGATTGATTATCTATTATTGTTTATCAAATCAATTAATCATATTAAATTGCCTTTGATTTCCGCGCTGTAAGGTAGGATTTCGTATAAAGAAACTAAATTGTAAACATTTGGGTGACCGTAAGCGAACTTGATTTTTAAATACTGTTGTGCGTTAAAACTTGTTAGAAATCCGTAGGTTTTCTCTTGAGAAGGGTCAGGGGTCCTATTTGTTTTTTTTTTTTTAAGTGTCTATTTTACGATCCCAGTCCATAACTAAATATTTTCCCGAGTCAATTCATTACCAAAATTTAGGGAAGTCTAGCCTAGGTAGTTTTCTCATCATCATCATATTTTCACAACAAACTTTGCTTTCGTTTAAATTACTTGTTTTCTTAATTAGTTTTTAATTATAGTATAAATTAGTATTTTAAATAAAAACCCCCTTAAACAAATATAAATAATAAGTCGTGTTTTTTAATCGAGTCTAATTAGCTAGTAAACGTAATTTAAAGAGTCTCGTGGGTTCGATATCCGGACTTGTTTAGTTGTACTAGAGTCGACCGGTTCACTTGCCGGTTAGTAGTTTAGTTAAGTTTAAGAGTCTAGAATTTATTACTTAGTGTTTAGATTAGCATGTTTTTATATAACTACTTTTAGCACATCACTCCCCGACTCACGATGACTTTGATAATGATGATCATGATGATCTGAGTGCGAGTGTATGTGTTGGTGTGTCGATTGGGTCAATCTCTAGTGTTTTAGTTGAATCTGTTTCAAAGACAGTTGTTAATATAGAACCGAGTCATGAAGAAACTCATTCAGGAGGTAATGTTGATGAGTTGGAAGTTCTCGATATTGAGTCGTTATTGTATAAACCTCCTGTTAGATTTTCATCTACTAGGGAGGAGTTAGAGGAATGGGAAATCGAGTAAACACGTGCTGACATTGCCAGAATGCTTGAGGTAACTGAAGATGAGTTCATGTTCAATTTTGAAAAAGATTGGGTTCGATTGATGATCTTGATGTTGTTCTTATGAACAAACCTATACAAGAGGAGGAGTTAGACAAAGAGCCAGTGACTTATGTCAATGCTAATCATGAAATTCCCGAGTTTGACGAAGATTTTGATGAGGAATGAGATGATTAGTCAAGAGTTCAATAGTCAAGGTAATCCAATACCTGCTGATAAGGGAAAGTCTATAGAAGAGGAAGAGGTAACAGTCAAGAACAAGAGGAGTGGTTTGAAAGAAGAAAGATTGAGCCTAAGCGTATATACTTGAAAACAGTCAAGTATTATCAGAAAGAAAAAGAAGTGAAGCTTGGAAGAGTTTTGAGTATTGCTTATTTGTCCAAGATAAGAAAGATTGCAGTTAGAAGGACATATGGGGCACAATATATTGAAAGCTTACGTGAGTTGAAATCTTTACCCTAGATGGATGTTGTGGGCATCGTAGACAAAGAGTTATTATATTTTCCAAAACGTGGGCCTGTGAAAGAAATTTGGGAGTTTATCAAACGTAAGGCGAAGTGTAACTTTAGAAGTTAGACATCACAAAAGCCATTCTTACATGTGTCCCGTGTGAAGAAAGATTCTGAAACATATGACTTTGTGAAGACCTGGAGATACAAGCAGCCGTAGACTTTGAAAGTTATACAAATGTACCTTATGGAACACTATTTTCATGTCTATTTCAGATGGTGGTGTTGATACATGTTTTGTTCGTCTCAGTCTTTATTATCGGTTAATGTAATAATCTAATAGTATAGGGGTTATTAATGTAAATATGCCTAAATGTAAGGCACATTCATTACCTTGTAACGAATGTGTCACATTTGTCTAATGTACGTCCCATTTGTTAACCCAGATTAACGAATGGAACATAACGAATGTTGGCCATTTGCTGTCTTCAATGTAATAACGAATTAGGATGTTTATTCGTTAAGTAAGTGTAACGAATGACTCATTCGTTAAGTCTATCTTAACGAATGAGGTCTTCTTCCTATTTAAACCCCTGTATGTATTCATTGAAAAACAGTTCTGATATTTACGATTTCCCTCTCGTTACTCTGCCGAATTGTCCTCTCAATACACACATCATACATATTAACGTATACAACACTAAACATAGCCTAATCAGCAAATGCATCGTTGTTATCTACAAATCTAGATCGTTTTAAGCTCTTACAGGTGGTATCAGAGCGCAGGGATCTGATCTACGATGCTATTAGTTGATTTAAGTAGTATAATTGAGTTCAATTGATTCGTTACATGAGTAATTGATTGAGTTTGAAGTTCAGTTGACGATTTGTGAAATAGAGACTAATTTGAATGAAGAATTGAACTAGTCTGACATTTGTTTGTTAGTTCGGACTAGGTAAATGAGGTTTAGATTTCGTTTAGGCACCGTTTTATAAAGGTTTAAGGTGATTTAAGTTTGATTCGGACGGATTTGAAGTTTGAAATTGGTGTTCTGACCTGATGAAGATTCATTCGTTATGATGAATACTCATTCGTTAAGATGAATACTGATTCGTTAAGGATCTAACCGCCCATTCGTTCAATTCTAAACGGCTAATTCGTTAAAGTTTCAACATCATTCGCTAAACCCCATTCGCTAAACCTCATTCGTTAAAACTCATTCGTTGAGCCTTTAACGAATATCACACATTCGTTAAAATAATTCTCATTTAATGAATATCACTCATTCATTAAAGTAATTCGTTAAGTAATTTTCTCATTCGTTACTGTGTCCATTCGTGTGAACAGTAAACAATTAACTTTGAAGATTTAACAAAATTGCCCCATGAAGTTTAAAAAGTTGTTTCATCATGGCTTCGCAAAACGCGTCTTGTTATGCGTTAGCCTCTCAGAACTTATTATTGCGACAGATGCTAACCATGGATAATGAAATCAGAAGTCATAACAAATGTCCCAAATTATTAAAATTTTCAGACTTTGCTCGCTGGGAACCAAGGTTCCGTGCTCATTTGGGATCTGTGCATCCTAGTAGTGTACGGTTTCTCGACGATGTGTATGCAGTGCCATTGATTAAAAGTGACAATATGGGGTGGACTCCGAAAGCATTCAAATATTATGAGACTCGAGAGTTAAAAGATTTTGAGAGTGAAACTAAAGCGTACTCAACTCTCACCATGGCATTACCAGAACAGATTTTTCATCAATATAGTACCATCAAGATCTGCGCTTCTTTGTTCACAACATTGAAAACGAGAAGTTTGGGAAACACTCTTGAGAGTAAGAAGACTCTCGTAAAATTTCAATTTAGAAATTTTATTTTGATGAAAAACGAGACAGTTGAAGAGATGATTAACCGATTTAGTCATCTGATTGTGGAGATGTCCAGTGTCAATCTTGAGCCAACAGAAATAGATAAGATTGATACACTGAAGAATGCGTTTCCTTCTTTATATTCGACTTTCTTGGTTGTATTGAAAGAAAACGGTTTCTTTCAATACACTGAGCTTACGGCTGTGCAATTTATCAACAAGATGGAAGAAAGGGAGTTTGATATCAAATGTCAAAACTCATTGAAAGAAAATCAAAACCATCATTCTTCAACACAAAACCCTTTACTTTATGGAGGTGCTTTGCCTGCAAATCATTCTTCAAGTTCAGTGCCAATCAATGCTTTCTTTGCTCAATCTCAAGAAGAAATTCCTAATGTAAACTGTTCTCCTAAAGTATGTTTTATGGCTAATGGAGCGAATGCAAACTCAAATGCTCATCCTTCAAGCTTGCCTAAAGTAAATCTGCGAGAAGCTGAATAATAGTTTGCATTCTTGTGAGCTTTCATGACTTCTTATGAACAGCTTGTTGGAAGCAAGATTGCTACGAGCGAATTAACAGATGAAGATTATGATCAAATCGAACTTGATGATCTTGCATTAATGGACCTTAAACGGAACATGGCTATGATCATTCGTAAAGTCAAGAGGTTTATGCAACGAACTGGGAAAGATCTTCCTACGTTGAATTAAAAGGGTCGGATTTGACAAACTGAAGGTGAAATGTTACAATTGTGGGGATTTTGGCCATTTTGCCAAAGAATGTGAAAAGCCAAGAAAGGTATATTCTGGGCCACGCAATTCTGAACGTTCTTCAGGAAAGAATTCATCTGGTGGGGATAAGAGTAAAACGACTGCATCTGGTGACCAAGATAAATCTCTTGCTACTCAAGCTCTAGTGGTTAATGAAGTTGTTGATTGGTCTCAACGTCTGTTGGGAAATCAAGCAAATGTGGCTATTGTTGAACCAGTAGAGAAATTCGAAGATGCTAGCAGTGATAATGTATCTGAGGGAACTGATTCATCTGATTCTGAGACAGATACTAATCCAAGCCTGTCTTCTCAAACTGAATCAATCCCTGATCAAGTTGAATCTTATGCATGCATGGCTAAGATTGATGAGGTACGTTTCCAACCTCAAACTAATGTATCTGAATCTTCAACTAAGGTGAATGATTGTGCTGAATGTGCTGTATTAAAAGCCAAACATGAAACAGCATTAAATTAGACCAATACTCTCACAAAATATCACTTTATGATTAATGAATGCTACAAACAGAAAACAAAATTGTTAGAGCAATCAACTCTTAAAATTTAAAAACTGTCTAAAAGCAATCATGATCTTAAAGCTAAGGTTCAATGTAAAATTATTGAAGTTGATCAACATTTTAAGGAGATTCTTCGACTCCGAACCTGTATTTCCAATCATGAAAACGAAGTAATGGAACTGAAAAATAAGCTTGGAAAATTCATAGATTCTTCATTTCTTTTAAATGAAATAATTGAAGTTAACCATTCACATAAGAAAAATGAAAAACAAGGTTTGGGATATGTCGAAATTCCACCTCCTTTTAAACATGATTACAGTAGCATTCCCAATCTGGAAAAATGTTCAGATATGTCTACTGTTAAATCTGAAAATGTTGTTACAATTGACACTACTCGAGAACCGATTCATATCAAAAGTAAAAGTGTTTTTACCAAAAATGAAGTGGATGGTTCAATCGAGGAGTTGTCTGAACCAGATGAGATTGTCAAAAACAAAGATATACCAATTGGCAATCACATTCTGTGTGAACCCAAAGATTTTAAACAAGTTGTGTATGGTTCAAAGCCTTCGGAGTTTCATCAACTACTTCAAAAATTCCTAAAGTAATTCCTAAGGAAACATCTAATGTATCTCAAACAGACAAGCCTTCGGTGTCTGACGAGGAGTTGATGAGATTCATTAATCCTCAACTGAAATCCTCAAATGGAAAAGTTTTTAAATTAAAGGGTTTATCAAAAGTGTTTTCTGACAAACAGGTTCCTTTGAATCTTCTAAAACCTGAAATGATTGAAAGTGTATTTCAGGATGACACTTCAAAAGTGACTGAACTTGAAAAAAAGTTTTATCAATCAAAATCTGTAAATGTTCAAGAAAAAACAAAAAAAAATGTCTTTAAACCTATCACATTTATAAAATCATCAGGTTTGGAAAATTCTTCGAATTTAACAAATCTTGATTCTATAAAAATAAAAAGGGTTTAAAACACGAAACACCGAAGACAGTCACAATTGAGAAACCCAAAGATGATCTTCATAAATCTTTGCTATCAAAGACTACCTGTCCTTTACCATAAAACACTTTGGACTCTCGGTTATGTTTCAAATGTGGTGAACCTGGTCATGTTTTCAAAAAGTGCAACGCAAAGATAGATGATATTAAAGACTCATCAACTCGAAAAACTAATTCATTTCCAAACTTAAAAGAAAATCAAGTTGATGAGTGTGTTATAATGTATTAGAATATTAATCCGAGGAAAGTTGTTCGGGTTGATTCAGTTAAAGTAACGAACAAAAGTGTTGACCGTGTTCAACCTATTTGTTCAAACACTGATTTGGGAAGAATACGTGATGGATACTTAAAGAAGCAAAACAAGAAACTTGTCACTTATTCCCAAGTACCGAATACAAGTGTTAATTTATCATGTTCTCCGAAAGTATCAAAGGGAGAGCCCAAGACTGAGGCTTGGACTGCCTTTTTGAACTAATCATTTTACTTGTTTATGCAGAGTACATCTAGGTCCGTGTCTAATCACAAATAGATATTGGATAGTGGATGTTCTCGGCATATCACCGGCAACCTGGATCTTCTGAATAACGTCAAAGATATTCAAGGGGGTTATGTTGCGTTTGCTGGTAACCAAGGTGGAATGATTACGAAGGAGGGAGAAGTTTCAAACGGAAAAGTGACGTTTGAAAAGGTTAATTATTGTGAAAAGGTGGATCATAATCTGTTGAGCGTGTCACAGATTTGTGATAAGAAATTCACCACTATTTTCACCGACAAGGAATGTGTCATCCTTCAACCGGGATACACGATTCCTGAAGACATGGTTGTCATACGATCACCTCGATTAAATGATATTTATATACTTGACATGAGTTATAATGTACCGGTTTCACCCTCGGCTACTTGCTTTGTGTCAAAAGCTACGGAAAAGGATTCTATTCTTTGGCATAGACGCATGGGACACATTCACTTACGAAAAATGAACTTTCTTATGTCAAATGATTTAGCGGATGATGTGTCTCTCAAGAATTTCAAGTTCAATGATCACTGCGTCGCGTGCAAGAAAAGGAAACAAAAGAAGAAATCACATCCAAGCAAGTCACTAAACACGATTGTTACTCCTCTTGAACGACTTCATATGGATTTCTTCGGTCCGGTGAACCGTGCCAGTATTGTTGGAGATTTTTACTGTTTGGTGGTAATGGATGATTTCTCTCGTTACTCATGGGTGTTATTTATGGGATCGAAGGATCAGACTCCTGTCTTAATTCAGAATCTTATCACAAAGATCGAATCACTTTACAAACCGAAAGTGAGACGAATTCGTAGTGACAACGGAACTGAATTGAGGAATAATATATTGGATTTCTTTTGCATTCAGAAAGGAATTCATCGGGAATTCAGTGCACCTTATGTTCCTCAACAGAATGGTGTATCTGAAAGAAAGAATCGTACGCTAATTGAAACTGCACGTACAATGCTCGCTGATTCAAAGCTACCTGTTCAATTCTGGAACGAAGCTGTGAATACTGCATGTTACACACTGAATCGCGTACTAACTGTAAAGAAGCTCAAAAATATGAGTTACGAGCTTCTGAATAATCGTAAACCGAACTTAAAGTGTTTGGAGCCATTCGGGTATCCGTGTACTGTTTTGAAGAGAGATGCTGGACAGTTCGATGAGAAAGCTTTTGAGGGTTATTTCTTGGGATACAACTCTCCTAAGAAGCGGACATTCAATATCTCTTCAGGTTGTGTGGAAGAATGGTATCACGTTGATTGCCAAAATTATACAACTCCACCAACTGGTACGGGTCCAGATTGGATGTTCGATTACGATGGTTTATTTAATTCGTTTACGTCAGTGGTTGAAGAAGTACATGAAGATCTTATTAGATCTTATCTGGAAGAACAATGTCTTCCGATGTCAATGTCTTCTTCGGTTGATGTGAATGACTCGCCTAATGTATCAGAAACATCGAATGAAGTTTCTGAATCTTCCGATGATGCTGATTATGTGGATTCTTCGTTTGTATTGGTAGATGAAGCTCTAGAGTCTAACGAGCCAATTCTAATCAGTGATGATTCACCGACTGTCTCCTTAGACTCAGCAGAGGAAAATATCACCAATTTGGGTGATAACGTATATGTTCCTACAAATCCTACTTTAAGGATTCATTCACAGCATCCACAGGAACAGATAATTGGTGATGTGAACGACGGGTTCGTACAAGACACCAATTAGCTAATGTATGTGATGATCAAGATGATTGTAATGTATCTCCTACTGAGGATTCGATAGTTTGTGCTTATGCGGATTTGCACTCTTCGGGCATCCTCAGTATTGCACAATACACCTACTTTCTATCACAGATAGAACCGACAAGTGTCACAATGGCACTTAAGGAACCTTCTTGAGTTGAAGCTATGCAAGAGGAGCTGCAACAGTTTTTACGACTGGGTGTATGGGACTTAATAGATAAACCCGATCGCGTGAAAAAGGCGATTCCAACTGAATGGGTCTTTAAGGGAAAAAAGGACGACCGTGGGGTAATCGTGAGAAACAAGGCACGATTGGTAGTACTTGGATATAATTAACAAGAAGGCATAGATTACACTGAAGTATATGCTCCGGTGGCACGACTGGAGGCTATACGTATCTTTCTTGCCTATGCAGCCTATAAGAATTTTAAGGTTTATCAAATGGATGTGAAATCGGCGTTCTTAAATGGAGCTATTCATGAAGAAGTATACGTGAAGCAGCCTCCTGGTTTCGAGGATCCAGACTTTCCCAAGCGTGTTTATCGGTTAAACAAGGCTCTTTATGGTTTACATCAGGCCCCGAGAGCCTGGTACAGCACGTTGGCTGACCATTTGCTAGAGAATGGATTCACGAGAGGGACTGTGGATTGTACGTTATTTTATAAGAACGTGGGTGATGATTTGCTCCTCGTCCAAATCTACGAGGATGATATTATTTTTGGTTCAAAAAACGACAGCTTATGTAAAGATTTTGAAAAGCCGATGCAAACCAAATTCGAGATGAGCTCGATGGGAGAGATAAACTTTTTCTTAGGATTGCAAGTTCACCGGTCTGATTCCGGGATTTTTATCCATCAGACAAAATATGTAAACGATGTCTTGAGCCGATTCAAGATATCTGACGGCAAAATTCCTTGGACACCTCTTCCCGCGGGTCACAATTTATCACCGGATGAATTGGAGGATATCGTTGATCCAACCCTATATCGTGCTATGATCGGTTCACTCATGTATTTGACTGCATCCCGACCTGATATCATGTTTGCTGTTTGTTTGTGTGCTAGGTACCAATCGAGTCCCCGAGTGACTCACCTGGCGGCAGTAAAGCGCATCTTACATTATCTGGGGGGAAATCCAGACATCGGGTTGTGGTACCCCAATGACGATAAGTTCGATCTCACCGCTTTTATTGATTCATACTACGGAGGATGCAAAATCAACTTCAAGTCTACATCAGCGGGTTGTCAATTCTTAGGAAACCGGCTTGTTTCCTGGCAGTTTAAGAAGCAGACAACGGTCTCAACTTCAACAGCTAAAGCGGAGTATGTGGCGGCCTCGAGTTGCTGTTTACAGGTTCTCTGGATCCAGCAACACTTGCGGGATTACGGTTTGAAGTTTCTTACTACTCCCATTTATATTGATAATTCTGCTGCAATCTCAATCACCAAAAATCCGGTTCACTATTCAAAAACCAAACATATTGAAATCCGTTATCGCTTTATACGTGATTGTTTTGAAAAGAAATTAATATCAATTGATAAAATTCATACGGATTTTCAAAAGGCTGACCTTTATACCAAAGCATTTGACAAAACACGTTTTCTATATCTGCTGGGTATAAATGGTTTAAAAACTTTACAGGATATTAAAAAGCTTGGTTAAATCATTTTATTTCTTGTTTTATTTTTTGATTTTTGTTGTTTTTAGGGGGAGAAATATATAAAATCCAAAAATATTGTGTTTTCAGTTTGTACAAAGAAAATTAAAAACTCCAAAAACATTCAAATATTGAAAAATTTCAAAAACAATGAAAAATGCTCCTCAAAATTGAGTTTTGAAGCAAAAAGGGAAAATGATAGTACATTGACCGGATTGGTCTAGTACATGAATAAACTAGATTAAAAATTACCGTAAGGCCAGCAATATGATATGCGAAGATAGGCTTGACAGACTATATAGGAACTGAAAAGATATAAAGATAATGAATGCCGAACCTAGTGGAATTACATCTTGAAAGATTAATACTATATCTGATTTAAAGAAAAGTCAAAAGTCAAAATGATTACTGTGTGTGCATGCTTTCATTTTTGAAGAAAATTCTGCTTTGTTTTTATTTTATTTTGCAAAGAAATTCAACTTTATTTTTTCTTTATTTTTATTCAAATATTGGATCCTCTCCTGCACGATAAAATTATCCGACCTGAGGGTTAATATTTGGGTATTCTGTTTTATTTTTTTTGGTGTTTCGTATGAAATCTTAGACTTTCTCCGCGCGATAATACGGGATTATCCGAATTGAGGGTTAAGATTTTATGCAAATTCAACTTATTTTTATCTTTTTATTTGTTGAAATGGAACCTTATCTGCGTGTAGTAATACCGATCTTAAGGGAAAATTTTGACATTCTGCTTTATTTCCTTTTTATTATTTTTGCATGAGTCACAGTTAATCAAAATTTGGAAAATCAAAGAAAACCGTATATGTGATATTCACTGTATAAGAGATAGAAATGTTACATCTGATTGATGGGGTCCACATATGGTTTTGTGCCTAATTGAACCAAATTAAAGCATATCGTAAAGTTTCCGACAAGTCTGTGAAAAGTTTAAGATGAAAATTATATCTGCAATCATCGTTGGGTTACGTGTATAATAATCATCAAAATTGAAGTGTTAGTGATATTTTCGTCAATATGATTCCCTGCTCAACTCACAAAAATATGTACTACTTTAATAGTTTAGTCGTTTATTGTTTTTCGTTATTTGTTATTTGAAAATTTTTGAAAATCCAAAAAGATTTTTCTTCCTTTTCAATTCTGCTTTAGTTTCGATTTACCAAGCTGGCGAATAATTCAAAGGAAAATGAAAAAGAACCCCAAAAAGTTTTAAGTTAATCGTACTTAATGTATCTACAGCTGGTATCAGTTGTATGTTTTAACGTAAAATCCGTTTTTAATTTAAACTTCACCGATCCTTGGATGATCGGGTATACTTAACGTAATTTACAACTGGTATCAGTTGTGGTTTTTAACGTAAAAATCCGCTTAAATTAAAAATTACCGATCAATGGTGATTGGATAATTTTAATCTATGCGATTAAACCCTAAAATTGGATTTAATTGAATATTTAATTCATTATTAAAACCCTAATTGGTTTTAATACTATTTAATTCCTTAAAAGAGATTTGTATCTCATTCGCTAAGGAAAACAAGGTGATTCGTTAAAATGTTTAATGAATGTAAAGCCATTCATTATTTAAACATAACGAATGAGTTTCTCATTCGTTATAAAGACATTCGCTTCCGTTATGCATAACGAATGGAGGATATTCGTTTAAACATTTAACGAATGGAATGTATAATGTATCATTCGTTAAGAGTTAACGAATGACTTATTTATTCGTTAAAAAGTTAACGAATAAGAGAAGGTAATGTAAGATTAGTTAAAAATTTAACGAATGAGAGTCCTATTCGTGTAAAGAGTTGACGAATCAGGATCATAAGTTAGCGAATGAGGCCATTCGTTAGTTCAAAATTTGAACGAATGACCTCGGGCCTTGTGAAATTATTGGGTTTATAATCCCAATATCAGACGAATCATCTCTCATTCGTCTGTTCGTATTTCATCGCCTATCCTCCCAAAACTCTTGCAAAATTTTCAAAAAACACAGTGCTTGCTTGTTTGAACAATTAACTAACTCATTCGTAATCAACAGGTATTGACGAACATTCTAATATGAAAAGCATGGAATTTTTTCAGATATTAGAGGATCAATTTAATTTGCTGAGTGCATGTTTAATCAAACAGTGAATCAAAATTAACTCTAATATCTGATTAAAATTGTGACCGATGGTTCATGGTAAATGTATTAATCTACTTTCCGATAGCAATGGTTATGGATAATTACTGTTCGTAATAGATCCTAATCGTATCTAATTGATTTATTGTAATAATTGACTTTGATAAGTCAAAATTAAAACTAAATTGACTCTGGATTAGTCAAAGTGATTACATGAATAACGAATGAACAATGATTCGTTATTAGTATAACGAATAATTGTCTGATTCGTTGATTAGTTAACGAATAACTATCTGATTCGTTAAGATAACGAATAGATAGTTAATTTTTATAACGAATCAGATTTGATTCATTAAAGAATTTGATAACGATATAACGAATCTGAGTTGATTCGTTTAAATGTTGAACTTGATTCGTTAATTGTAACGAATAAGTTAACGATTAAGGGTAATTCGTTACTTGTAACGAATGTACTATTTAATGTACGACTGTTTCATACGTTCAAACCTTTTAACGAATGAGATTGGCATTCGTTAATCAGATTATTATTTTTGAATATTTTACTAATGTTTGCTCGTATTCAACAGAAATGGCAGACGAAAATATTCAAAACCCTGTGATGCTTTCGTGGAACAAAAGCCACAACATCTGTGCCTATCTTGAGCCGAATTTTGAAGATTCTCTTATATTCGGGGGTATGATTAGCTTTCTATCACGCTCGAGAATTTACAAAGCCATTTCTACTCGTGCAGTTGTGTATCAAAAGATAATACGAGAGTTCTGGAATACTGCTAAGTTCAATGAAGAAGATAATCAGATAGAAACGGTTATTCAGGAAAAACGGGTGGTGATCAATATTGGCGTGATCAAAGACTCACTGGGATTTAATGACACAATTGATGACAGATACGAGTTTGATAGGGCATTGATCAGAGGGTTATTTGGCCGTGTAAAGTATAATGGTGATTTGGGAAGATCTATGTACAACAAAGCGAACTTGTGTGAACAATACAAGTATCTACTTCATGTTTTGATTCATTGTCTCGGTGGACGTAAGGGTGGATTTGACGAGTGCCGAGTGATGCTTCAATCTGCGTTTGTTGCTCTTGTTCTTAATAAACCATTCAATTTCTCCGAATTGGTTTATTATCATTTGAAAGAAAACATCACCAGCAGACATAAGTTCTTAATGTATCCCAGATTTTTGCAAATGATGATTAATGATCTGGTGCCTGATTTGGAGAAAGATCAAGCAGATGTGATGAAGCTTGATCATTTGAATGAAGAGACAATGCGACGTTTAAGATCGTACAGGTCAGAGTTTGGCAGATCGACCAAAGTTTAAACGATTGGTTGTTCATCTAGCGATTATTGATTATGTCGCGCCACCTAATGATCGTTGGGCTCATGACGATTCAGATTCAGAACGTGAAGGTGGTGATGGTGGTGATGGTGGAGATGATGGTGGTGATGGTGGTCCAGGACCGCAAGCCGAGTTAACTTATGAGCAACAGCGAAAGCGTAAGGGTAAAGAACCGATGGTTGATAAGCGTGAGAAGCCGAAGAAGCAACGTGTTCGACGTGGTTCGGGTATTGAGATACCGAGTCAACCGTTTGTGCCTTCTACTGCTATTTCTACTCCGATTATTCCTTCTACTGCTTCTCCAGTTCCACAAATTCCACGATCTCTTACTCCTACTACAATGTCAGATTTTCCTCGTTCCCCAACACCTGTGCTTATGCCTACTTCTCCAATGCCTCCAACTTTAACTTTGGCTACAACTGTGAGGTCGGATCCTTATTTTGGAGATGTTCTGCAAACAGTATTGGCACGTATGCCCATAACACAGCCAACTACTCCTGCTACTCCTATTACTCCAACACCGTTGCCAAGACTTGAGCATTCCTTTATGTCATTCAGTCATCCTCAGGGTCCCATGCAACCGGTGCATCCTAATTTCTATCATATGGCTCCTCAAGCTCAATGGTTTCACATGATGAATATGTTGCATTTACAGCATACTCAAATGCAAGCAGACAGAGCTGCTCATGAGCTTGCATAGAGGAATTTGCTGCGGCATATTCAATTCACTCAACGTGAAAACAGGGAACTTCGAGCCCTCGTTGCTGCTCAGGGGGAGAGGTTAGATAAACAGGATGAGATTATTCTTCAATTGACATGCAAAGAAGATGAATTAAAGAAGTTAAAGAATAATGAAGACGATCAGGATTAATGAAGACGATCAGGATGGAGCAGGTGGTGGGGTTGATCAGCAACCGGGCGGCAGTTCTGCTCTGTCGGCAGGTGATAAGACTGATTCTAGTATTGGTGGTGAGTCTGGAGTTAGTTAGATGCAGATCGTACCTTACAAAGACTACACAAGAGCCAAACCAATTGATGTTATTCAGGCTAATATAATTTTATTTGTTGGTATGGATGGAGTGGTATATAGTATGGTGAATGCGGATGAGATCGAAGAACGTGAGTTTGTTGATCATTCGTTAACAAAAGAACAAATTGCCTTGTTTCTGGATCTAAACGAGGATGAGGTGAATGTGTTGGATAAGGGTTTGGATGAGGATGTGGAAATAGAAGGAAGTGGTGAAACAGGCAATCCTCATGAGAATGTGCCTGATTTTAAAGAGGTAGAAGTTGAGGACGTTACTGATGAAGAATATCCTGAGTTCTACACAGACAAAAACAATGACTCGGGTATTCCGTTTTTCACGACTGAACACTTTAATGCAGCAGAACGTCGTTTACAAGAAGAAAAACATAAGCTTAAAGCTGCTGAATCAAGTCATGTATCTGCTACTGATAAAAAGCGTAAACGTGCTTTGGATGGTATGTTTGAACACAATGTTGCAAAGATGAACAGGATGATCGAGACTTTCCGATATCATGAACGTGAAGAAGTTAAAGTTGAGAAAGCTCGAGTGTCAGCATACCAAATGAACAAGTACAAGCCTGCAAAAGACGTGAAAGGAGACTTGGTGGCATGGCAGTATGATTCTGAGCTTAAGGTATATATCGTGAAGTGGGAGCATGGTATTTATTATTTCAAACACCCACACGATATCTTATCAATGCCCAAATGGGATGTGAGAACCCTAGCCAATCGACCGTTTGTGAATCGTGGGGACGATAAGTGGGCTAGTTGGTTTTATAAACAGTTATTGCATGAAACCCGATTTGGTTTCAAGTTCTTCAAGCCTCAGGTGCCTACTCATAAGTACATCGATGAGATTGATACTCGCACAGGCTGGAGAAAGTTAATTTTACAGGTAAAGCCGCCGAAGACTATGAAGAGGGTTCCTATGAAGATATTCCCTCAGAGTCTATTCACCTCGTTCAATTATTGGTACTATGACAACGTTACAGGTGAAACGGTAATTGTTTATGGTCATGGTTCAAACACGAAGACAATACGTGTGATTGATCCAATGTGGCTAGATAACTTATCTGAGTCTGACAACGATGCGCTATTTACAAGTCAGATCAGATTTGCTAACGTAAGAGACTATGAGCTTGCTATGCAGTTTCAGAAGGTTGTTAGAGTCTGTTACGCATACAAGATTCACAGTTGTGTTGACTGGAAGACGAAGATGTTCCAGAAATAAGAGATAAAGAGCTCGAGACGAGGGGGAGTTTGTTGATACATGTTTTGTCCGTCTCGGTCTTTATTATCGGTTAATGTAATAGTCTAATAGTACAGGGCTTATTAATGTAAATATGCCTAAATGTAAGGCACATTTGTTACCCTGTAACGAATGTGTCACATTCGTCTAATGTGCGTCCCCTTTTTTTAACCCAGATTAACGAATGGAACATAACGAATATTGGCCATTCGCTGTCTTTAATGTAATAACGAATAAGGATGTTTATTCGTTAAGTAAGTGTAACGAATAACTCATTCGTTAAGTCTATCTTAACGAATGAGGTCTTCTTCCTATTTAAACCCCTGTATCTATTCATTAGAAAAACAGTTCTGATATTTACGATTTCCCTCTTGTTACTCTGCCGAATTGTCCTATCAATACACACATCATACATATTAACGTATACAACACTAATCGTATCCTAATCAGCAAATGCATCGTTGTTATCTACAGATCTAGATCGTTTTAAGCTCTTACATGTGGCATTACGATGAGAATAGGGGAGAAGCGGTGATTGTACTGAATCGTGATGGATTTTGGGATGTTATCGATGTCATGGATCCAATGTAGTTGATAAACTGTTCAGAGAAGGACATTGAGGCATTGTATAAGTGCAAGATTCAGGTTGCTAGCAAGAAATAGTATGATATGCAGTATCACAAGGTGATGAAAGTGTGCTATAAGTATAAAATTCATGCAGGTCAGGTATGGAAGAGTAAATGTATTAAAATTAACATACCACATTAAAATTAATATATATATATATATATATGTATGTATATATATATACCTCTTCAAACCCTCATGTCAACCGGAGCTCCAAATTCCATCATCTCAGCCTTCTTACACTATTGTTTACTCATTCTAAATCTAAGATTAGTGAAGCCAACCCACCAATCGCTTATAATTTTCTCCCCCACGCTTTGGGGGCGTTTTGGGGTGGGTATGGCACCCACTACGCACGGTCCAAGGGGACGTAAAACCTTGAAAAAAGTAAAGCTAAAACGTTTTATCAAACCCGTGTGTAAAGGGGGCGTTGAACCTGCGCTTTACATCAAGACTGTTAAACTTAACGAAAAGTAGGCGTACAAATGTTCAACCACGCATACCTATTGCGATGTGTTAACCCGCAAACATTAGATCGGACCTTAAAATATTAAAAAGAAAAAACTAAGTCGACTTATAACCCACACGTTGTGATGTGGCTGTTAAATAGAAAATATAGAGGTAAACTCGTAAAATTTATAACAAAACGTTAAACGAATAATTTATTAAAAAAATGAAAAGTGTTAGGGACCAAAGTCAAAAAAATTAAAAAAAAAATAAAAGAAGTATATAAGATTAAATGTTTTGGTTTAGGTTAACTTGTGTGTGTGTAGAGTTATAATAAAAAGTTGAGTGTGTCTAAAAAGTGTTAGAAATAATCTAATGCGTTAGATTTAGTGATCTGATGGTATATATGGAAAGTGTTTTTTGTAGGCTGTCTATTTTATTTTAATACTTGTTTTATAACACTCCAGGGGCATAATCATCTAGTGTGTTATATTATATATGGAAACATTATCAATCTATAATTATCATTTTTTAATCCAAATTTAAACACAACACCAAAAACATCACAAGATATAGCAGTGTGTTTTAAATCAAAATAATCAAAATTTAAATAAACACCAGATTTTAATCCAAATATAAAACACCAAGAACACTAAGAACTTAAATACACTAGCTTGAACGTCATGACCAACATTAATGAACAAGATATATTATAGTGTGTTTTAAATCAAAATAATTTTTTAATCTAAATTTAAAACACAACACCAATAACATCATAAGATATATTACAGTGTGTTTTAAATCAGAATAATCAAAATTTAAAAACAACACCAAATTTTAATCCAAATCTAAAACATAACACCAAGAACACCATGAACTAAAATACACTATCTTGAACAAGATAACCAACATTAACGAATAAAATTATTACGTTCTTGATTCAAACCGTACCCAGCATTAATAAACAAAAACACACTTTCATGTAACCAAAATCCAAATTTAAAACACAACACCAAGAACTTTCATATCAAACATCATGAACCAACACACATTTTAATGAATAAGATGAACTAAAACACACTATCTTGAACATCATAACCAACATTCACTAATCAAAACACTATGTTCTTTATTCAAACTTCAATCTACAACTAATCCAAATATCATGAAAGACACGAGTCACCAATTTATCTAACACTATTCAATCAATAAACAAAAAACACACAATCACATCGGTTTAGAGAAGTAAGTATTTAGATAATCGGCGGCGACGATGGCGGCCAAAGCTTTCAGATTCATGATGGAATGTGTCAACAATGATGAGTACAAAAGCCTCATCGCCAAACGGAAACCATCATCGATGACAACGGAGAAATGTTTTGGTTGGGTGTGGCGGTGATTTGTTTCCAAATTCTGGTAGAGGATTTGCCGACATTGGATTTGAATACCCCATCACCAAAGAATTGAAATGGTTCAAAATTCGTCCCGTCAATCTTCAATGACTATCTTATCTAAATAAACAATGTACCATGCATTTATATTGTTTTGAAGAAAAGTACATCAATGGAGTTTTGAAGGAAATCGAGATGGCAGTGAGAATGTGAAAAAGCAAATTGCAGTGATAGATTTCAGATCTGTATGCTAATGGAATATAAAAAGAAATAAAACCTTCAATTAAAATTTTCTTAATAATTGCCTTAAAATAGGAATCTCCATTAATAAAGGTTTTAATTCCCAAATTAAAATTTTCATCCCTAACCATCATACCGCTAAGTGTTATGTTTCATCCGATGGCCAATATCATTTCCTCACTTCTTAAAAAAGATTGTTCTTTTATTCAAAAATGGCTCTCTCCCTCTCCCTATCTCTCTTTTCTCTCTCTCTTTCTCTCTCTCTCTCTCTCTCTATATATATATATATATATATTTCCTCACTTCTTAAAAAAGATTGTCCTTTTATTCAAAAATGGCTCTCTCTCTCCCTCCCTATCTCTCTTTTCTCTCTCTCCCTGTAACACCCCGTAACTGCAGCTGAAACGTAAACGGGATGCAACAGACACGTCTGATATCAACAGCATTGCTTATAAAGAAAACACCACTACATTAATTTACAACGTATTACATTGTTCCGAGTTTCGTTACCGTCTAGGCGTTAACACATAAGTTTTACCGATAGTACATTAACATATTTAATACAAAATAAAGATCCTTAAGCTTCCACAAAATAGCACACATCATCAAACACGTATCACTCATTCCAATTTGGGTGTACCTAGAAAGCATGTAAAGAAAACGGGTCAACTACGAATAGTTGGTGAGTTTCACTAATTTAAATAAACCATGACAAATCATTATAGTAATCATATATTAGCGATGAAATTATGCTGAGCCTACAAGTGAAACCTCTTTTAACCCAGAGACACATCCAATAACCTCTGGGGACACTGTTAACCCAGAAACACATTTAATAACCTCTGGGGACACTGGTAACCCAGAAACCCATTTAATAACCTCTGGGGCACTGTTAACCCAGAACACTGTTTCGGGCCTTACACTGTTAGCAACTCAGACAATTACCATCTTAATACATTACCGTACGATTCCCGTACAATAAACATTATATAAATACATTCATCTCCATGCGATCAGCATGTACTTAAACATTTTGATAGAAACATGCTTTCCGCCCCGGGAAAATATTTAAAACAGTTCAGTAAAAAGGGGCTCGTGAAACTCACCTTCTCGTGAGTCAGTATGTAGTACAGTGAATAGCTATGAGCCTGAATCTGTAATATGATACCTAAGTCGTTACTATACAATTTCCATAAATTAAATCCGTGTCAAACGGTACATCTGGGGACACTGTTAACCCAGTACTGTACTCGATCCGGGGACAATGTTAACCCAGGGACCCTTCTCAGGACTCAGATTGTGATATCTCTTAGAGTTTATCCGTCAAAATTTATTATTATTATGTGTTCCCCGTTTTGCGTGCCTAGCACGGTTATCCGTTTTTATGTTTCAAAAATGAGTTTGGTCACACACGACCCGAAAATAGTGTTTGACTGATATTTTAGTTAAAACCGTGAATTTAGAGCTCGGTTTAGACGCCCCGTTTGGCCGCGAGACCCGTTTCCGTCTTGAGGGTGCCGGAAACTGTTATTTCGGATAAACATACCCAAATCATCCGAATTATTTTCGGATGATTTATTTTTACTTGATTAACTTAGTTTCATGAAAATGGTTCATTTTTAAGGCTTTTATACTCCAGTCAGCTCGCTTAGGCGAACTTTGCCGGTTTACGCGTTTTAAGCTTTAAAAGTTTGTTTTTATGTTCTTTTTAGCACAAATAATTATCCGTTTAGTCTCGGATCTTGAAATTTTGCACAAATCACTTTTAGACAGTAAGGAATTTTATAAAAATATTTCCAGAATTAATTTTAATATTTAACATTTATTTATCTATTTTTAAACGTCATTTAACACCAAATATATCGAAAATACCAAACGAACTTAAAAAAATCCCAAATTTTTCTAGGATGACCCCTGCCATCCACATAGTTCCCTGTAGTTTTTCCAGAACCAAAATCTCATTTTTCATGCCCTTTTCACCAAAACCGAGCTAGAAAACCCTAGAACTCGTTTTACCGAAAAGCCTACTTAGACTTCTCCAACGAATCTGAAATTTTGTGTGTGACTTTTATATGTTATAAAAAGCTTATCTGGAATTTTCCAGAATTTTTCATGATGTTTAACTATTTTTCATCATTTTAAGCCAAAACCGAGCATTAAATTCACCAAATATTCATCCTTTGTCCAAAAATTACCAAATTTTCACAGATCTCATATTTTCATGTGTAGATCATCTCTGTGAAATTTCATGACCCAACTCTAAGTCTATCACAATCTGTCCAAATCATATAAATCATACGAAAAACCGAACTACCTTGTGTTTCTAGCTTTAAATCGCAAAGATCTTGCTTTCTAGCCTTTGCTAGCAACTAGATATAACACCTACAAGCACAATAACACCACACCAAGCAAGTTGCACCCACAATCAAGCCATTTCTTTCATGGTTTCGGTTAAGACATCAAAACAAAGATTTTAACCGTAAAAATTCGTTTTTGACTCTTTTAACTCCTTTCTTGGACCAAGATCCCTTGTATAACTTGTATACATCACTTGATCATGCAAGAATCGGTTTCATCTCGGGTTCTCACCCATTTTTCATTTGAAACCTCATTTTCTTGTAAATGACTCGAGAAAAGAAGATGAACACGCCTATAATACGATCTTTACCTCGGTTTCTTGGTATAAATCAAAGGGAAGTTGGATGAATGTTTGAAGGGTTGAGAGAATTTGAGTTTGGTTGATTGAGAAAAAAGAAAAAATGAAGGCTAATGCCCTAAGCAAGACCGATCGGTCGTCATAAGGTGTGGGGGTGGGGCCCACACCTCCAATCTTGGCCACACATTCAGATTGTGTAATCCGGATAATGTTTTGGATAATCTGGTTCAGTTCGTTTTTCGGTTAAACGTTTAATTCGGCTTAAAACGAGGCTACAACGGTCGTATTTCGGCTTAAAAATGAAATTTATATAAAACCGATTTAAAAACTTTAAAAACTTAAACCATGACATTTATTGACTTAAAACATCATATTATTAATGTCTGCACATCTTTTTCGGCTTGATTGATCATCTCTTGCTTGGTTTGGTATTAAAGGTTTCGTTTAACGTACCGACGTACCATTAAATCGAAATTCTTTTTTCCGTGCTATAATTCACTTATGCCGAAGCTTTAATGCTTCGTAAACATTACTAAACATCATATATTTCGTCTATAACGTAATCCCCGATTCGTTCGGGTTTCAATAACCGTTCATCGGTTAATCGTAATTCCAATACGATTAGCTGTATAATCGAGTATAATTCGTACTGTGAATCATTCATACTCGTATAAATTCATTATAATTCATATATTCCATATTAAATAACACATAAATAGTATATACCGACTAGGGTATACCTGAATTTGCCGGAATCGTTACATTCTCCCCCCGTAACAAAAATTTCGTCCTCTAAATTTTACGCGTCGATTACTTCCTTTTGAGGAAACAGGTAGGGGTATTTCTTTCGAAATTCGTCTTTTCGTTCCCAAGTATATTCTGGGCCTCGTTCCGAATTCCATCTAACTTTGACCAACGAAATTTTATTGTGTCTAAGTTGCTTGATTTTCCCGTCTACAATTTCTATGGGTTCCTCTACGAAATTAAGCTTATCGTTTAATTGGACACCCTCTAGTGGTAATACCGATGTCTCATCCGACAGACACCTTTTCAAATTCGATACGTGAAACACGTTGTGAACTGCACTTAATTCATCGGGTAGTTCTAATCGGTAAGCTACGGGACCGATTTTTGCAGTAATATCGAATGGTCCAATATATCTCGGGGCTAACTTCCCCGCCTTGCCAAATCTAACCACACCCTTCCCCGGTGATACTTTCAAATACACCTTATCACCTTTCTGAAATGACAACGGTTTTCTACGGGTATCGGCATAACTCTTCTGCCGATCCCGCGCGGCCTTCAGATTGTTCCTAATTTCAAGGATTTTGCTGGTCGTTTCCTGGACCAGGTCTGATCTAATAACCTGTGTGTCACCCACTTCAGTCCAGCAGAGTGGTGATCGGCACTTCCGCCCATACAATGCTTCGTAAGTTGCTGCCTTTATGCTGCTATGGTAACTGTTATTATAGGGAAATTCAACGAGTGGGAGATGTTGATCCCAATTTCTCTTAAAATCCAGTACGCACTCACGAAGCAAATCCTCCAGGGTTTGAATGGTCCTCTCAGACTGACCATCGGTCTGAGGGTGGTAAGCTGTGCTTAGATCAATATGCGTTCCCAACGCTTCTTGGACAGCTTGCCAAAGATTGGAGGTGAAATGGCTATCCCGATCGGAGATGATCGAGATGGGTATACCATGACGAGACACAATTTCATTTATATAAATCTGCGCAAGTCTCTCGGTGTTATAATTATTTCTAATCGGAATAAAATGTGCCGACTTGGTTAATCGATCCACGATTACCCAAATTGCATCGTGTCCACGGGACGTCTTAGGGAGATGTGTCACAAAATCCATCGTGATTTGCTCCCATTTCCATTCAGGAATTTCCGGTTGTTGTAACATCCCCGAGGGTTTCTGGTGCTCCGCCTTAACCCTCGCACACGTCGTGCACTTGCCGACGTATGTGGCTATATCCTATTTCATACCCGGCCACCAGTAGAACTCCTTCACATCCTTGTACATCTTATCCGATCCCGGATGTATGGAATATTTAGATTTATGCGCTTCGTCCATGATTAATTCACGAAGGTCATGGAGGGTCGGGATCCAAATCCGATTTTTGAAATAGAGAATTTCGTCCACGCGCTGTTCGAAATTCTTCTCGTTACCGTAAAGTCCTTCTTTTTCCAATTGTTCCTCTTTCAACGCCTCGCGTTGAGCGACTCGAACCGGGTCCGAAAGGTTCGACTGGACTATCATCCCCAGCGCTCGCACTCGCAATGGCTTAACCCGATCATTCCTACTCAAGGCATCGGCTACGACGTTAGCCTTGCCGGGGTGATAACGGATGTCACAGTCATAGTCGCTTAATAACTCGACCCATCTTCGTTGCCTCATATTCAGTTCTTTCTGATCGAATATGTGTTGCAAACTTTTATGTTCGGTGAAGATGGTGCACTTTATACCGTAGAGATAATGTCTCCAGATTTTAAGTGCGAAGATAACTGCTCCCAGTTCTAAGTCATGAGTAGTGTAATTTTTCTCGTGTACTTTTAACTGTCGAGAAGCATAGGCTATAACCTTATTATTCTGCATCAACACGCATCCTAACCCTCTACGGGATGCGTCACAATACACGACAAAACCATTGTCTCCGTCAGGGAGACTTAAGATTGGCGCTTGGCACAATCTTTGTTTTAGCGTTTGAAACGCCGTTTCCTGTTCTTCTCCCCATTCATACTTTCGATCCTTTTGAGTCAGGAGGGTTAAAGGTTGGGCGATGCTGGAAAAGTTCTCTATAAATCGACGATAATATCCAGCTAAGCCTAAGAATTGGCGGATTTCCTTTGGAGATTTAGGCGCTTGCCAATTCTTAATTGCTTCAACCTTACTCGGATCAACGTGTATTCCTTGATGGTTTATAACGTGACCGAGGAATTGCACCTCTTGTAACCAGAAGTTACACTTGGAGAATTTTGCATACAACTTCTCTTGATTTAGAAGCTCTAAGATTAATCTTAAGTGTTGCTCGTGCTCTTTTTTACTCTTCGAGTATATCAAAATATCGTCAATAAACACGATGACGAATTTATCGAGGTAGGGTTTACAGACTCGATTCATGAGATCCATGAATACTGCTGGCGCATTTGTTAGCCCAAAAGGCATAACTAAGAACTCGTAATGGCCGTAGCGAGTCCGGAATGCGGTTTTTGGGATATCCTCCTCCTGAATTCTAACCTGATGGTATCCCGATCTAAGATCAATTTTTGAGAAGTAGCTCGCACCTTGTAGTTGGTCGAACAGGTCATCAATTCGGGGAAGAGGGTACCTATTTTTGATTGTTAACTTGTTCAATTCCCTGTAATCAATGCACATCCTAAGGCTCCCGTCCTTCTTTTTCACGAATAGTACAGGTGCACCCCACGGGGAATAACTGGGACGTATAAATCCTTTATCCAACAATTCTTGCAACTGGTTGGATAATTCTTGCATCTTGGATGGTGCAAGTCGGTAGGGCGCCTTAGCAACAGGGCCAGCTTGAGGTAATAAGTCGATTCTGAATTCGACCTGTCGGGTTGGCGGTAATCCAGGAAGTTCTTCTGGGAAAACTTGTGGAAATTCGCGCACCACTGGAATATCATCCACTCGTTTCTCCTCAGAATCTGTGGCCGTCAAGCTTGCTAGATACGTCACACATCCCTGGCGTATATATTTTAACACCTTGAGGTGGGATATAAACGGTATCATATTGCCCGACTTCTC
This sequence comes from Bidens hawaiensis, assembly GCF_021521415.1. Taxonomy (NCBI): domain Eukaryota; kingdom Viridiplantae; phylum Streptophyta; class Magnoliopsida; order Asterales; family Asteraceae; genus Bidens; species Bidens hawaiensis. The sequence continues at coordinate 60,333 of NW_027493610.1, forward strand.
ACCCTGCACTAATACCTCTTCGTCATCCGACACCCGGATCTTGACGATTTTCTTTTCACAGTTTATTTCTACGTTGTTACGTGCTAACCAATCCATTCCCACTATCACGTCAAAACTACCAAATTCTACCGGTAACAAGTCAATCAGGAAGGATTGTTCGTTCAGAATAAAAGGGCAATTCCAAACTATTTGTTTAACTATCATGGTTTTACCGTTAGCGACTTCTACGGTATAAGGTTCTATGGTTTCACCAATTGGAAGGTTTGCTATCGATAGAAACTTAACGGAGACAAAACTTCTATCGGCACCCGTATCAAATAATACAGAAGCGTAATGATCAGAGACGAGGAAGGTACCTGTCACTACGCTGGGGTCTTGGCGTGCCTCGCTCGCCCCCATCACGAATGCTCGGCCTCTTGCCGGGTTGGACGATGATGCCTGACCCGCGGTTTGCCGCCCATTTCCTCCCTGGTTCAGTTTCGGACAGTTTCTCTTGAAGTGATCTGTGCTGCCGCATTCAAAGCAAGCACGGCTGGTGGTCATCACTTGATTTCCTTGTGGGTTTTGTTGTCGGGCTGGTTGGGTCCTAACTGGTTGCGTACGGATAGGTTGAGGTTGTCGGTTTAGATTGTTCAGGTCTGTCCTACATCTCGGTGCGTAGTGCCCTTCCCTGCCACACCGATGGCACACTACCCCCTGCACTCGCCACCATGCTGGTTACCGCATTTCCCACACCTAGGAAACGTCCTTGTCTGCTGTCCCTGCCTTCCGCCTGAACTAGTCATGGCGTAGTTCTGGGCAGCGGGCCTAGCACGTTTACCTTGCTGCTTCTCCTAGATCCTATGGTCATACGTACCCCGTTTTCCCCCAGCAGACTCTCCTGCCACCTTCAGTGACCCACTCCTCACGAAATCGTAGGTGACGATACCAGCTTGCGTCACCACACCCTCATACGTCTGGTGTCCCCCAGAATTGACTATACTCCTTACAACTGGAGTTAGCCCCCAAATATAACGCTCAACCCTCTTCGACTCTGGGGTGACCAACCATGGTACCAATCGCGACAACTCATTAAACCGGTTTGTATAACCCAAGTGGTCTGCCCCCTGCATCTCCAGGTTCCACAATTCGTTTTCTAATTTCTGCAATTCATTTTTCGGGCAGAAATGTCCCAGTACAAGAGCCTTGAGCTCTGTCCAGGTCATGCGGTTTGTCGCCGCCTGACCGCGAGTCTGCACTATCGTGTTCCACCATGTCAAGGCATGGTCCGTGAATGTGCAGGTAGCATACTTAACAACACAATCCTCGGGGCAGTTGCTGATATTCACAACGGATTCTATTTTCTCGATCCACTTAACCAACCCATTTGGTCCTTCAGATCCGCTATACTCTAGGGGTTTGCACAACATAAAGTCTTTGATCGAACATCCCCTGGATGCAGGAATCGGTTCAGTACGGTTCGTTTCTACAGTAGGTATAGGGTCATTACTGTCTGTAACGACCACCCTAGGCGGTGCGTCATTTCCCGGAATCGGGTTATCATTCTGTGGAGGATTAGCATTTTGTTCCTCGTCATTATTGGTGGTCGTTTGATTGCTCGGAGGGGTTGGATTGGTCGAATTGCTAATACTGGCGGCGATGCGCGATACTATATCCGGTATCGCCGCCTCTAACTGTTGAGCAATCAAACGGCTCACATCTACTTCCGATAATTGAGCTGATCGTTTTGGTGCCATTCTACACAACATCAAGAAAATACATATAATTAATAAAAGTTCCAATCATAACACACAACCCACATTCCATTCATTAATAAACATCAGTACATATTACATCAACGTCAGTTCACATACTTTCCTGTCATCATTACATAGGTTAAGTTTTCATACATAGGGCCTATGTCGGCATCATCTCGACATAACCCACAATGGGTCAGTGCTTGAATGATACCCAAAAGTATCTATAATGGTATACCCCAAAAGAGACCCCCTAAGGGCCAGTGGTTGTATTATAACTACCCAAGATTCACTCTATGTTAGCATCACCACTAACTGCTTACACAGAGTATCAAAAAGCGGTCCATGACTTCTACCATCCTAACATCACTAAACACGGTGGTATACCCACCACACCATCACTGCCACCAACACCACCATCACTGCCAACACACCCCGGACCCGCGCCTCTAACCGATCAATCATCAATTGGGAGTATGAGCACTCCCTCCTTAGCTGCGCAATCGCATACTGGTGGTCCAGTATGCAGTCCCCCAGATACATCCGCCTCTGCACTCCCACTGTCAAGGCGGCGGAGTGCTCATTCACCTGCTCGGTGAGCACTCGAAGCCATGCCGCCGCGTCCCTTTCCTGCCTAGGGAGACCCCACACAGGTGGAGTCACAGGCTCGGGCTGGGAGCGGGAGGACTCGCCCCTGCGGGTAGCAGGTCTGGGTGGGGGAGAGGTAGGTGGGACATGCGTGACACTGATCCGCGCCGTGAGGCGGGGTCCGATCCGGGAGGGATAGGGGTGGCCTGGGGTGCGTGTGGGGTGGGGGATCTGACAATCCTGACTGGGGAGGACTGGCTAGAGCTCCTACGACTAGCCTCGCTAGGCTCAGAGCTGGATGATATGCGTAGACTCCCAGAGTTCCCGGAGCTGACTTCCTCCGGGTCCTCCTCCACCGATAAACTATGAGTTCTCGACATTCTTACCTGCACACAAGTTAATCAAACATATAATTCTTTCCACAGTGTAAACCATAATCAAATTAATATTCACTTACTTATACAACTTTACCACATAACAATATTATCATATATTTACACATATGTTGCCAATTTTACCTATTAAAGTCCCCCGTGACTTCCCCTGAATTCCCTCGTGCAGACAAGTCTGTTATTATGTTTCGGACCATAATAACTCACTTGTCCATTCAAGTTCATCCAGATCTCGTCACTATAAATTATTAGTTGATATTCAGATCCTATAATACTTGAGCTACTGGTTATATTTTAGGTATCCTTTTAAGGCATCCTAATTCTTTATAACCAATGGCTCTGATACCAAGTTCTGTAACACCCTGTAACCGCAGCGGAAACGTAAACGGGATGCAACAGACACGTCTGATATCAACAGCATTGCTTATAAAAAAAACACCACTACATTAATTTACAACGTATTACATTGTTCCGAGTTTCGTTACCGTCTAGGCGTTAACACATAAGTTTTACCGATAGTACATTAACATATTTAATACAAAATAAAGATCCTTAAGCTTCCACAAAATAGCACACATCATCAAACACGTATCACTCATTCCAATTTGGGTGTACCTAGAAAGCATGTAAAGAAAACGGGTCAACTACGAATAGTTGGTGAGTTTCACTAATTTAAATAAACCATGACAAATCATTATAGTAATCATATATAATGATTACTAATTATCCGTTTAGTCTCGGATCTTGAAATTTTGCACAAATCACTTTTTGACAGTAAGGAATTTTATAAAAATATTTCCAGAATTAATTTTTATATTTAACATTTATTTATCTATTTTTAAACGTCATTTAACACCAAATATATCGAAAATACCAAACGAACTTAAAAAAATCCCAAATTTTTCTGGGATGACCCCTGCCATCCACATAGTTCCCTGTACTTTTTCCAGAACCAAAATCTCATTTTTCATGCCTTTTCACCAAAACCGAGCTAGAAAACCCTAGAACTCGTTTTACCGAAAAGCCTACTTAGACTTCTCCAACGAATCTGAAATTTTGTGTGTGACTTTTATATGTTATAAAAAGATTATCTGGAATTTTCCAGAATTTTTCATGATGTTTTAACTATTTTTCATCATTTTTAGCCAAAACCGAGCATTAAAGTCACCAAATATTCATCCTTTGTCCAAAAATTACCAAATTTTCACAGATCTCATATTTTCATGTGTAGATCATCTCTGTGAAATTTCATGACCCAACTCTAAGTCTATCACAATCTGTCCAAATCATATAAATCATACGAAAAACCGAACTACCTTGTGTTTCTAGCTTTAAATCGCAAAGATCTTGCTTTCTAGCCTTTGCTAGCAACTAGATATAACACCTACAAGCACAATAACACCACACCAAGCAAGTTGCACCCACAATCAAGCCATTTCTTTCATGGTTTCGGTTAAGACATCAAAACAAAGATTTTAACCGTAAAAATTCGTTTTTGACTCTTTTAACTCCTTTCTTGGACCAAGATCCTTGTATAACTTGTATACATCACTTAATCATGCAAGAATCGGTTTCATCTCGGGTTCTCACCCATTTTTCATTTGAAACCTCATTTTCTTGTAAATGACTCGAGAAAGAAGATGAACACGACTATAAACGATCTTTACCTCGGTTTCTTGGTATAAATCAAAGGGAAGTTGGATGAATGTTTGAAGGGTTGAGAGAATTTGAGTTTGGTTGATTGAGAAAAAAGAAAAAATGAAGGCTAATGCCCTAAGCATGACCGATCGGTCGTCATAAGGTGTGGGGGTGGGGCCCACACCTCCAATCCTGGCCACACATTCAGATTGTGTAATCCGGATAATGTTTTGGATAATCTGGTTCAGTTCGTTTTTAGGGTTAAACGTTTAATTCGGCTTAAAACGAGGCTAAAACGGTCGTATTTCGACTTAAAAATGAAATTTATATAAAACCGATTTAAAAACTTTAAAAACTTAAACCATGACATTTATTGACTTAAAACATCATATTATTAATGTCTGCACATCTTTTTCGGCTTGATTGATCATCTCTTGCTTGGTTTGGTATTAAAGGTTTCGTTTAACGTACCGACGTACCATTAAATCGAAATTCTTTTTTCCGTGCTATAATTCACTTATCCCGAAGCTTTAATGCTTCGTAAACATTACTAAACATCATATATTTCGTCTATAACGTAATCCCCGATTCGTTCGGGTTTCAATAACCGTTCATCGGTTAATCGTAATTCTAATACGATTAGCCGTATAATCGAGTATAATTCGTACTGTGAATCATTCATACTCGTATAAATTCATTATAATTCATATATTCCATATTAAATAACACATAAATAGTATATACCGACTAGGGTATACCTGAATTTGCCGGAATCGTTACACTCTCTCTCTCTCTATATATATATATATAAAAGAAGAAGCATGGTTTAAGAAGATGAAAAGTCAATTTCAATAATTTGTTAATTCTTTATAGGGGTATACTTTTTAACCGTATCCGAATATGAAACCTAACCCGAAGCGACCCAAGACCTTGGTTTAAAAAAGTGCGCCTAAGGCGAGCTGAGGCAAGAGGTGACCTAAGGCAAGGGTCTTTTCGCTTTAGGCTAGTCAAGGCGATCAATGTTTAAAAGGCGAGCCTAAGGCGAGATTTTTAGGCAAAAGCTACCTAAGGCGAAGTTGAGGTGCTCGCCTTTTGTACACAAGTGGTTTTTAAGCTTCTAAATGTTGTATAATATGTTTTTTAGGTTGAATGTATATGTAGTTTATATTTAAGTCATACTTAATGGTTAAATATAGCTACATTATGGGTCGAGATGCTAAAACCCATGATATATATATATATATAATTATATGTCACACCCTCAAAATCCACTAACGGAGTTTTTACCGTCAGAGGGTGTGAACTAACAGGATCGGAATCATTAGTTATAATCAAACCATAAAACAAAGTTTCAAAACCATGAAAACGTTTACGAGTAATCAAATGCGGAAGCGTAAAAACCATAGAAACCAATGTTGCGTCACGCAGGACGACTTAAAACCCAGTGATAACAGTTTAAAATAAGTATGCTTAATTAAAAGTGTTTCAAGCAATGCATGTTTCTAAACCGCGCGCCCGCCTCGGCTACCTGAGAATAACATACTAAAAGTGTCAACACAAGGTTGGTGAGTTCACAAGTTTATATAAAAATAAAGCGTTTAGCGTTTGCGTTCAGCGTTTTGCGTTACAGCGTTTTGCGTTACAGCGTTTTGCGTTACCAGATAGTGTTATGTCAATTATATATCTATAGGTAGCTAGCCTATAAAACAAGTATTACTAAGTGTTCGACACCGAAGCTGACTGTTTATCATTTGCCTTGCCACCAGGTCATCCAGACCATGGTATGTGTTTAGCCAAGATTACACCCACTCGACCTCCAGTCGAGTTTAGCGTTGGGTGGGGTTTGTCAAACCCAGTAGTACTACTCAACAATGACTCGCTATTATCCAATATTAAATGGTTCGATGTGAATTAAGGACTTTAGTTAACGCGTTTGCCACTTAGTCTTTACAAGTGATATATAATCTTTATTAACAAAATCTTAAATGCGTTTTCGGAGTATGTTATCTCCCCCAAGTGAAAAGCGTTTGAAAAGTTTAAAAGGGGAAAGTGAAACTCACTGTTTGCGAAGTATTCCCAAAATAATTCACCAAGATGCGCGTCACAGAAAAACTCTCTCTAGCGTTCTAAAACAACAAAGAGATTTTTCTAAGTGTCGGAATATTATCGAGTCTCTAGACCCGGCACATAATACCTATGCACATAACATGTTTCGTGTTTCGTTTGTGAATCGTGTGTGACTTTAACAAAAGTATTTGTGATACGTTACATGTGTAAACAATTATTTACGTGTCATGTATTCATAAAGTACATCACTAGCAATTACTCCTCGTAAGGGCAATTTGGTCAACACATAAAAATTAGCTAGCAATTATTCCCCATGAGGGCAATTTGGTCAAATCATGACAATCAATTAGCAATATTCCCCGCAAGGGTAATTTGGTCAAAACATATCAATTATATAGCAAGTATCATGTTTCATGCATTTTCACAAAACTCAGCAGCTAGTTTCACCGAGACAGAAATTCTACTTGAAAGATTGTACTATCTCACCGATCACAGCATCACAATTAATTTACCAAAAATCATCACAAAAGCAATATGTCTTAGGTTTCCAGAACATATTTTATTATATTTTTATTCCACATAGGTTTCTCACAATCATCAAATCATTACAGCAAACTCATAACAGTCAAATTCATGTGCAACAGAATGTTATTTGAAATTCCCGTTAAACGAAAAATCCAATAAATGCAAGACCACTTGGGTTAGGTTCCTAACTCAATGAGTCAACTTCCAGAAGTGGAACCAACCCAATTGGTCTCGTAGTTCATGATATATAACATTTACAAAACAACCTAACAGCAGATCTAACAATTCAGCTTTGCACAACGTTTTTGTAAAATCATAAAAGTTAACTTTTCTACGTCCAAAAATTGCAAATTTATATTCTTTAGAAACTAGACTCAACCTAGTTTACTGTAGTATCAACAATCTCAACCAATTTTAACATTTACACCTCGTTACAGTCAATTAAACATCAATAACACAATCTGTCCAGAAACTGTTTGCATCCAAACTCAACATATTAACTATCTATGGACCATCATGCATTCATATAACACTCTAGACTCCATAAACACTATCCATGCACATCAATTACACATTACATACATGATTAGGGTTTTTGTTTGAACTCAAATCAAAGACACAACAATTAACATGTAACAATATCAATTCTAGTTATCAAATCATCATCAATACATCATCAAATCAAACAAAATCATATGAACACACTAACATATAAAAATCGGCATCTAGGGTTTGTAATTAACCCAATAAAAGTCAAGATTAAGTATAAAGGATGCATAGGATAGTTGATTATACCTTCCTAGCACCTTAATCTTGAATCAAAAGCTTGAAATTTGTTGTATGTATGTGTGTGTATGTCGACGGCAGCCAAGGAGCCAAGGGGGGGAGGGGCTGATCGGTTTGTGTAGGGAGAGAAATAACAAGTTAGGGTTTATTATTATTATTATTATTTATAATAACACTATGTTACACTTTGGTCCCTCCACTTCTAAGTATTACTTATCTAGCTTAAACTAACTTGTTTACATCTTGAGTTAGTGTTTATAACGATGTTATCACATAACATATAAGTCTAACAAATAATTATCACATAATTACTGTTTTGATGTTTTTCGTTTATTCACCAATCGTTTGTGTCAACTCGTTTGCGTTTCGGTGCAATTCCCGAAAGACTACACATGTAGTAAGTGTTAAGCGTCATTTAAACCCTAGTTTAAATGTAATGAGGTATGTGTTATAGATTCAGTGATCTTAAGTTTGAATTGACGGAGTTGAGTTAACGGAGTTAACCTGAAATTGACGATTGTCACATTATATAAATATGTTCACCTCGTGTATAAAAAGCTCTCGCTTTTGTGCCTAGCGCTTCAGGCTTCTATTTTAAACCCCGTTGCTTTTCTTCGCCTCTCACTTTTTAAAACCAAACCCTGTGACACCCGGTAAATTCCCAATCCCTTAAACTAAGTAATCACCTAATAATTAGGTGATTGTAAATATTATGCGCGCCATATAGAATCTGCGCGTGCATTTGTTATGTTTTGCCCTGCGGCTGAGCGCGCCATGTTAGTCAGCGCGTGCATTTGTTATGTGCAACCTGCGCGAGCGCACCATGTTAAGAACCAGCGTGAGCATATGTTAGATGCGCCATGCGCGAATGTTTTGGCTTTATGTTTCATGTAACTTAACGTTATGTTGTCTATGGGTTGACCATCCCGCATGATGCTAAGGCGGGTGCATCCTAAATCGTTTATGCGCGTGCGGAAGGGAACTAACCTCCCCGCATGGCGGGAACATTGAGAGCTAGTTTGTCTGAAGCTCCAAGATGGAATTGACTTCAACATGACTGATCACTATGTTGAAATACCAAGACCACCTGGAGAATCTACAAATGAAACTCAATATCCCTAACTGCGAGAAGGTTACGCACCTACCCGCAGCAAAGAAATGTCCTTCACGCAGAAAGCTATGCGCACAAAGTGATGCGCACAGAACACTTAGTCTATTCTCCAGACATAAGGAGATTACTCCCGCCCAAAAGAAAACAGTAGCGTGTTTCAGAGATTTTTCCACTTTTTACTGAACACTGACAAAAGTACCTGAAAAAGCACACTGAAACATGAAAAGTCAACTGTCAGCCACCCTATTCTCACCAACCCCAGACCTGCATGTCCTGTCCAAATCAAATCAAGATCTTTTGTCCACTCCTCCACTTTTAAATAAACAATAAACAATAATAATTTCCATACTTTATCATCATTACACCTAGATATGAAAAGATTGCAATCCCCTAAAGCAAGGGATTGTGTTCCCTTGAGTTTGCCTATAAATATGTAACCTAAATTATCACTCAAAACACACTTCAAAGAACTGCAAACTTGCACTAATCATCTCCCGAGCATCCGTTATTTTCGATTCCGTTCCAGTTACTAGACCTTCGATTCCGAGGCCAACACCAAGAAAACCCGAATCTCGATTAATCCCTTAACAAGAACCACAGGTGAGTCTCACAGCCCCTATTTTCACTGTTTTCACTATTTTTTAAACTGTTTTCGGGGCGAGGGACACGTACTTAAATAATGTTTTATCATAGTATACTTACAAGCTATGCAAGCGATTATGTGTTTAAGTTATGTTTCATGATGAGCAATGCAAACGGTTATCTAAGGTTTTCGATGTATGTGCGCTAGAACTCGAGTAAGTGATCACTTTACCATTGGAACTCTAAGGGTAGGGACTGCTGGTTTGATCCACCCACTCGTAGGGGTCGCACCTCTTTGCATGGACGAGTGCCTAGTATGGTCATGGGGCAGTACTATGGGGTTTGAGCCCGCTCGTAGGGGTCGCACCTCTTTGCATGGACGAGGCGCCTTGTTTTCCGGCACAACGTCCGCGCGTAACCGCGGGACGGAATTATTGATTAGCTCGTAGTGGCAGCGCCACTTTGCATGGACGAGCACACTTTCCTGAAACGTTCGCGCGTAACCCGCGGGACGGTATTACTTTAGCTCGTAGTGGCAGCGCCACTTTGCATAGACGAGCACAGTTCCCAGAAATGTTCGCGCGTAACCCGCGGAACTATTTTATCAGAATATGTTGATAGGACTATGTTTTACCAAGCATGTGTTTTAAGGATGCTATCAGAATTATGTTTCAGAATGATTTGTATCAAGATTATGATGCAATACGATTTATCAAGTTACTAAAACTTGTGAACTCACTCAGTTTATACTGATTCAAATGTTTTTACGTGTCTTTCAGGAGATAACTAGGTAGCGCATGGAGTCACACTTAGAGCACCTCACGCTGAACATCTAAAACTAGCTTTTTGGAAGATTTTAGTTCTATCCCTTCGATGCGCGTGGTTGTTCCCGCCGCGCAAGGGGATATGGCGTGGAAATCTTCAACAGTTTTTATACTTGGATGTTTTTATGTAATTCTTAAACAATGTAATGTATTTGTATTAAACTTTTCATGCGCAATGAAAATCTTACTTTGAATGTTTGCAATGGCCCGTGCTTAATTATCAATCCCCACTCGCGCGCGCCCGGCTGTTTCCGCCGCTCAGGGCCGGGGTGTGACAGATTGGTATCAGAGCACTGGTTATAGCGAACTAGGACAAGAAGTTTTAACCTAGACTATAACCGTTGGGGAGTCGCATGAAATATTTTTCAAAGAAAATATTTTCAAAAGAAACTATACACACACTTAGGAACATGGTCACACAGTGTCTAGTGAATAAAGATAAAGAACATTATGTGCTCAGAGTACATGCGCTAAGTTTGATATATTTTCATTCTCTTTTAAAGCGAGAATGCCTCCAACTAAAGCCAAAGGAATTACCATGACACCCGAGGAACTCGCGGAAATAATCGCGCAAGCAATCGCAACACATGAGGCCAGCAAGGCCGAATCAAGTCAGGGGTCGTCAGAATGAGACCCCAGAACCCGAATCAGGAGCCTTGGACAAAGGATGCTCCTATAAGACATTCATGGCCTGTAAGCCTTGGCCATTCAAGGGTACCGAAGGGGCCATTGGGCTCTACAACTGGATTGACAAGATGGAGACAGTTCTCTCCATTAGCGGATGTAGTGAGAACCAGAAGGTCCTTTACGTGACCTGCATGTTCCAAGAGGCAGCTTCGTCTTGGTGGAAGCTTCAAACGAAAACATTGGGGCGAGAAGTTGCTCTCCACAAGACCTGGGAGGAACTGAAGGAGATGATGATGAGAAAGTTCTGCTCTCGCGCAGAAATCCAGAGTCTACAACAGGAATTCTGGAACCACACCATGGTAGGAACGGATATCGACGCCTACAACAACCGGTTCTATGAGCTTTGCCAGTTGGTGCCAGACATGGCAAACACGGAGGAAAAGAAGATCGAGAGGTATATTTTTGGGTTACCTCCTGTTGTTAGGGTTCCGCTCAACGCCGCAGCGCCTCCAACCTTTGATGAGGCGGGGTTAGCGCGGGGCCATCACCCTTACAAGGGATACGGTCCGTGCGGGTATGTTGACTACGCGCGGAATCGAGCAGCGAACCCCTGATCCCAAGAGGAAATGGAACTCTCACCACCGAGGGTCCGACTCCAAGCAGCCACCATTCAAGAAGCAGGAAAGCGCAAGGGTTTACGCGATTCAGGCCGCGGAGCCACCACGAAAAGGATACAGCGGGCCACGCCCATGGTGCAGCAAATGCAAGTATCACCACGAGGGTGAATGCGCAAGAATCGAATGTGCCAAATGTGGCAGACCAGGGCACAAGACGATGAATTGCCGTGTCAGAGAAGCTGGAGCAAGCGACAACTGCTACGCATGCGGGAAGCCATGGCATTTCAGTCGGGATTGCCCGCAAAGGGGAAACCAAGCTCGCGGGAGAGCTTTTGTGATCAGCGCGGGTGAAGCTAAAGAAGAGCCGAATGTGGTAACCGGTACGTTTTTACTTAACGGCCATTTTGCATCTGTCTTATTTGATACTGGCGCTGACCTGAGTTTTATATCCGCTGAGTTTAAAGACTCCCTAGGCCTAGCAACCAGTAGGCTAGACACGCCTTATACTATAGAACTAGCCAATGGTAGGCAGTTATGCGCGAACGAAAGAACTGAACAATGTGTTATAGTCATGGGAGGTCACGGGTTCAATATTAACTTGTTGCCAATAGACTTGGGAAGTTTTGACATTGTGGTAGGTATGGATTGGTTAGTCGAGAACCGCGCGGAAGTTATTTGCCATGAGAAGCAGGTTCGGATCCCACTGTTGAACGGAGAAACCTTGGTAATTCAAGGGGAAAGAAAGGGAGTTGCGACGAAACTGATTTCGTGCCTAAAGGCGCGAAAGTGCCTAAGGAAAGGGTGCTACGCCTTCCTGGCGCATGTCGTAGAGAAGAAAGAAGATGAGCGAAGAATTGAAGACTTACCAGTAGTGCGCGAATTTCCAGAAGTTTTTCCTGAAGATTTGCCCGGATTACCGCCGCCGCGACAAGTCGAGTTTCGTATTGATTTAGTCCCAGGAGCTGCGCCAGTAGCTCGAGCGCCTTATCGATTAGCTCCATCTGAGATGCAAGAGCTATCCAATCAGTTACAGGAACTATTGGATAAGGGTTTCATACGCCCAAGCTTTTCACCTTGGGGAGCTCCAGTACTGTTTGTTAAGAAGAAGGATGGTTCGTTCAGAATGTGTATTGACTACAGGGAGCTGAACAAGCTGACAGTCAAGAATCGGTACCCCTTACCGAGGATTGACGACTTATTTGACCAGTTGCAGGGATCCAGTTATTATTCGAAGATAGATCTACGGTCAGGATACCACCAACTTAGGGTCCATGAGGGAGATGTGCCGAAAACAGCCTTCCGAACTAGATACGGCCATTATGAGTTCTTAGTGATGCCTTTCGGGCTAACTAATGCGCCGGCTGTGTTCATGGATCTGATGAACCGCGTGTGCAAACCATACTTGGACAAGTTTGTGATTGTGTTTATAGATGATATTATGATTTACTCACGGACCAAGGCCGGGCATGAGCAACACTTGAGATTGATTTTGGAATTGTTGAGGAAAGAAAAGTTGTATGCGAAGTTTTCCAAGTGCGAGTTTTGGCTTGGAGAAGTTCACTTTCTCGGTCACGTTGTAAACGAGAAAGGAATACACGTTGATCCTTCCAAAGTCAAGGCCATCGAAAACTGGGAAGCGCCAAAAACCCCAACTGAGGTGAGGCAATTCCTAGGACTAGCTGGCTACTATCGACGCTTCATTGAGAACTTCTCCAAAATAGCTCTACCTCTGACCGCGCTAACTCAGAAAGACAAGAAGTTTGTTTGGGGCGAAAATCAGGAAACAGCATTTCAAATGTTGAAACAGAAGTTATGTAGTGCGCCAATTTTGTCTTTGCCCGAGGGGATGGATGACATTGTTGTTTACTGCGACGCTTCACATCAGGGACTTGGATGTGTCCTTATGCAGCGAGACAAAGTCATAGCGTATGCCTCACGCCAACTCAAGACCAATGAAAAGAACTACACAACGCATGATTTAGAACTTGGAGCGGTTGTCTTCGCGCTAAAGATTTGGCGCCATTACCTCTATGGTACAAAGTGTATAATCTTTACGGATCACAAGAGCCTTCAACATATATTTGATCAAAAGGATTTAAACATGAGGCAACGAAGATGGGTGGAGTTGTTGAATGATTATGATTGTGAAATTAAGTACCACCCTGGAAAGGCGAATGTGGTAGCAGACGCGCTAAGTAGGAAGGAGCGAATAAAAACGCTACGAGTCAAGGCTCTAAGGTTGACCATTCACGCAGATCTCTCTACCCGCATCCGAGACGCTCAGCAAGAAGCCTTGAAACCAGAGTTTGTTAAAAACGAATGCCTTGGGGGTATGGTTAAGAGTTTGGAACTTAAAGAGAACGGCAATCTATATTTCGCTAACCGCATATGGGTCCCTCTCAAGGGAGGATTGCGCGAGCAAGTATTAAACGAAGCTCACAAGACGCGGTATTCCGTACATCCTGGCGCAGACAAGATGTACCAAGATGTTAAAACGCTGTATTGGTGGCCCAATCTTAAAGGCGCCATCGCGACGTATGTCAGTAAGTGCCTGACATGTTCGAAGGTGAAGGCTGAATACCAGAAACCATCAGGGTTGCTTCAGCAGCCAGAAATTCCCATGTGGAAGTGGGAACAAATCTCTATGGACTTCATCACCAAACTGCCAAGGACACCTGGGGGTTATGACACAATATGGGTTATTGTGGATCGGCTAACTAAGTCAGCGCACTTCCTGCCGATCAAGGAAACCGATAAGATGGAAAAGTTAGCCCGACTGTATATTCGAGAAGTAGTTTCAAAACATGGAGTCCCAGTGTCCATCATTTCTGATAGAGATAGTCGGTTCACATCAAGGTTTTGGAGATCGTTACAAGGGGCTTTAGGTACTCGTCTTGACATGAGTACGGCATATCATCCTCAAACGGATGGGCAAAGCGATGCGAACAATCCAGACATTGGAAGATATGCTACGCGCTGTGCGCAATCGATTTCGAAGGAAGCTGGGATACTCATCTCCCATTGGTTGAATTTTCTTACAACAACAGCTATCACACAAGCATTAAGGCTGCGCCGTTCGAAGCTTTGTATGGGCGTAAGTGTAGATCCCCACTGTGCTGGGCTGAAGTAGGTGACAAGCAAATGACTGGTCCAGAATTGATCCAAGAAACAACAGACAAGATTTTTCAGATAAGGGACCGCCTTAAGACAGCGCGCGACAGACAGAAGAGCTACGCAGATGTGCGAAGGAAACCATTGGAATTTCAAGTAGGGGATAAAGTACTTTTGAAAGTCTCTCCATGGAAAGGAGTCCCCCGTTTCGGCAAGCGAGGAAAGTTGAATCCGCGCTTCATTGGGCCATTTGAGATCCTGGAAAGGATCGGTCCGGTTGCTTATAAACTCCGTTTACCCGCCGAACTCAGTGGAGTTCATGATACGTTTCATGTGTCCAACCTCAAAAAGTGCTTATCTGACGAAACGTTGATTTTGCCGTTGGAAGAGATTCACATCGACAAACAGCTGCACTTCGTAGAAGAACCTATAGCAGTAACCGATTGGAAAGAACAAAAGTTACGCAGGAGCAAAATCAAGTTAGTAAAGGTTCAATGGAACTCGAGGCGTGGGCCTGAATTCACTTGGGAAAGAGAAGACCAAATACGCAAGAAATACCCACACCTCTTTCAGAGCATGGCTTCTGCCAGCAACGTCTCCTAAATTTCGGGACGAAATTCGTTTAACGAGGGGAGAATGTGACACCCGGTAAATTCCCAATCCCTTAAACTAAGTAATCAACCTAATAATTAGGTGATTGTAAATATTATGCGCGCCATATAGAATCTGCGCGTGCATTTGTTATGTTTGCCCTGCGCGAGCGCGCCATGTTAGTCAGCGCGTGCATTTGTTATGTGCAACCTGCGCGAGCGCACCATGTTAAGAACCAGCGTGAGCATATGTTAGATGCGCCATGCGCGAATGTTTTGGCTTTATGTTTTCATGTAACTTAACGTTATGTTGTCTATGGGTTGACCATCCCGCATGATGCTAAGGCGGGTGCATCCTAAATCGTTTATGCGCGTGCGGAAGGGAACTAACCTCCCCGCATGGCGGGAACATTGAGAGCTAGTTTGTCTGAAGCTCCAAGATGGAATTGACTTCAACATGACTGATCACTATGTTGAAATACCAAGACCACCTGGAGAATCTACAAATGAAACTCAATATCCCTAACTGCGAGAAGGTTACGCACCTACCCGCAGCAAAGAAATGTCCTTCACGCAGAAAGCTATGCGCACAAAGTGATGCGCACAGAACACTTAGTCTATTCTCCAGACATAAGGAGATTACTCCCGCCCAAAAGAAAACAGTAGCGTGTTTCAGAGATTTTTCCACTTTTTACTGAACACTGACAAAAGTACCTGAAAAAGCACACTGAAACATGAAAAGTCAACTGTCAGCCACCCTATTCTCACCAACCCCAGACCTGCATGTCCTGTCCAAATCAAATCAAGATCTTTTGTCCACTCCTCCACTTTTAAATAAACAATAAACAATAATAATTTCCATACTTTATCATCATTACACCTAGATATGAAAAGATTGCAATCCCCTAAAGCAAGGGATTGTGTTCCCTTGAGTTTGCCTATAAATATGTAACCTAAATTATCACTCAAAACACACTTCAAAGAACTGCAAACTTGCACTAATCATCTCCCGAGCATCCGTTATTTTCGATTCCGTTCCAGTTACTAGACCTTCGATTCCGAGGCCAACACCAAGAAAACCCGAATCTCGATTAATCCCTTAACAAGAACCACAGGTGAGTCTCACAGCCCCTATTTTCACTGTTTTCACTATTTTTAAACTGTTTTCGGGGCGAGGGACACGTACTTAAATAATGTTTTATCATAGTATACTTACAAGCTATGCAAGCGATTATGTGTTTAAGTTATGTTTCATGATGAGCAATGCAAACGGTTATCTAAGGTTTTCGATGTATGTGCGCTAGAACTCGAGTAAGTGATCACTTTACCATTGGAACTCTAAGGGTAGGGACTGCTGGTTTGATCCACCCACTCGTAGGGGTCGCACCTCTTTGCATGGACGAGTGCCTAGTATGGTCATGGGGCAGTACTATGGGTTTGAGCCCGCTCGTAGGGGTCGCACCTCTTTGCATGGACGAGCGCCTTGTTTTCCGGCACAACGTCCGCGCGTAACCCGCGGGACGGAATTATTGATTAGCTCGTAGTGGCAGCGCCACTTTGCATGGACGAGCACACTTTCCTGAAACGTTCGCGCGTAACCCGCGGGACGGTATTACTTTAGCTCGTAGTGGCAGCGCCACTTTGCATAGACGAGCACAGTTCCCAGAAATGTTCGCGCGTAACCCGCGGAACTATTTTATCAGAATATGTTGATAGGACTATGTTTTACCAAGCATGTGTTTTAAGGATGCTATCAGAATTATGTTTCAGAATGATTTGTATCAAGATTATGATGCAATACGATTTATCAAGTTACTAAAACTTGTGAACTCACTCAGTTTATACTGATTCAAATGTTTTTACGTGTCTTTCAGGAGATAACTAGGTAGCGCATGGAGTCACACTTAGAGCACCTCACGCTGAACATCTAAAACTAGCTTTTTGGAAGATTTTAGTTCTATCCCTTCGATGCGCGTGGTTGTTCCCGCCGCGCAAGGGGATATGGCGTGGAAATCTTCAACAGTTTTTATACTTGGATGTTTTTATGTAATTCTTAAACAATGTAATGTATTTGTATTAAACTTTTCATGCGCAATGAAAATCTTACTTTGAATGTTTGCAATGGCCCGTGCTTAATTATCAATCCCCACTCGCGCGCGCCCGGCTGTTTCCGCCGCTCAGGGCCGGGTGTGACAAAGCCCGAGTCCCGAATTACTGTTGGTGCATAATGTCAGTAGTTCAGTGTCTAGTGTCTGTAATTGCGTTTGTAATATTTTATGTTTTGTATAAGCGAAGTTGCTAACAAGTTCGCTGATATGGGCGAACTTGTTAGACAAGCGAAGTTAGTGACAACTTCGCCTAAACATGCCAGGCGAAGTTGTCGTGATTATATAAGCCATCTGTTACGGCTTATTAATAATTAATTCAGTTTTACAATTTCGTGTATTCGAGTCAGAGAGAGTCTGTAATCAAGTGATCTTCGTATCACGTGTTTAAGGTTGGTATACAACGTGTTTGATTATCGTGTGTTAATCGTATTGTTTTCTATACTCGTAACGTCTTACGTAGGGATTCCGCACCTGCGTAGTACGTGATATCTCGTGTAGATCCGGCTGGGAACCTACAATTGGTATCAGAGCTCTTGCTCGATTATGTGGTTCGGGATTATCACGCGGGTATAGAAATCGTTCCGTTCGACTATTCGCGGGACGAGTTTTCTGAGTTTTAGTGTTATACACTCCTTCTACAAGCTTAAACAACCCATAACACCTTCACAAACCTCGAAAAACCCAGAAATCTAATCTGCAGAAGCTTCGTGTTCATCAGGCGAAGTTGCCGTCACTGTTACTAGGGTTACGGCGAAGATATAAGGTTAAGCGAAGTTATCCACAACTTCGCCTACCTCTTCAAGTTCGCTTACCTCAAGCGAAGTTACCCACAACTTCGCCTACCTCCCAAGTTCGCTCAACTTAAGTGAAGTTATTCTCAAGTTCGCCTATCCAGCGAATTTAAGAAAGTGAGCGACGTTACAAATTCACGCGAAGTTAAGCTTTAAGCGAAGTTATCCGCAACTTCGCCAACAGTGCTGTTTGAAAATAAATTTTTTTATTTTCGGATTTCTTTGAGTTTAGAGAAAGATGTCTTCGATAAACATTACTGAACTAGTAAAGATGGAAGTAGAAGCAGGTTCGGCTACAAAGGCACCTAAGATGCTCAAGAAAACTGATTATGTAGCGTGGAAAGATCGTTTTGAACAATATGTCAAGTATCAAGATGCCAAGATGTGGGTGTGTATACAAGATGGTTACATTCCACCTACTACTGAGTATGAAGGTCGTGATCAGATCAAGAAGTACAAAGAGATGGAAGATGAAGAAAAGAAGATGTATGAGGCAGAAAGTAAAGCTCATGCAGCAATTACAATGGCTCTTCCACAAGAAATTTTGCACACTTTCAGAAAGTACAAGACTGCTAGAGAACTTTGGGAAGCTCTTGAAAACCATTTTGAGGGCAATGTGGGAATTCGTGCTTCGAAGATTAAACTTCTAAAAACCCAATTCTCTGTCTTCAAGTATCTGAAAAACGAATCACTTGATGATATTATCACCAGATATTATCATCTGATGACTGAACTCAGCAACTATTCAATTGCATACAAAGAAGATGAGATTGTTGAGAAGCTTCTTGATGCTCTCCCACCAAAATGGGAGATGTATACAGTGTTGATGAGAGAAGATAAAGACTTTGCTGACTATGACTTGGAGACAGCAGTTAACAAGCTAAGAACGTTTGAACTGAACATGGTACGAAAGGAGACACCTACCGATCAGGTTCAAGATCCGGGTATGTATGGTGCAAAGGTTAACTCGGGATCGAGTTCGAAAACGGAATCATCTGCTTATTACTCTAAGGGAGAGTCAGGCGCGAGCTCAACACATGAGGGACATGTATCTCTCAACATGAACGGTGATGTGTGCTATGTAGCTGGAGGGTCAAATGCTTCTCAACCACAAGCGACCAAGAGTAGTTATTCCCCAAGTGTTTCAAACAACAACTACTCGAAGATGCCCATGAGTGTCAAATCTGCTGAACAGCAGTTTGCTCTCTATGCATCTTTTATTGCTTCGTATGAGAACTACATTCAGGGTAAGATCGTTGATCCTGCAGTTTTGGATGAAGACTATGACCAAATCGATGCTGATGATCTGGAGGAGATGGATCTGCAGTGGCAGATGGCTATGATTGTCAGAAGGGTGAAGAGGTTCACGAAGAAGACTGGCAGGAAGTTTGTCGGTGAGAGGCCAGGGTTTGATAAGTCGAAGGTTCGCTGCTACAACTGTCAACAGAATGGCCACTTTGCAAAAGAATGCAAGAATGAACGTGTAGAACGCAGTCAGAACAGATCTACACAGCAAAGTGGTAGTGGTAATGACTATAGAGCCATGATTTCCAGACAGAATGAAGAGTACAAATGGAATCTGCATGTTGAAGAAGTATTTGAACAGGCCAACTTGGCAAACATCGAAAATGCAGATAGTGAGAAGGGAACTGGCGAAGATGAAGCGTACATGGCAGATGTAGCAGACCAGCTCTCCGAGGTAAGTACCGAACTCCCTTGTACTAAGTGTGAACTTCTGTCTGAACAACTGACAACTCTAACTGATCAGTTTGTTAGTTTGGATACGCAATATAAAACTTTAAAAGAAGATCATCACTTCACTAAAGCTAGAGAAAATAGTTACAAAGTAAAAATTAAAGCTATTGAAACAGATATTAAAAGTCTTAAAGCAAAGCTTGCTGAAAAAATTAATATGATTGATCTTAGCTATGAGGTTCTAGAAGAAAAAACCAAACTAATAGCTGAAAGAGAAAAACAGATAGCTGATCACCAGGTAAAAGTGGTGGAACTTAACAGGAAACTGGAACAATTCAGAAATTCCTCCGCTATACTTGATCACCTTGTTAGTGATCAAGGTTCTCCAAAAAGGGGAGGAATTGGTTATCATGAAGTTCCACCACCTTTCAATCATAATTACACTTTTAACCCTAGTAATCAGAAATCTGTCGATGTTGACTATGGTCAGACAGTTCCAGTTCCAGTTACTACTAAAGAACCAGAAGTTAGTAAGCCTGTTGCAAGTGTTAAAATTTCTGCTCCGAGTCCTGTCTCATCTAACTCGGACAAGTCTTCTGAGTCGAGTGAGACAAATCAAGAGGAAGTATTACCAAAAAGTGGAGAGAAAAAGAAAACATCTGAAAAGAAGTCTCCACTAAACCCGTATGTCCCACCATATGTGAGACAAACGGGCAGTAATACAGCCTCAACATCTAAGACAACTTTTGATAAGAAAGTTGAAAACAGGTGTTGTTTTAGATGTAATCAACAAGGACATCTTGTTGCAGGTTGCCCTCTGAAGCAAAAATTCAGAGGTGTGAGGCCTTTAAAATCTGAGAAAAGAGCTAACAGTAATCAATTTAATGATAAAACTGAAAACCCATCGAATTTCAGAAAATGGACTAATCCAGGTTTTCAAAGAAATAGATCTCAGTTTTTCACTGGTAACACCCAAACCATAACTAATAATTCATTTAATTCAAGACAGTATGGATGGCCTCATAGACAATCCACAAGAAGGTATCCTGTTAGGACTCACAGAAATGATTATGATACTAACTTTGGACAGCCAAGGTACGGGATGTATCGACCCAAGACCAATCGGTCTTGGGTCCCCAGATTTTAACTCTCTGCTTTAATCGTGCAGGAACAGTTGAACAGGGCTGCCAACAATCAATGGGTTGTGGATAGCGGCTGTTCCCGGCACATGACGGGTAACAAGAAATTGTTACAAGACTGGAAACCTGTTCAAGGTGGTAGAGTGAGTTTCGCCGGAGAGAGCGTTGGAAAGATCACAGGAATTGGGACTGTGACTAACGGGAAGATGACGCTAGAGAAAGTTAACTTTGTTGAAGAACTGAAGCACAATCTGCTGAGTGTTTCGCAGATCTGTGACAAGGATTATACCGTGCATTTCACGAAGAATGGGGCGATAGTGTTGTATCCTGGTTTTAAGATACCAGAGGACTGGATTGTTATGAAGGCTCCGAGAGTAAAGAATACGTATATCATGGATATGAGGTCTACTGAAATGGCCACTGAAGAATCGTGTCTTTTGTCGAAAGCGACTGAATCAGAGTCCGAATTATGGCATAGGAGATTGGGGCACATTCATCTTCGTAAGATGAACTACCTTGTCAAAAATGGGCTTGTGTTGGGGGTTCCCTTGAAGAATTTCAACTTCGAAGACAAATGCTTATCATGCAAGAAGGGAAAGCAACACAAGAAATCCCATCTCACCAAGAAGGTCAATTCAATTGTCAGTACCCTAGAATTACTTCACATGGATCTCTTCGGTCCCGTGAATGTAAAAAGTCTAGGAGGAACATCGTACTGCTTGGTGATTACTGATGATTTTTCTCGATACTCGTGGGTATATTTCCTGAAGTCGAAGGATGAAACTGTTCAGATGGTAATAAATTTGATTACCAAAGTTGAGAACATTATGGGAAAAAGAGTTAAATACATCAGGAGTGACAATGGGACTGAGTTCAAAAACTATCAGATGGAGATCTTCTGCCTACAGAAGGGGATTGAACACCAATACAGCGCACCGTACACTCCGCAACAAAATGGAGTGGCTGAGAGGAAGAACAGGACTTTGATTGAAGGAGCCAGGACCATGCTGGCTGATTCGAAACTTCCCGTGGTGTTCTGGGCTGAAGCCGTTGCAACAGCCTGTTATATCCTTAATAGAGTGTTAACTGTTAAAAGATTAAATAAAACCTGTTATGAACTAATGCATGGGAGAAAGCCCAACTTGAGTGGTCTTGAACCATTCGGGTCCCCGTGTTCGATATTAAAGACCAATTCAAAATTTGGTGAAGTTGCCGACGAAGGAATCTTAGTCGGATACGTTGTTGGGACTCCCAACAGTCGGGTCTTTAATACATCGACCAGCAAGGTTGAGGTGGTGTGTAACACTGATATCACAAGTTACAAATCACCAAAACCAAGCACGGGACCCGCTGGGGTTTTTGACTATGATAGACTTTTTAAATCTTTTAACATGCCTTATTTGGATTTTGCAGAAGATGAGGAACGAATTGCTACGAAGATGATATGCGATGAAGAAGACACTTTGGTGCAAAGACCACAGTATGATGAATGTCAGCCTTCCTCGTCAAATGCTGTCAATACCCCTGCTGCCTCTACTGAAGAGGAATTCATCAATCCGTTTCACTCTCAACATCAATCAACCATGGATGAGCTATCTTCGAACTTGGAAGATAATCTAAATGTCAGTTCGGTTCCGACTACGATAATTCACAAAAATCACCCGTTGGAGAATGTGATAGGTGATCTGTCCGCCGGTGTACAAACAAGAAAAAGCATGAATGAGCACACCTGTGTTTACACAAGCATTAAAGACACGGGCATTATCAACGAATGCTTGTACACCTGCTTCATCAGCCAGATTGAACCAAAGAACTATCAAATGGCTTTGAAGGACAGCTCGTGGGTCGAAACCATGCAAGAAGAGTTAGCTCAGTTTAAGAAAATGGAAGTATGGAATTTGGTTGAAAAACCAAGAAATGTGCATGCGATAGGCACGAAGTGGGTCTTCAAATGTAAGAGATATGAGAAAGGGGTTGTTATCAGGAATAAGGCGAGGCTGGTTGTTAAAGGCTTTAATCAACAAGAGGGGATTGATTACAATGAAGTATTTGCTCCTGTGGCAAGATTGGAAGCCATTCGGCTGTTTTTGGCATTTGCTGCTCATAAAGAGATGAAAGTTTTTCAGTTGGATGTGAAGAGTGCGTTCCTAAACGGTAAAGTCGATGAGGTTGTGTATGTTGAGCAACCTCCGGGTTTTCCTGACCCTGACTTTCCCGATCACGTGTACAAGCTAAGTAAAGCGCTGTATGGACTACATCAGGCACCTCGTGCCTGGTACTCAACGTTATCCGATTACTTGCTTGAGAATGAGTTTGAAAGAGGTAAGATTGATAGCACGTTGTTCTTCAAGAGAAAGGGAAGCGACTTTCTGCTGGTGCAAGTCTACGTGGATGACATTATCTTTGCTGCATCAAAGGTCACCATGTGTCAGGAGTTTGAGGCCGTCATGAAGAAGAGATTTGAAATGAGTGCTATGGGTGAACTAACTTTCTTTTTAGGATTGCAGGTTGATCAGAAGAAAGACGGGATGTTCATTCATCAGACGAAGTATGTCCATGATGTTCTCAAACGCTTCAAGATGGAGGACAGCACTCCATATGAAACTCCAGTCTGCGTCAATCACAAATTGGGTGTTGATTCAGATAACGATGCAGACGTGGACCCAACCCAATATCGGGCTATTATAGGTTCTTTAATGTACTTAACTGCTTCTAGGCCTGATATAATGTTTGCTGTTTGTCTTTGTGCACGCTTTCAGGCAAACCCAAAAGAATCTCATTTGAAGGGTGCGAAGAGGATACTGCGGTATCTCAAGGGCAAGCCGAAGCTGGGGTTGTGGTACCCGAGAGGAGGAGACTTGGAGCTAGTCGCTTACATAGATTCTGATTATGGAGGGTGCAATCAGAGTCGGAAATCTACAACTGGTGGATGTCAGTTTCTTGGTGGCAGATTGGTGTCGTGGCAATGCAAGAAGCAGACTTCAGTCGCAATTTCAACCTGTGAAGCAGAATACATGGCAGCATCCAACTGCTGCTCCCAGGTTCTTTGGATTCAACAACAGTTGCGCGACTATGGTCTGAATTTCTCACTTACTCCTATTTGCATTGATAACACTGCTGCTATCTCAGCAACTAACAATCCCGTGAACCACAGTAAAACTAAACATATTGACATACGTCATCATTTTATTCGGGATTGTGCTGAGAAGAAGCTGATTGAGCTCGAAAAGGTTGACACGTTAGATAATTTCGCTGACTTATTCACGAAAGCGTTTGACAAATCTAGATTTCAAAACCTTGTTGAGCTGAATGGGATGATCAATCCCGAGTAACCGTGCTTTCTTATGTGTGTTTAAAAAAAAAAAAAATACGTCACTATCGCTTAGAATTATGTCGGTTGCCTCAGCTTGAAGGACATGTCTTAGGATATGTTTGGTCCTCATTTCTACTTGTAGAATATGAGGATAGCCATTAACCAGATGACTGAAAGTGACCGGGGCGGTTTATGATGAGTTTTCATTCTTTCGCTGAAAATTAGTCGATCATACTTAGTTAGAAGGACACATACTAGTATGTGGTCGGTCCAGCTGATCCATTGGATCTTCGGGATAGCCGTTAACCTGAAGACTTTGATTTGGTTAGGGCGATAGAAGTTAAATTTTTCTTTTCGGGAGATGAAATTATTTTTCAAGTCTACTACTTCGTAAGAAGTTACTTTACTATGTTTAACAGAAAATTGGTCCAACCTTGGAAAGTGATAGATATACTAATTCTGTGTGCTTAACTAGTGAAGTTATTAGGCTTAAAAGTCTTTAGAACAGTCATTGTATGTCATGGTAGCTTTTATGGTGCGTAAAAGTAGAAGTGATACTAACTAAATCTACTCGATTTTATGTGGAAACTCCTTAAGAGTTGTGCATGTCTTCATACATATCTTTCCAAATGATAGGCAGAAAAGCGATTACCCAGTCATACACGAGCCCGTGAGTGTTCTGAGTCACGTGAAGATAGCGTGTCAAGACACTGCAGTGATCCAGATTTGGGACTTGCAGTTATGTTCTACTTGAAGTTGTGTATATATATGTTAGATTAAAAAATAAAAAAAAATGTGTGTATTCTAGAGTTCATAAGGTTAATGATTCTCAATCAAGACGCAAGAAGGTGAACGGGAAACAGAGTCTAAGATCGAAGTGTAATCACTACTTAATCAGACACTACGGGTCAAGGTCAATTCGGGGTGACTTGGGGAAAGCCAAATACGCTTTGAGAATAGATAGGAGGCATCATAATCTTTGAGTTGTTGCCCACTTAAGTTTTGAGCTTAATTGAACCTAACTCGTATCACAGAAACGATGAAAACCATTCTAAGTAGATTATCTGCTTACAACCTGTTTCTTTATGTCATAATACAGCTGAACACGGATCTGTGTGACAGTCACGAAATTAGTATGATTCCTGTTCGGATCTTTTCTAAAACATGGTAGTCCCTGTCGAGACTGAAATTTGATCCCGTGTACCTTTATTTTAAAAGTTTTTTTTATTTTTGGAGTTGTATGATTTTATACCTGGTTACTTGGTCTTGATCGTTTCATTTAACGCTTTAAAGGATGTTTTCTAACTTAGTTGCAAATTGTTCAAATTATGGGGTTTGTTTTGAAAAATTTTTAATTTCAGCGAAGTTCTGCATAACTTCGCCTGATAGGCGAAGTTATCCACAACTTCGCCGATACATCTGTGACCCTATATAAAGGACTTTAAAGGTCAAACTGTTCATTTATTTCAAAACCCAGCGAACTTATACTCACAGAAACCTCGGCGAACTTATCGATTCTATTATCATCAATCATTCTGTGTTTCTTTCTCGATTTCATTGTCGATTAAAGGTGTGTAGGGTTCCATATTCGTATAATCATTGTCGTTAATGATTATCACAGGTCGATACAACCTGTTTCGTGACCTCGATTATTTGAAACCTAAAAACCCGATTTTCAAACTTGTTTTTACGTGATAGTAAACCACTTGAACGTATAAAACTTCATAAAATCATGTATTTCGGAGTCCTTGATCTCCGAAATCATCATCTACACATCGTTCAAAATCCTAACTGTTGCCGATTCAAATTCGGCGAAGTTACAGTTTAGGCGAAGTTATCCGTAACTTCGCCTGAGGTTTAACTTCGCCTGATTATTGATTTTGAAACAGTTTATGAGGGGATGTTGTGATTAGGCGAAGTTATCCGTAACTTCGCCTGGACCATTTTACTTAACTATTTTCAGACGAAGTTCAAGTTGAAGCGAAGTTGTTTTCCAACTTCGCCTCACCTTTAACTTCGCCTATACAGAATTGATCACAACTTCGCTCATGGTAACAGGCGAACTTGTGATTCGCTTTGACGTTTATCTAACTTAACCTGTTTGTTGCAGATATGGCTGCTATTGCTGGAGCAGGTGGTGCAGGCGGTGATGACGGAGGTGATCAACAAAGACAGTTCTTCCCGGGTCACAACATGTATATCACCTTAGACCCGGAAGCGAGCGGAGTTGATGATTTCCGCGAAATCATCACCTTCCTTTTACGCTCGAGGATATTCCACGCCATTACAACAACTCTGCCGATATCCTTACCCAACATTGAGGATTTCTGGCAGACCGTGGAATACGACTGTGGAGTCGAACCCCCGGTGATGCGCGCAACAGTCAACGGTCAGATGGTTCAGTTCTCTTCTGAACATATCCGGGCGGCTCTGCGGTTTGGAAACGAGACAAGGAATGACCCGACAGAGTTTGTAGCTCCTTTTCGCGATGGAGCATTTTTGAGGATGGGTTATTCAGGTCCCTTGGGGGATTCGCAGAGAAGGAAGGGATTCCTACTTGACCAGTGGCGCTTTCTCATGCATGTTATGATAGTATGCATGTCAGGGAGAAAGGCGGGCACTGATGGCATGGGCGCGACCATGCAGTCAGCGATGACTGCTCTGACATACAATAAGCGATTCAGCTTTAGTCAGATGGTCTTTTACGAGATTGATCGTCAACGAAGAGCGATGGCGCGTGAGCGGTTCATCATGTATCCAAGATTCCTTCAAATGATCTTGGATCATGTTGCTCCAACACTTCCTCAGCACCGTCCGATCCGATATGTTAAGAGTGTGAATAAACGGATCTTCGCCCAGTGTCGATTCTCCAGTGCGAGGAGCAAACCTGAGCTTCGTCCTCGCCATACTCCACTCTTTGGGTACTTAATCAACCCGGAGTATGTGCCTCCTCGTGGGGATGAGTTTAGGGACCCAGCACCACAACAGGCAGGAGCACCTCAAGCTATACCTGCTGCTCCTGTTGTGTCACCGGAGGAGGAAGTGGACCTTGATGCAGAATTTGGTGGTCAAGGCTTCTTTGATATGGATCGGGTGGATCCAGAGGAGAACGTTCAGGTCCAGGTTGAACGTGCTTCGACTGTGCATGTTACTAGGGCAGCTACAACGGTAGCTGGCTCAGATTCTAATGATGAAGTGGCAGAGGCCAGAAGGATTATGGTGACTCGAGAAAGACTACATGGGAAAAGAAAGAGAACAGATGATGATGACGAGTCTGATTATGAGGAAGAGGTACAACAACTGATAAGAAGGTCAAGAAGGGAACGGATAGGTGCAGGATCAGGAGCCGGTGAGAGCTCTAGGGTGGTACGTTTCACTCCACCAGCACTATCCGGTATGACAATGGTTCCCTCGTCACTACAGGTTACAAGGCCAAGCGCTACGGGTGTTCCCGTGGTGGCTACCTCGTCTACATTTGGCCTCCCATCCACTACTTTCCAACTTTCGACTCCCGTGATCGTTTCGTTGCCGCCTCCGACCGTTACTCCATCGGAGGTCGTGGCACGCTTTATCGAGTCGACTGTTGTGACCACTGCAGGGTTATCAATGACGATACCACCTGCGGTTACGTCTATTTCTACTTCTGAGGTCCCGGTGACATCGGAAATCCCTCCTCAGTACACTCACGATTTATCGCATATGAGGTTTGATTTCGATGCAACCCTATCAGACTCAGAACGAATAGCAGCACTGGAACGGGTCGTGGCAGAGCAGTCAAAGATTAATCTTATCCAGACCCAGGCTATTCAGCGCCTAGTTACAGAGAATCAGATGCAGTCGTCCCTCCTGGTACAACATGGAAAAATCATAGATGCTTTCAAGGAGTTCTTGGCATCTCAGGGGGAGACGAGCTGTAAAGGCGACGAGTTGAGGACGAAGAGAAGAAATGATAGAGACGATGATCCCAATGCGTCGAAAGATGCAGGTGGTGAGCTACCAAGAACTACTCAAGCTCTTGGAACTTCCACAACTCAGGGGGAGTCGACATCTGCAGCTGGTGATGATGTGGTGGTGGTGGACGTAGAGGAGATGGTTGATGACTTGGTTGGTGATGATGATATTCTACCGAGTGATGTGATAGAGAAAATTGGTGAAGAGATTGTGATGGATACAGAGATTGAAGAGGGAGAGATAGTAGAAGAGAATGTGGAGCATGACATTCCAGATGTTAAGAAAGTCGATATGAGTGAACAGATTGGAAGCGATGAGTCTGAATGGGAAGAGCAGCCTAGGTGGAAGGAAGGCTATGCTCAGTGGTTCGTCAAAACGAAGAAACCGGCGGTCCCTACAATGTTTAAGAAGAGTTACAACATTAAAGGCTATGCTGAAGCGAATAAAGAGATTATTTGCTGGATCTATGATGAGCAGTTGAGGCTCTTCGTGATTAAAAGGTATGACGGTGTTCAGTATTTTAAAAGACTGTTAAGATCGTTTAATACACTGCCGGAATGTGAAGTGAAAGACTTAGCCAGATTGGAGTTAATCAATCGAAGTGACGATAATATGGCTAGAGTTATTGGGAAAATTGTATGGAAAGAAAGTATAAAAGAGAAGAAATTTGAGCTGTTAAAACCACAGAAGGGAAAACTTGTTGAAGACAAGGATAGAGGTTTGAGAGCTGATGGAAAGCCTTGGATGGTCATGAAGTATAAACCGATCCGGTGTTTGAAAGAAGTACCGATGAAGCTTATGCCCAAGGATGTGCTTAAAGACCTAAAGTGGTGGTTTGTAGATTGTGAGACAGCTGAGGCAGTGATGGAAGACGAGGATGAACAAGAGGTGCTAAGAGTTTACGATCCGATGCATTTGGTAAACTTATCGCAAGCTGATCTGCAGGTACTCAATGAGAAGAAAATCTTTTATATTCCTGCTTGGAAAGACGAAGCGAGGAAATATCAAAGAGTTGTGTCGGTTTGTGTTCGAGAAGGAGTGCATGCGTGAAGATACAAGGTTGAAGATTACAAGACACGTGATTAAAGCTAAAGAGATGAAGCTACTGCCAAGGGGGAGTCTGTTGGTGCATAATGTCAGTAGTTCAGTGTCTAGTGTCTGTAATTGCGTTTGTAATATTTTATGTTTTGTATAAGCGAAGTTGCTAACAAGTTCGCTGATATGGGCGAACTTGTTAGATAAGCGAAGTTAGTGACAACTTCGCCTGAACATGCCAGGCGAAGTTGTCGTGATTATATAAGCCATCTGTTACGGCTTATTAATAATTAATTCAGTTTTACAGTTTTCGTGTATTCGAGTCAGAGAGAGTCTGTAATCAAGTGATCTTCGTATCACGTGTTTAAGGTTGGTATACAACGTGTTTGATTATCGTGTGTTAATCGTATTGTTTTCTATACTCGTAACGTCTTACGTAGGGATTCCGCACCTGCGTAGTACGTGATATCTCGTGTAGATCCGGCTGGGAACCTACAATTACCCGGCCTGATTAAACTCCTAACCCGAACCCCAGATCATGTAGTCGGGTCTATATTTGGGTTGAAATACCCTAATTCGGGTTGAGCCCAATAACCCAAATAACTCAATGCAATATGCGATCTTTCAACATTTTTAGGGTAGCGTACCAAACGTCTGCTTCATGTGTTCATTCAATATTTCCATTCAAAAATCGTTCTTCAATTCTACTCTACATGTATGTAATTATTACGTGGTTGGGATGCTATCTTCATTTATTTCATTTCAAGGTAAATCTTTAACCCAAATACACATTGCTTGTTTAGTTTATTGTATTAAAAAGGAGGGTTAGGTTTAAATAAAAAGTTTTGATTTTTCTAGGAAGACTAGGAAGGAGGACATTTTGATCTACTCCTTTATTTAAAAAACTCACTTAATTTAATCTCTAAAACCCACTTAATTTAATCTTTAAAACTCACTTATATCTTCACTCATCTTCTACAACCATCACCTCTCTGCTGCCCACCACCACCACAGCCATCACTCAGTGCCACTACCTAGCTGAAAAAGTTGCTGGAAAATTTTGCCGGAAGAGTCGTCGGACCTTTTCACCGGAAAGGCGTCGAAATTTTTCACAGAAAGAGTTGTCAAAACTTTTTGGCCGGAAAAGTGGCCGAGAATTTTTACCAGAAAATTTCATTGGAAACTCATCAGAAAATAGTCGTCGGCAAAGTCGCCGGAAAAAGCACAATGGAAAACACTATAAAAAAACATAATGAGAAACACAATTGTATAACACAAGTTGATAAAACACAAATTTGTAAAGCACGATTTTGTAAAACATAATTATTGTAAAACACAATTTGTAAAAAACCCACTTATTTTTTTTATTTTTATATAGCAATATGGTACTCATATAAAAGATAAAAAAACACTCGTTATTAAGATGATTTTATTATTTATTTTTAAATGTCCGTATAAAAAGTTACGAACGTTTTAAAATAATAGGAAAATTGACATGCGTCTTGTATGTGAGGAGAGAAAGTTAACAAATGTGTTATCTCTATTTTGTCCTTCCCCTTATTTAACAATGGATTTCACCCATAAACTAATCTCAACCATCTATATCCAAAATTAATAGACAATATTACTTTTTATCTTTCTTATAAAAACCATTCTTCCTATTATAAACTAATTCTTAAAAGGAACTGCACAACTGAAGTAGATTGCAACCCCATCTTCATTATAAATGCTTAAAATACTTTTTCTTTTGTTATCTTATAATAATGAAATTACTTCTTCTTGTGATTTTTAAACTTTTATATTTTAATATTAAAAATTCACCGTTAGTTTGAATGTACAAAAAAAAAATCACGTTCATATTTGAATATTTTTTATATATAAATAAATAGAAACATGGTGGAAAGTAAAAGTGATGAAATAGTAATTTTAGAAGGAATTAGAAAAATTTTATTTAATAGTTATGAATGAAAGAAAATTTAGGAGGAAATAATAAAAGGCTAAATATGATAATTATTATAAGATTGATGTAATTAATATGCAATTATACTTCCAAATAAAAATATTCACATAATAAATGCTTCTTGCCTTTAGGACACATGTTAGAAAATCTCTTTTAATTATGCTTGTGTCTATTAAAGGTAAAATATAATCTAAGGCCAAGGGTGAGCAGAACCCGTTTAGCGGCTAAACTAATAGTCTGACTTTAGCTATTCTATCATGAAAGAATACAAATTTATCTTCCATTTCCGATTGCTAGAGATGCTATTCTTCGATCTTCATTTCTTTTTGCAAATTGAAAACTGGAACTTATCCAATGATTTTTCACCAGATAACACTTGTAATCATACTGAATTATGATTGCCCTCAAATTAAACAATTTACAAAATAACATGTTCTTTTAGAAATTCGGGTTATTCATCACTTCAAAAGAATATTGATTTGAACTGAAATTGAAATTGAAATTGAAATCGGAAACTAAAACACGACAGATGTTGGTTTGGTTTTAATCTACGTCTGCGTTTTCATTAGTGTTTCAATTTTATCTTAGCGTATAGAAGTAAAGAAACCAAACATTAGGATTAGTGATGGATGCTACCTATAGAACTAATCGAATTGCAGGTTCAACAATAGTGGAAGCATAGGTGCAATCGAGAAATAGAGAGATGGTTAACAGCAACAAGAAAGGGGAAAAGTCGTCATCATGTTAATAAAGATGAGGGAAAAATTGGTATTGAAATATGAACGAGCCTTTATCAATTCTTTTCTCTTCAACTTCTTCCGATTTGGAAGGAAAGATGTAAACACTGAAAACCTCTTCTTTTTTTCTTTCTTTTCTTTTCCTTTCTCTTCATAAAATAACTTTGGAACACTAATTTTCTTTTTCTTCCTTTCAAATTCTTTCCATTTCTCTCCTTTAATGAATCTCTGGAACATAGTGTTAGAGAAGTCAATGGGATGATATTGACTTTGATGAGCATGTAGAATGAAATATGTTTTGATTTGGTGTTTAAACTTGTTAAACCCGAAGTTAGAGAAGTCAATGGGATGATTGACTTTGCGATAAATAAAATTAATGTTTATTTGATTTGGTGTTTTAAACTTGTTAAACCCGAACTCAACTCGAATGTACCCAGCCCGTTCAACCCGAAACCCAAACAACCCGACATTATTTGAGTCAGTTCTTGGATCAATTTACTTTGAACTCAAACCCGAGCAACCCAAATAAATAACTTGAATAACACCCACAGTCCACACACTTAGTTGCTCTATATTTCCTCCATGGATTTTGTGGTTTGATATTGACACAAGTAGCCCTTAAATTGACACAAATTTTGGCTTCGAACACCGAAGTCCAATTTGGCATATATTTAAATCGTAGCTCAACATTTTAGTCAAGTTTTCACAATATTTAGATTGGAATCATGCCAATTGAAAATTTATTTATAGAATAAAATATTTTTATGATAATAATATATTAATAACTAGGTTATAAACCCGTGTATTACATGGGTTTAAAAAATTAAATCTCATTCATTATCTTATTATATGATTTTGGTTCTTCAAGTTGCAATAATCATATACAAAACACACATCAAAACTCTTGAAAAATACAAGAACTGAAAAATGTAAAAAAACTGCTTCTAAGTATATTGTTGTGTTAGTTTCAGTATATCTTGCTATTGAACTAATAACTGCAAGAGCTTCTATCGGTAAAAAAAAATTACCAAAGGATTCAAATTGAGGGTTTAATGATATTAAATTATTAACCATCCATAACCAACAAAAAAAATAAACTTGTGTGGCTTACTTCATGTCTTTTATTCTAATTCATGCCTTAGGTTAGAAAATTAGAAGCAAGGGAAACCGCATATTTAGTGATATCGGCAAAGAAAGTGTAATAGTAATAAAGTTATAGGCATTTTATCACATTTTTTTTTTGTTTCAAACATGTCATCTTACTAAACTTTTAATTTTACACGATCTTGATACATTTTACTCAACTCCAACATACAAGAAAATAAACAGTTATAGTGAGTTTTATATTTTTGTAAAAAATTAACAACAAAAAAGTGTAAAGAAAACATGTTTCGAACCAAAAGTAAATTTTTTCTTAAAATAGCCAGTTTTGACCCTAACTTATACCGACCAAACCAGTTCTTATGCGTTGCGCCGATTGACACAACCTGTCCATTTTGCTAGTTATAAGATAGCACAAGTAGCAAATTTGACCAATTTACTTAAAGGATTGAATACAAGATGAACTTGCCCGAAATTTTCCAAGTCATACTAAAAGTGAGATTGCTTCAAGTGGAACTTGTTGTAACCCATTACGTAAATCAAAGTAAAAAAAATTGTTAGAAAGTTTTATTTACAACGAATAAGTATCTCACTGAAAACCAAACCATCATTCCTCCCATATTTCAAACAATTTTGAGATTCATGTATAGATGATAGAACACAAGCAAATCATAATAATAAACAACCAACTTAAAAGAAACAAATGTGTATTTTGAACACCCTGCTAATGATCTTACTTCTTACAATGATTTTGTATAAAATCAATTTGCAACACCCATAATTACAACAATTTTCCTATCATTTATAATAGAAGTATTCTTTATGGCCTTAATTTGCAAGATTTGAAATAAAAAAAAATGAGTGTTGTGCCTATAATTGACAATACAATGTCTTGCTTCATGAAAACAAATGGATATAAACATATCATCAAGGAAACAAAACACACCATGACACCACTCTGTTTTAGAGATCAAAACAACTCATTTTCTATATCAGCTTAGCCCAGAACTTTAATTGATACAAGTTTGTGACAATAAATAAGCACAATTAATTTCACTATCAGTTAGCATGTGAAAAAAAATGCACATAGTTATTAGATACTATGCAGTCAATAACGATGGGATAGTGGTGAGATGACAGTGGGATAGTGTTAGCGGACATTTGCAAAATAGCGGTGCCAATAGCGGTCTAGAATAGCGGAACCGCAATTAGCGACGCTATTGGCTGCTATTTGACCGATTTTTTATTCCTAGATAGCGGTCATAGCACCGATTTTCAAGGTTGGTATATTTGGGCTAAATTAAGAAAAGACCATAATTTCTCAAACTTCAAATTTGATCTTTTATTTGTTTATAACTGTTTTTTTTTTATCCAAGCCCAAGAAAAGTCATGCTCTCGCTCTTTCGTCTACCAACAATTCCTTGGTTTATGTGGATTCGGAGGAAGATTTCATTGCTTATAATTGAAGCATATTTCAGTTATTGATACTTTTGTGTTTTTACTTTTGATATTACTGTTTATATATATATATATATATATATATATATATATATATATATATATATATATATATATATATATATATATGATTCATGATATTAAAATTACCACTTTCTCACCGTTATCTCATTGCGATAACCTATATCTCAAATAGCGGCCCTTAACCGCTATCTGACTTTTTACCGCATTAACTGCATAGATTAGATATGAAAGAAAGAGTACTGATATTCATAATCATCAATCTACTATTTTTCATGAGTGCTAAATTATGTTACTTTAGCAAAATTTATCAATACATATAAAAAATTCTTGTATAGAATTAAAATTAATTAGTAAAAATTAATCAAATGAGATGAACCATTTTCGTATTGCTCATAGTAAAGACGAATCGTAGAACCTTTTGAATTGATCACTAATAAACTAAAAATATACAACACA
Organism: Bidens hawaiensis; assembly: GCF_021521415.1. Lineage (NCBI taxonomy): Eukaryota > Viridiplantae > Streptophyta > Magnoliopsida > Asterales > Asteraceae > Bidens > Bidens hawaiensis. The sequence goes on from NW_027493610.1 coordinate 95,295, forward strand.
AATTTACACGCACTAAAATTAGTTTCAAAGGTTCTACATACGTTCTTTTATTTCTAATTTTTGTTACTTTATTTACTACTAAAAAGTTCTAGATATATTATTAATATGGAATGATTAAAATATTTATTAGTTGTTTTAGTTAGATAGTTATGACTTTTAAAATTTAAGAATAATAAGGATGCCAAAAAAACTAGGATAATTAGATGTCATGTAACACAACAACTTTTTATTTATTATAATAGTAGATTAAAGATGCTGTTAAACCCATAAGTCTTAAAACGAAAGGGTTAGAGGATTGCCCGAACACTTTTTGAGTATTCATCAACAATCTTAAATCTTCGACTCATTTCACATGTGTGTGATAACAATTCTTTGATAGTTCCAAAAGTGTCACCTAACCTTTTATAATTTTACTTCACTATGATCTCTTAACCTCACACATATAACACAAACTCAAGTTTTAGCTTTCCTCATCTAAATAGGACCATATTATTGTTCCTTGTAAAGGTGACATCTATTTCCATTTTGATTTCCTTTTAACGTTATCAAAAATATGTGTAAAGTTAATCAAGTTCAATAATTCCAACTTTAAGTTCCAATCCAAAAGCATCAATTTCATTATCATCTCACATAAAACCCTAAACGACCTTATTAACATTTATCATCTCGACATCGCTGAGCCGATTATTATCGAATACTTATATTCAGGGGCATAGGTGGCTATTGAGGAACAGGTTCGGCCAAACCCGTACAAATTTCTCTTTAGTGTTACATATTTATGCAATTTGACATCGCATCCGTAAAAATTCAACATCAAACCCGTAGAAAACCCAAACTTAAGTGATATTTAATCGGTTGTCCGTTCATCAAAATTTTCTGAACTCTTAGGAAAAAGTTAATGGCTACGCCACTGCTTATATTATAACTTTTTTTTTTTTGCCAACCATAATAATGCCTTTTGAAAATATACGCTTTAAGATATATTTGTCAAAAAGTTCCAAAAGTGCAACAATATTTTTTTTCTCAATAGACTTATGTCATAAACAATTTCATCTATATATGCATTTTCTATTGAGTACGCCTGGTGTCAAAATTGTTTTATAAAGCATTCAATTATTCATTTAACTTTATATAGACTGATGTTGATAAAAGAAAAAAACACATGTCCAAATATTAATCTTATTCACATTGAATTTGTTTTTCAATACACTGATTTATTGGAACTTTTCTATTTAAACATTTTTAATCAAAGATGCTTTCGACTAATACAATTAAAAAAAAATCTTAATAAATACGAGTGTAAACCTATAAATTAGGTTCAATATACTAAAGTTACACAATTGCTAAATAATATAAGCAATATGTAAATACAATTCCTTAAAATTATGTAGAGCATATGGATGAAATTTTATGATAATTGTGATTAAAAAAATGTAGATTTCTACGTGTATTATAGCTAGTATTTACACATTCATTTCACTTGAAAAAATAAAGTCATCATCACCGCTGCTTTCGGTCACCATTTCCTCTTCCGTGACCAGTAATTTTCGTGAACCATTAAGAAAACTCCCTCGTTGTCAGGAGGGGGTGGGGGTAAACCGTGCCAAGTAGCCCACTGCCATGCCGCCGCCATCGGCCATTAACACTGGAAAGTGGAAACATAACACCAAATGAAAAGTAGACATAACAACGTTGAACCACGCACGAAACACGTAAAACATAGAATACAATAACTAAGTTGATCTAGGACTGGGTGTAGCGACGAAGCCGTTTGAACCACACATGCACGTTATTGCGTGCTAACTCGCAAAATTTAGACCAAAATAAAAAAATTGTAAAAGATTAAAAGTATAGGGAATTAGAGATAAAAATATTAAAGTTAAATTATTAAAGATGTAAAAATATGAAGGTAAAAACACAATATTATTAAAACATAAAGTACAGCAATATTAAACGCAAATGAGATGCAACGCATAATTAAAATAGTATTAAGGTAAACTAACTTGTAATATTAACATATATAATTTGTAAAATTACTAAAATAATTATTTTAATATTAATTGTAACCATATAATTGTGAGTCTAATTTCAATTACCCATATAAGAGGCAATCACGGCATTTAGGAAGAAGTGACAATCAGTCAAATCTTTGACTGCCTCATATTATGTCCCTTTCACTTTGCAAATTTTCTATACCTGCCATCTATCATTTCATGTAAGTCGAGGACTTTAGACAAATGCTAGTAGTTGGTGGCTTTATACATATGTCACTTTCAACCCCTTCAACTCCTACACATATTACAAAAACGACCCTAATTTTGTAAATGTTAGGTTAATTGAGAAATTTCGAATGAAAGAGGTATTCCGAATGTTTAAGATCGCTTCTTATGATGATAAGTTAACCAGTAACTTACTTACAAATACATAAGTATATTGTAATTCAAGACCTTTTTTGTTTCTGATGTCATCTGTTGAAAATATACGGTATTGACTGTCAATATTCGAGTGTCAAATATGTAAATAACATATGAAACTCGAATATTGACTGTCATGCATGGTGTAAATTATTTTTTACATGTGGTACGTGACGTCGGTAGATTCTTAGTAGATCAGCGAGGATGCATTGTCACACCAACAAGGCAACAAATGTCTTTTGAAAACATATTGTATAACATACAAAATACAAAAGATATAATTGTTGTTATAAGGTGGAACAGAAATTGAAATTGTACATATTGTTCTTACTAAAAAAAATACTTATAAGACCGTAGCAGCAACAATATAAAAGTGAATTTCACATAAAAGAGTTAGTACAAAAAAGGTGAAAATAATATTTGATTAAAGTAATTACTAAAAATGAATAAGTTTATAAAAATGTTTTATAATAAGTTTTCACCTTAAAACATGTACTATCACTTCCATTTTTATTCGTTAATTCCAATATCACAATGATTCTCATTCATACAAGAAGACAATTTGACATACAAGAAACTCATGCTTAATAAACTTGTGTATGGTATAATCTAATCTTTATTCAAAAAGGATTAGTGGCCCAGTTTGTTACCCTTTTACCTTATGTTTTGATATAATCACTATATTTAATTCAATAAAAAATTTGCTTGATTTATTAAAAAAAAATTAACGCATGAACTAATTTAGTCCATGCTTTTCTAAAATCATCAAACCAACTCACAACCTTAAAATACATTATCTTAATTATAAATAGAAACCTAAAAGCATGCACTCATTAATTCTTCCGGTGACTTCTCAAAAAAAAATCAAGCCTAAAAAGGTAATTCACACATCACTACCACCGTTTAATACGTAGTTAAAGTTGTATAATATAACGTGTGAGTTGTTATTTTTGACATTCAAAATGTCATCGTTTTTTTGAAAGAATAAAAAGTAAATAAATCACTATATATCACGTCAAAATACTAAATGGAGGGGTTGAAAGTTGTCTGGTCGAACCACACCAAGGCCTAAACACAGTAATAAATGTTTTTAAATCTTACATTGTGTTAAATTAATTTTAGATGATTAACGACTTCGATTTTTCTTTTATGTATCATTTTTGCTATAAAGGAGAATTTGTGAACTCTTTATGTTAAATCTGTATGTTGAGGAGGTCTTTGGGAGGGTAGTTTAACTTGTTGGTTCTAATTGAAACATTTTCACACTTAATATGGACGGCAAAATGCTGACAAATACTTCTCCCTATTCACACCTTTAAAAATTAATATTTGATGCAACATTAAAGTTTTAAATCATTTTCTTAGTTTTTATTTGATTTTATTTTTTCGTATAAGATATTAATATATCATGGTTAATATACTAACATTTTTAACCACGTATTTAAATTTATATAAAGAATAAATTGGAACTATAAAACAGCTATGATTCAAATAAAAAAGTGAAAATCTCCAAAATAGCTCATCTACAAAATGAGATTTCAATTTTGTCCCTTAAACTTAATATTTTCAAAAATGGTCATCTCTAACTCATCTTTGACTATGTATTAGAGATGACCATTTTTGAAAATATTAAGTTTAAGGGACAAAATTGAAATCTCATTTTGTAGATGAGCTATTTTGGAGATTTTCACTTTTTTATTTGAATCATAGCTGTTTTATAGTTCCAATTTATTCTTTATATAAATTTAAATACGTGGTTAAAAATGTTAGTATATTAACCATGATATATTAATATCTTATACGAAAAAATAAAATCAAATAAAACATGTTAGCATAACACGTCATCAAAGACGCGTTGGATTTCCTAACACATGGTTAAAGACGCCAACACGTCGTCAAAGACGCGTTAGATTTCCTAACATATGGTTAAAGATGAGTTAAGCCTCCACACACGTAGTCAAAGATATGTTAGCATCAAACGCGTAGTCGAAGATATGTTAGCTTTTTTGTTTGTTTTTTTTAATATTATATCTTTATAACTAGTTTTACTTATATTTGTTTTTCTTTTATAACTTTTAATATATAAAATTTTATATTATTTCGAATATACCGACGAGAAATATTTACTTTTATCTACAGACCGACATAAATTTTATTTAAAACCGAGCATGGTCAAATTTTATTGAATATTTCGATATTGATTTGGCGCAGCTCGAGTTTGAGTTAGTTTATGTTTATGTCGGTCAGTAGGTAAAAGTAAGCATGTCTCGTCAGTATATTCGAAATAATATAAAACTTTTATATATTAAAAGTCATTGAAGAAAAACAAATATACGTTAAACTAGTTATAAAAACATAATATTAAAAAAACAAACAAAAAAGCTAATATATCTTCAACTACACGTTTGATGCTAACATATCTTTGACTACGTGTTTGGAGGCCTAACTCATCTTTAACCATGTGTTAGGAAATCTAACGCGTCTTTGACGACGTATTAGCGTCTTTAACCATGTGCTAGGAAATCCAACGCGTCTTTGACGATGTGTTATGCTAACATGTTGTCAAAGACGCGTTAGATTTCCTAATACATGGTCAAAGATGAGTTAGAGAGGGCCATTTTGAAAATATTAATTTTAAGAGAAAGTTGAAATCTCATTTTGTAGATAGGCTATTTTGAGGATTTTCCCAATAAAAAAAAAACAAAAATAGTTAGAAACTTATATGATCACGTCTGCACTACTAATGATAATCGTAAAAGTTTGCATAATTAGCATCCTTAAACGTAAACAACTCCTATACGTCCCCAAATTGGAGATAATTTTGTTATAAAATTAAAAATATAGAATTCAAATATCTTTTTAAAAAATTTAAAATTCCGAAGAGATAGGGTACCGGACTTTGTGTACCAAATCTTTTTAACATTGAGTTTTACTCTCTCACTATATCGATCAACTGGTTCTAGCGTTAAGTGTTTAGAATCCAGTCCAACAGAATTTGCTTCTTCAACTCTAAAAATAACAAACCAAAATAGATTGACATGACTCAATTTGGTTACATTTTAGAATATGTGGCCGGACCATTAGTTTAAAACAAAACTTTGTCTTCATGTTTCTAACCTTAATTTTCAAGTTTAAAAAAGAATTACATTATAGTTAGAAACCGAGAATAGTTCTTTTCTCCTTTTAAAGTTTGGATTCTTATTGCTTATTTATTTGTGTTAGTCTATATTTCAAAATATATTGTGATGTTATTAGGTCCAATTGGTCTGACCAATGTACCATAAAGGCAATCGGTTCGATTATAATAACATTGGTTAAGACTATTACAACATAGATTGTACGACTATAGAAGAAAACAACTACAACGATCAACTTTACTGGCAATCTTTTTTTTTTAAACTATACGATTACATAATACCTATTTGCTGGAAACTATAACTTCAACCGTTGCAAGTCCTAAAAATCTCCCTCGTATCAGTGACAATGTACAATACATTTTGTGCACAATGTACATCATTTCAATGCCTGGTGTACAAACTCTTGATTTATGTAGAACTCTTTCTCTAAACCAATATGAGGTGTCTTCAATCAAACCAAACTTGCCTCATCAGAACAGTCTTCTTCAAAACAAGGAGTTACTCTCCCATCTTTGTTTATGGCAGGTTTCGGTTTACCATCGACCGTGGATTCTTGAAGCAATTTCACTACGGTTCTCATTGAAGGCCGGTTCATTGGAAGGGGGTTAACGCATAATATACCAATATCAAGAACCCTATACATTTGCTCTTTGGGCTCATATTCAAGTTCAGGATCTACCACATGGTCATACCCCTTTTGGTTAACCGTAGTTTGGACCCATGTGACTAGGTCCCACTCACCAAATGCCGTGTCTATTGGTTTTCTTCCGGTCACTAGCTCCAAGATCACGACTCCAAAGCTGTATATGTCACTCTTCTCGGTCACACGAAGAGTGTACGCATATTCTGAACCAAGAATTTTGAAAATATTAAAAGCCTGCACAAACTAAACGCCAAAAAAAGAAAAAATATATATATCCTTAACGTATAAGACCTTCAAAATCGTTTTATTTAAAAAATTTTAGTCATTAATAATATAGTTTATGTCATATGACCTGTTACCCAACCCGACAGCCAATTTTTCGTGTCTAATATGGCTGGTTGCGATTAAAACATGGCTTAAATCGATAAAATACCGTACCGGGAGCAATATAACCACGTGAACCAGCAATAACCGACATTGATTCCGACCCTTTATCAGCTAACTTGATGAACTTAGCGACACCAAAATCAGCAATTCTAGCCCCGAAATCTTCGTCTAGCAATATATTATTCGACTTAACATCCCTATGAACAATCAGAGGAACACAATCATGATGCAAATATGACAACCCTTCGGCCGCATCAACAACGATCTTGGCTCGCATTGACCAGTCCAATAATCTACCTTTTGTGCTATGCAACATATCACCTAAACTTCCATTCGGCATGTACTCGTACACCAAAAGCCTTGAGTTCCCGCTCTTGAAACAACACCATAGTCTAACTATATTTTTATGCCTAATCTTCCCTAACATCTCGACTTCACTCTCAAACTCATCTTTCTGTGAACCCATTTTGGCGCTGTCTTCGTTCTTAACCGACTGGTCCCACAACTTCTTAACCGCAACAGTCTCACCGTTGCTAAGAACCGCTTTATAAACTTTCCCGGACGCGCCACTTCCTATAACATTATTCTCATTCAAAAGATGAATGATTTCAATTTCACTAAAACCCAACTTATGAAACGATCTCCACTTCGATATTGACACGCTTTGGCTCGTTTTCTTGATGCTACGATACTTGAAAACGAACCAAACCACACCGATAACAAGCACGACTCCCGCAAACACGAATATGAACCTAAGCAACCATAGGTTATGATTATTACTCTTTGATTTACCATTGTTCACAACACAATGAGGACCAAACCCGCCACATAAATCCTGATTGCCCAAAAAGCTGTCACGATAAACGTCTTTATGAAACACGGAGGGGATCTCTCCTGAAAGGTGATTATTTGACAAATTCAATGTGTTTAGCATCAAACTTGCTAACCCGGACGGGATTTTTCCAGATAACGAATTACCCGAAAGGTCAAGATAATTAAGTACCGGGAGGTTACCAATTTGGTTCGGGATCTCGCCCGTGAAGTTATTGTTAGCTAAATTAAGCTCGTTTAGCTCTTTAAGCGACTCGATATCCACCGGGATTGGACCCGAAAGATTGTTTTTGCTAAGATCAAGTTTCCCTAAATGATTCAGTTTGAACAAAGATTCCGGAATCCCACCTGTAAGCTTATTATCGTTAGCTATAAACTCAACCAAGCTGGTTAAAGATCCAATTCCATCCGGTATGCCACCGGAAAACTGGTTCGTTGAAATCGTTATCGACGATAGGTTACGCCCACCCGAAACAATAGAAGACAGATTACCGGATAACAAATTATTACCAAGATCAAGATGATAAACATGAGGCAAACTCCAAACTCCCGCCGGAACTTCACCGGAAAGCCTGTTCTCGCTCAGCCTAACTCTCCCCAAACTCTTGCATCCCCCTAAACTCGCCGGAACCTCGCCGGAGAACTCATTTCCGATCAAAATAAGATCATGCAACTCCCCGTTCTCGCACAAACCACTCGGGATTTCCCCGAAGAGCTTGTTATACGAAAGATCAATCGTCGTCAACGGCGAAAGCTTCCCTAAACCACTCGGAATCGGCCCGACCAACGAATTACGAAATAATCTCAAATCATACAAATTTGGAGATTTAGCTAAGCTTTCAGGGATCAAACCTTCCAGTTTATTATCCGATAGCCCGAGTGACGACAACGGTAACTTGCATAACTCAGCCGGTATAGCTCCGGAGAAGCTATTAATCGATAGGTCAATTCTTCTCAAAGCCGTCAGGTTTGACCAGCCTTTTTTGGGCAGCTGGCCAGAAAAAGAATTGTTATAGAGCTCCAGCTGGTACAAGTCATGGAGATCAAACACTCTCTCCGGAAACGGTCCAGTGAGCGAGTTGTATGAGAGCTCAAGGTTTGCAAGTTTCACCAATCGTGAAAATGTGGCGGGTATTGTTCCCACGAAGCCGCATGAGCTTAACCACATGTGTTCAATATTCGTGAGGTTGCCTAGCTTTGGTGGGATTGGACCCGGAAGGAAAGGGTTGTAAGCGAGAACGAGTTCTTTTAAGCTCGTTACGTTCGTTAGAGTAACCGGGAATGAGCCGTTGAGTAGGTTGTTGGTGAGGTTAAGTGTTTCCAGCCGCCGGAATGCTCCGAAAGAAGCTGGGATTTCGCCGGAGAGACTGTTGTCTTGAAAATCGACGTAAGTGATGTTTGGAATGTCTGGGAGGGTGGATGGGATGAGACCCTCGAAGTAATTTGCCGATAGGTCGAGGTACGTGAGACTCCGGCAGGCGGAGATGGAGGCCGGAATGGTGGATCTGAGGGAGTTGTCGGGGAGCGAGAGGGCGGTGAGGGACGGGACACGGCAGAAATTGGTGGGGAAAGTTCCGGCGAGGGAGGCGGAAGGGAGGTTGATGGAAACGACGGTGTCGTGTCGGCTGCAGGTGATTCCGGTCCAGTTGCATGGGGTTTTGTCGGCGGGGTTCCAGTCGGAGAGGATTCCGCTGGGGTCGGAAAGGCTGGATTTTGCTCCGAGTAAGTCGAGACCTTCTTGGTTCAAACAGAAGCTGGTTTGGGTTGATAATAATAATAATAATAATAGTAAGGAACAAAGGATGAACAAAAATGATGGTGGCATGGTGGGAACAGAACAGAAGATGGTGGTGTGTGAATATGAAAAGTGTGTGTCGGAAAAAGGGGTGACTTTGAAGTAAACTAGTAGTGCGTGATTTAGTTCAAGAATGGCAGCTTCTAGGAACTCTCCTATTAAATAAAGATTATAATAATATTTTAATGTTTTTAAGTATGAACCCTTGTTAAATTCGTTTTTATCAAATTATGTTAAAGCATTAATAGACTAACTATTATACTATTATTGTAGGCAGGGTTTAAAGCATCCACATCCATAAACTAATTCAAACTTTTACTTCATCGTCACATAATACTCTAACCATTTCTTTAAAAAATCACACTTTTTATCCCACTCATAAACCAATAAAAACATCCACCTTATTTTTCACATCATTACTTATTTTTACTACTATATAATAAATATGTATATATATGTGTATATATATATATGATTTGTGTGTACTGGTTGTGGTGGAGCCACTACAAACCCAGATTTCAAACGTTTGAGAATACAAACAAACACCTTCACAAACGTTTGTCTCCACCCGTAAACTTTTGTTTGCACCATTCCATGTCAACAAAAATCTTCACACAAACACCGGTAGAGATGCTCTTAGATTAAATAAAAACTAAAATATTGTAGATTTGAAGGTTTTGCAAAATTTTGATGGTGACAATTTTGTAATTAAATAGTTTTTTCTATTTTATCCTTTTACTTTGATCGATAATCAAATTGTTTAAATGAAAAAAACAGAAATAAATAACTAATGGGTGGCACAAATTTGTAGATTATAGATTAGTTAGTGGTAATTTGTTTGATTTTATAATTATTCTAGTTATATAAATAACTAGATTATTGTTAGTACATGAAATATGACAAATGTTGAGAGTTGAACCGACGAGTCGTGTTGTCTTTATATAAGATGCATGCATATAAAGAATGAGATTAAGACTAAAGAATTGCATGCATATAAAGAATGAGATTAAGACTAAAGAATGGCATGCACATAACGAATGAAAGGCATGTCATGGATGATGCATGCAAGGCTAACAAATGGGAAGGTGAAATGATCTAACGAATGGCAGCATGTCAATTTAAGGACGAATGAGTAAGCATGGGAGCATGTAACGAATGAGTTGTTTAGTTAAACGAATGTGGATGAATCTAGTAATGAATGTGTTCTGAATATAAATATGTCTCATTTAGTCATTTAGTTTAGAGTTAGTTACAACACTGTTTATTCTTACTCTTATGAGATACCGATTGTACTGTTACTCTGTCGAAATTAATAATAGAGCTTCAACGAGTGATTATTTAATGAGTGATTATTTGCATCTTGAGTAAGTGCTCGGTCATTTTCGTTCACCGATTAGTACCGAAACGCACCGAAACAAACACCGTGCATTTTTGGTTTGGTAGGTCAATATCGAGTTCATCGATCCTCATCAGGAAAAACAAGTGGTATCAGAGCTTTCGGTGCTTGATTCTACGTCTAATCGCTGAATCTCATGCTTAAACGTTGTTTCTAACGTGTTCGATTTTGATTCCGTGTGTTCGTTTTTTTTTTGTTTGAATTTTGGTTAATTCTACGTTGAGAACTGTTTAGGATTCGTATACGAGTGATTTCATGCTTAAATCTGTGTTCGATTTTGATAGGTAGCCTTTTGTAGTAGGCAAACACTCCCAAAGAACAAGATAAAGAAGCTAGATATTGAAACAACTTTTCATCATAATTTTCATTACTTCAATTCTAATAGAAACAACCTTTTATAGGCAAAACAAGTAAACAAGGAAACTACCCACTATCCTAATAATTAGACCCATTACCTAGAATACTAAATAATAAAACAAACAAAACAAACTAGAATTAAAACTAGTGGTGCATGCATGAGAACATGGAGTTGAGTTGTTGCATTAAGTAGGAACATGGGTATGGCCATATGTATCATGCACGTATCAAAACCCTCGCCCTAAAAAACGTCCTTGTCCTCAAGGACGAGATTCGTTTCCCATGGTGGTTGCCACTCGACTCTTCCCGCTGCATTCGGTGCGGTCTCAATATCATGCCACGGTGGTCGCCACGCATGTCTTCCGATGGCATTCGGTTCTTCATTTTTTAGAGTCAAGACCCAATTGGTGTGTTTGTATGGGTGGGTGGTTGGTGTGGTTGCAGGTTTAGGGATAGCCTTTGATTTCGGATTAGCGTTGGTAGCGATGGAAGAGAGTTGTTTTGGTGCCAATTTGGGTTTTGGTTTGTGGTGCCGATTTTCCTTTTTTTGGTTTTTGATGGGTGAATTTGGTGCATGAAGGGTTTTGGAGCAAACGGTTTTGATGGCGGTGTAAGAGGTGGCAAGGGCGGTTCATGGCGTAATAGTAGTGGGCGAGCAAGTAGCGGTGGTGGAGGCCCTAAACCTTGAGAGTTAAGAAGCACAATGTCACACCCCGACCAAAGGCGGCGGAACATGCCGAGGTGTAACGATTGTCCATAAGCACATGACACTAATTAAAGTGACAGTATTTAATAAACTCATTTCATTTCACAACATCGAAAATGTCACATAACAATTATCTATAAAATAACCATAAACAAGATATCACAAAATATGGCAAATTTGATATTGTTCATTTTTACTAATATCCTAAGGTCTTTGATGTCGTTTTCTTCACAATCATAAATCAACCAAGATGCAAACCTGCAACATTTCATAAAATAAAGTTTGTCAACACAAAGGTTGGTGAGCAATTAATAAGTTTAATCATATTAGTATATAATAAAGATAGCCACAAAACTTGCATACGAAACAACAAATAAAAGTGGTAATTTGGATAAATAGATATCGCTAAACACATTAGCAACACCTAGCTATAAGGGGATGCCAAATAGTCTAGGATTTTATAGTTATCGTTAATTGCATTACGTTAACGACACCTTGCTATAAGGGGATGCCAAATAGTCTAGGATTTTATAGTTCCACCAACCAAAAGCGATAAACACATAGGCATATAAGCATAGAACACCAAATCGAGCAATTATTTAGGTAAATTATACAACTACGTTTGTGGTTTAAGATTCAAATATAAGGCATTTTGTTGAATAAGTATGAAATGTCACCCCCAAAATAAAAGATGGAAAATGGGGTATGAAGTACTCACCTTCAAGTAGTAAACTTGAAAGATGATAATTTGGAGATTTGTCGGAACGACAAGTTTAACGCACAATGCCTAAAAAGAAAAGAAGACTTGAATTTAGAAAGGTTGTCTTGAAGGTCTTTAAACAAAATAAATGTTGAGAAATGTAAAATAATTAAAGTTCAAGGTTTTAAAATGTAACTATTTAAGAATTTATAATAATAACCCTTTAAAAATGTAAGTTTGCTCGAAACCGGGTTAAAGTATCTAACCTTAATATTTACTCAACCTATGTTAAGTAATAAGGTGGGTAAAATGCAATAATTCAAATCCCTTTGGAATAAAGATACTAAAACGGTTTTTTTTATCGAGTGTTCGGGTTGTCGGTTCGGGTCTTGATAATTGGTCAAACCCAAAGTCAACTTTCCAAAATATTGAATGTTATGAGATAACTCAATAAAATTTAATAAGACTTAACCAAGTATGTAGTTCCGTTGTTTTAGAACTAACAACGCACGTTAAGCGAGTGTTCGGTTTTGTCGGTCCAAACTTTGTTATGAGATCAAGTTGGATCCAACATTTCCAAGTACTTAAGAAAATATTTAAAAATCAATTTGTAACTATTTTTAAAGAAATATACAAGTCTTGATGGCTAAAAAAAAAATACTTGTGTGTCTTAAGCGAGTAAGAATCGGTTTGGTTCGGTTTCCATCTCACAACAAGTTCATAGATTGTTTCCACATGTCCAAACACTAAAGAACTTGTATAATAATGTACAAATAAAAAATACTTTAAGTTTTACAACCAAAAGTTAACAATAAATTCTTTAAACAAAAGTTCGCTTTTCGGTTCGGATCGTGTTTCGGGTTAAGACCGAGGTAAGATTCTGCAAACCCATAACCATAGAATTTGTAAAAATGATTTTAGAAACTTAGATCTAACAATAAGTATGTTTAAACAATTATTTAACAAAACTAGTAACAAAGTTCGGTTTACGGTTTAGAGCTATTTACGGTTAAACCAAAGCATAGACTCTTAAAAACCCATAACCATGGAACTTGTAAACATGACCAATAAACTAAAATAAGCAAGATTAATATGTATGAACAAGTTATATAGATGTATATATATCAAGGACATGAAGTCCTCCATGAAGCCTTGCCTTATAAGGTCCGAAACCTCACCGACCGGAATCGGAGAAGTAACTACCAAAGGTAAACAGGGGGTGTATATTATATATATGTTGCACAACCATAAACGAGTATCAATAAGGCTACATAAATTAATTAAGATGAAAGACTAAAAACCTTCAAGAACATTTTAGAAGATAACCTTGAATCTTTGATGTTTGAGAGAGTTTTTTTTTGGAGTTGTAGCAAGGGAAAAAGAAGAGGAAATGTGGTGTATATATAGGGTAATACTGGTGGTCAAATATGGGTGTGAGACACAAGAGTTTTCATGTAAAATGGATCAAGACAAAAACATAAAACAACAACAAAAAAATAATAATAATAAATAAAAATAAAAATATGATGTTTTCAAGACCCAACAAGTGTGAAACAATATTGTAACATAAATCCGTCATTTTGATTATAACATAAGCTTCGGTTTACAAATCGGGTCGATTTACATAATAAACAAATACAAAAACGAATACAAACAATACCCGAAATTGACGAATGCCACACACAAGTTGTTGTTGGTTCTTCTCGAGAATGGTCCACAAGTCGTCGAGCAAGGACGTGATGTGAGAGGCCATAGTGGAAGGTGAGTAAGCAAAAGAAAGCACCAAATGATAGGTAGCCTTTTGTAGTAGGCAAACACTCCCAAAAAACAAGATAAAGAAGCTAGATATTGAAACAATTTTTCATCATAATTTTCATTACTTCAATTCTAATAGAAACAACCTTTTATAAGCAAAACAAATAAACAAGGAAACTACCCACTATCTTAATAATTAGACCCATTACCTAGAATACTAAATAATAAAACAAACTAGAATTAAAACTAGTGGTGCATGCATGAGAACATGGAGTTGAGTTGTTGCATGAACTAGGAACATGTGATGGCCATATGTATCATGCACGTATCAGATTTGTTGTTTCAGTTGAAATTCACGTTACTGGCGAGTAACCGTTTTTCCGGCAATATAACAACTTTTTCCAACGGTTTCACAGTCTTTTCCGGCATAATTCGTTTTTCCGGTGTTTTTTTTTCTGCCACCACAACTGATTTTTCCGGCAAGGTTTACAAATCAGATTGTGATATTCAGTTTGTTATGAGCTTATACATTTGATAATAATCTCATTAGATTGAATCCATTTGATAAAAATCTCATTTGATAATAATATTTATTTATTGTTAACTGGATTTAGCCACTCAATGCCCATATGGTGGCTAAGTGATCTGACATGTGATAATTTTATATTTGTTTTAGTTCTTTAAAACTAAATTTTACCATCGATTAATTTTTCAAATTTCATTTATAGATTTATTAACGTTTTTTTATTCTACTTTACTTTATTTATTTGAATTATTTATTTAGTTATGTTCGGCTTTATAATATTATTTGATTTGTTTTATAAAGCATTTATATCCTTTCAATAATAAAGTATATAGTTAAGGAACAATTTTTACTATTTATAACTGAATTTATTAACTTATTTTATTTGAATTTTTCCAAATTTGTTTCTATCTTTTTAACAAAATATATAATTAAGGAAACGTTTTTATTATTTAGAAGCAAATTATTCTTAGGGACTGAAAATTTATCACACTAAGCTATTGATAGAAATATGAAGATTATTAGCTAACAATACATGCATTTAAATGTTCATTTATGATATAAAAAATATTTATGTTATGACCTTCCGATTGAAATATTCTGATTTTATCATTGCACTCATTCCGTGTTCAGTAGTCGATTCGTATCGTGTTTCAGGTTTTATTTCAAATTCGTCTTCTGTGTTGTTTAGTTCTGAATTTTTGATCAATATGTTTCAGTTCTGGTTCATACGCTTACCTTCGATTAATCGTATAAGAGATTTTGAAATTTTGGCTTATTCACTTGAGACATTCATTCGTATGTTCAATTTTAGCGTATGAAGAATTAGTGCATGTTTTCAATTTATGTTGAAGTTCAAGAATGTGATTGGTTAATTTATTAGATGGTCCCTACAACCATATTGGAGATTGAGTTATTTTACAAAGGCTAACAAAAATAAGAAGTGTGAGAAGTCATAATTGAGGGTAAAGTTAAAATACAAAGGACAACAAAAATGAGAAGGGTGAGAAGAAATCTAATCCATTGATCTTACTTAGATTTGAATGGTGGAGATTAATTTTAAGAAAATAAATTGATGAAAATGGCATAAAGGTAATAACTTACTTTTGTTGACAATCTCTTTCCACATGCAAGGCACATGTCAATCCCCCCACCATTTTAAAACGTCCATAACTTTTGCAACATTATTTTTTTTTTAAAATTTCACCATAATAACAAGCGTTTTTTTTTATCTTTAATATGAGTACCATATTATTATATAAAATAAAAAAGAATTAGTGGGTTTTTTATATTTTGTTATTGATTGTTCATTATGATTTTTAATTGGGTTTTTTTATGCATTGTGTTATAAATTTTGGTCATTGTTATCAATTGATACTCATATTAAAGATAGCAAATTAAAACAAGGATTACGTCATTGTGTCTTTTTGGTTGTTATTGTGTCTTTGGGCTCATCATTTGTGTTTTAGTTATTGTGTAATATGTAGTTTCCATTGTGTTTTACGTTTCAGGTCATTGTGTTATATGTATTCACCATTGTGTATTACGTTTCTGGTCATTGTATTATATGTATTTATCATTGTGTCTTGCGTTTCATGTAATTGTGTAACATGTATTCATCATTGTGTTTCATGTATTAGATAATTTGCTGTTATTTTATCATTATATTTACGTATTTTTATTACACAACCATATTATTAGCATTTAAAAAAACACAATGATGATTTGAAATACACAATGACGAAAAAAGCACAATAACAAACAGAAAGACACAACGACGAAAAGACACAATGACGTAATTTTTTTTTTAATTTTTATATAACAAAGTGATACTCATATTAAAGATAAAAAACGTTTGTTATTATGGTGGAATTTTTAAAAAAATAATGTTGTATGAAAAAGTTATTGACGTTTTAAAATGATGGGAGGATTGACATGTGACTTGTATGTTGATAGAGAAAATATATAGCATTACTTTTATATCCTTTTACCTTTGGTCCTCACTTGACACATGTCAATAAACTATGGCTTCTCACACTTTTCATTTTTGTTGGCCTTTGTAGAATAACTCAATCCCCATAATTGATTGACATGTGTCAAGTGTGGACCAAAGGTAAAAGGGTATAAAGTAATAGTACACATTTTCTTTCTCCACATGTAAGTCACATGTCAATTCCCCCATCATTTTAAAACGTCTATAACTTTTCATATGATATTAATTTTTAAAACAAAAATCATCATAATAACAAGCGTTTTTTATTTTTAATATGAATATGACTTTGTAATATAAAAATTAAAAAAAAATTACGTCATTGTGTCTTTCTGTTTGTTATTGTGTCTTTTTCGTCATTGTGTCTTTCTGTTTGTTATTGCGTTTTTTCGTCATTGTGTCTTTTAAATCATCATAGTGTTTTTTTTAAATGCTAAAAATACGGTTGTGTAATAATAATACGTAAATATAATGATAAAATAACAACAAATCTTACATCTTACATATATAAGTAATAAAAGAAAACCCCTAATGCCACATGGCAACTCCTAACACCTCTCTATCCTATGTGTCACTTCATAAGGCTTTCTAATCATCCACTTTGCCACATGTGCACTACTAAATACAAATAAATATTAAATACTCATAATGAATACAAACTAATAATTAATAAAAACTAATAATTAATAAATACTAATAATAACAATGACATAAAAATAATACTATTGCTACTAATATTATTTATATCATTATTATTACTATTATAAGTAGCTTTTAGTAATAAAAAAAGAGGTGTGAAAAAACAACAAAGTAGCTAAGAAAATAAGAATCGATCATCAAAATTTTATAAGTTTCTGAGTGCAAAAGAGTATTTTGTCATAGTTAATTTTTACAGTAGATTATTTAAAACTAAATCAAGGGTTTTGGACAATATGGGAAAAAATAAATTTCAGGTTATAATCTCTAGCAAGGGCAGTTTAGGAACAACGTGTTTTTATTATAAAATATTGTTAATCGATTTAAAATTTGATACAGGTTAAAAGCACTTTTATCTAAAAAGAGTTAACGGGCCAAAGTATGTTTCAACTTTCAGGTCATGACTTTGGTGACAAATCTTTGGGGTCATGACTTTGGTAACAGATTAAAAGACTGATTTTGGAAATTTAAAATTTGGTTTCGGATTAGATTCAAAGTCAATATTATTTGTTATATATTTTTTATTTGATAGAGGTCAAATTTCTAAAAACATCATTTTACCCATCTTGGTTTCTTTTAAACTACTAACGGGCCAAAGAAGAATCAAATCGTGAAGAAGTTTAAAGAGGTACATATATTACTCTTTTTAGATTATATGCTAGCCCATAATAATATCTCATTGTATGTATAAATTTGTCTAAGTTGTTAAAACTTATGACATGACGCGGTGATATAGGCCATAAGAAAAAAAATTAATAATGTCATCTATTTACAGAAGTTTGAAATAATTTATGGTTCAAATGTAATTTGGGGATATGCTTATTTATTTATTAAACATTTCATATATGTTGAGTTTTATATTACTATTATAACTAGCCTTTTACAATAATAATATCATATGAGTTCTCTTTCTTAAAAAGAGCTTACAAGTTTTATAATCTAGCGATGTGGGACAAGAACTCACATTCTTATTTATACCAAGGTGGAAGCATTTCATTTTCTTTCATCCACCAATGTGGGATGGAATTCACTTTTATTTCTTTACTTTCCCTTTTATTATTTTATGGTTTGTTATAATAGACTAGGATTAGAGTTTCAATCTTAGCCAACAAGAAACATAATACGGTTTCCATATAATTAAACTTGTCAAAAGTTATCAAAAGTGGAATAAACATTTTGAATAGTATTTGAAATTCATATATTATATAACTAGCTTAGTTTATTTGATAGAGAAAAAATTTCTAATAACATCATTTTACCCCATCTTGGTTTGTTTTAAACTACTAACAGGTCAAAGAAGAATCAAATCGTGAAGAAGTTTGAAGAGGTACATATGTTACTCTTTTTAGATTATATGCTAGCCCATAATAATATCTCATTGTATGTATAATTTGTCTGAGTTGTTAAAATTTGTAACATGACGTGGTGATACAGGCCACAAGA
Source organism: Bidens hawaiensis (assembly GCF_021521415.1). Classification (NCBI taxonomy): domain Eukaryota; kingdom Viridiplantae; phylum Streptophyta; class Magnoliopsida; order Asterales; family Asteraceae; genus Bidens; species Bidens hawaiensis. The sequence continues at coordinate 114,068 of NW_027493610.1, forward strand.
AAAAAAATTAATAATGTCATCTATTTACAGAAGTTTGAAATGATTTATGGTTCAAATGTAATTTGGGGATATGCATATTTATTAAACATTTCATATATGTTGAGTTTTCTTACTACTAACAAAATTTATATTGTTAAACCCATATAATACATGGGTAGCTAAGCTTGTAATATAATACATAAACACAATGATGAATACATATTACACAATTACATGAAACATAATACACAATGATGAATACATATAACACAATGACCTGAAATGTAAAACACAATGGTGAATACATATAAAACAATGACCTGAAACGTAAAACACAATGGAAACTACATATTAAACAACGACATGAACATAATACACAATAAAAACACAATGATAAGTAGAAAGACAAATGATGAGCACAAAGACACAATGACGTAATCTTTGTTTTAATTGTTATCTTTAATATGAGTATCAATTGATAGCATAATGACCAAAATCTATAACTCAATGCATAGAAAAACCCAATTAAAAATCATAATGAACAACCAATAACACAATATAAAAGACCCACTATTTTTTTTATTTTTATACAACAATATGATACTCATATTAAAGATAAAAAAACGTTGTTATTATGGTGAATTTTTTTTAAAAAAATAATGTTGCATGAAAAAGTTATTGACATTTTAAAATGATGGGGGAATTGACATGTGCCTTGCATGTGGAAAAAGAAAGTCAACAAAAGTGGGTTATTACCTTTATGCCCTTCTTTTCAATTTATTTTCTTAAATTAATCTTCACTATTCAAATCTAAGATCAACGGAGTAGATTCCTTCTCACCCTTCTCATTTTTGTTATCCTTTGTATTTTAACTTTACCCACCATATTTGATGTAATTTAATCTCAGAAGTTGTAATTCAAATGAGTTAATAGGGTAGCCACTTATAAATGAATTACTTATCACATTATTAAGCCAAGGTAGTTTTGGAAGTTTTGTCGCGAGGGGTATTTTGAGTGTTTTCAGAAACTAAGGTTTAAACGTGTAAAGTTTGAATTGAAATTCGGTCCAGATTTGGTTATTGATTTCAAGTGGCGAAATTCCTGTGGATTAGATGTTCGGGTCAGTTTTGGTTTGAACGTGAGGGGCGAATTTGCAAAGTTTGTTTGAAGTTTGGTTATTTGACTATTTTTAGTCAGACGCGTCAAAACGAAAAGATTTTTAACAAGTTTTTTTGGTGAAATTTTTTACCAAGATTTTCACTAACACGAGTGTGGCTCGTTCAAGGGAAATATATGGAGAAACATTTTTTTTCAGGTTAGCTCGTACACTAGATTGTTCGAGTTTTAGCTGGTGGTGTTTCGTAATTAACTGCAGTGACAGTTTGGTAATATTGCTGCAGTGGCAGTTTTGTAATTACTCATAGTGACAGTTTGGTAAATACTGCGAAAATACAAGCTGTAAGTTTTAACGAGCTTAACGACGTCTTTTGATCAAACTTTTCAACAGCTTAAAGTTTGATTCGGTCAAAGACGACATTTGAAGTTGTGATCAAGAAATTTTTTTTCGATCCTCGTTTTGGTGCTCAGCTCGCGTATTCGTTAAAGGGGCATTTACATATTTCCCCTTCCTAAACTTTGAAATTACATATTTCCCCAAACCATGCTTAAAGAGCATGTACATTTTGCATTAAAAACTTGTATTTTTGGGAAATATGTAATTTCAAAGGTTTAGGAAGGGGAAATATGTAAAAATCCCTTCGTTAAATTCAAAGATGAAGTCTTTTCATTCTTTAGTTGTTACCAATTCGATCGATCAAATTAGTTCTTCTTCTAATAATAAGATCAAATTTCCTGAACTTACAAATATTGCTGATCTCATGGATTGGAAAGTGTAACACACGCTACTTTTCGAACCCGAAAACCCGACCCATTTCGAATTTTCGGTTTTGTTTATAAAAATATAATATATATATATATACATATATTATTATTATTAATATTCTCAAATTACGTTTCATGTAACATTCGTTGATTCTGTTTTTTATTTGAATTTGACTTCTGCATTTGCATTCGTTAAACCAACCTGATTTATCGATTCAATATATTTTTGTTTATCGTGCAGCATTAACATTTCAATCTCGACGATTTATTTTTATTGATAGTTCATTTTTTATTCGTTTGTCTATTTAACGAAACCACGGGATTTAATGTCTTTATTAAGCGATCTTCAAGCAATACGAGTATACTATAACAAAATTATCCAAGCATACTAAATTGTATTCCATTTCATAGTCCAAGGCCTAATCTGTAAATACTATTTAATTTCTATTTTTAAAGGAGCTTCAAAATTAAAGGACCAAAAGTGTAAAATGTGTTAAATTATATATATACTAATTTGCAAATCACCGTTGTCTCACATATTCACACTGTAGATAAGGAGTACTACTACTACTTCTTCTTCTTCTTCTTCTTCTTCTTCTTCTACGGTTTGTACAACTCTACCTTTTTTTCTAATTTGAAGAGATTAACTAACTTCTAATTTGTCTCCTATCTTCCCTACTAAACCATTCTTCACATATATTAATCTTTGCGACCCCTTATCGTTTGTTCTACGATGGCTCAACCTTTTCCTTCTTACACACAAAACCTCTCCCATCTGCAAGTGCTCCGACACCGTCGTTAACCTTAGTTTTGTCACTGATGTTATTTTGACCTAAACCTGATAACAAATTAGGAATTTTCTAAGTAAACCCTAGCGATTTTTAGGGTTTAAGGCAATTAGGGACTTATAAGAAGCTGCATATTAATTCACATTTTCCTCGAATCCGACCTTAATTCAATCTCAGCTCAGGTATGTGTTTTCATATTGTTTTGTGTTTGTGACTTTTGAAATTAGGCTTTTAGGCTGTGTTTTTTTTGGTGCAGACCAGGTGTACGATGAAATGTCAGTTGGTTTCGTAGTTCTTGAAGCATGGGTTTTAAAGGCATTTTGGCCTTGAATATGTTTTTTGTTGTTTTACAGTTGTGGTTGTCTATTTAAGCTATGTATTTACATAGTATATAGGCTTTTGCTATTTGTTTTTGTAATTGACGATGTTGTTTGCACTATACATTGGCATTAGCTTTTGCCACCATTATTAATATAACTTAGGTGTACCTCATTTTATTACATTAACTTTTAAGTAATATGGCATGTGTTTTTAGATACTTTGGGCTTAGTATTATGTCAAAATTAAATGTCTCATTTTGATTTAACTGTGTATAGTAGGGGGCACTGGCTATGGCCCAAGATATAGTACTCAAGATTTATTAAATGTTAATATCACCATCTGTAAAAGTTCATTATTATTTTATATGCAGACATACATATTCAAGTATAATAATGTTCATGGCCAATGGAAGCACTATGAACTTAAGGTGAAAGACGAAAGCACTCTTCTCTCGGCATTTGTCAAGTACAATAATGTTCATAGCCATTGGAAGCACCATGAGCTTAAGGTGAAATACTAAAGCACCTTTCTCTCGGCATTGGGTAACATCTACAAGACTCTTTTTAAGTTACCTTTGGGCAGAATGTTTTTGTTGTGGGAATTTATATTATTATCTTAATATTGTTATTTAAAATGCAGATGACAATCCGTTCCATATAAAACGGGCCAAAATTCTCACCTTTACCCGTTTCACCTATTAAAACAATGTATAGCCGAAACAAGCATGCTTACTTAAATGGGTCAAGTTGCATACGGCAAGGTACAAATATAACAGGACTAGAACAAATTCTTGCACATTTGATGCAATGAAAGCTAGTTATAAGAATACTAAAACAACTTTTTGCTCATTCAATGTAATGAAAGTCACTTTATATTTTTTTGATACATATTGGTTTAATAAATGGATATATTTTAGGATTGTTTATGTTTAGTGCTTATTAGTAAAGTTAAAGGATTGTAGTAATGCTAACCAAGTCAAACCTGGGACCCTAATTTAGAACCACAATGACGTGTCTAGAAATGAAAAACCACAAGTCTAAGTACCACCGTGACACATGGATAGTCTAAATAGTTGATTAAACGTTACCTCCCACAGCGATGCGCGGGGTAAAGTTACTAGTATAATATTATAAATCAAAACCCAACCCAGCCCCTAACCATCTCCGCGCTTTTCCGATCAGGATCGTCCGGCCGCAGGAATCGGCGCCGGCAGGCCATGAAACACCCCCTAATCTCGCTCTTTGACCCTTTAATTCATTGTAACTGATTTAGACTAAGCATGCTACCAACAAACAATGACAATAACATGTAAAAATGATCAATAACGGAGCAATTAAAACTCGTTTCAGCCGTAACTTTCGCCGGAAAAACGGCCGAATGTAATTAACGCTATAAATCAATATTCGTTTCAATTGACAATATATATAGATCCTAAACATCAAGCTAAAATTGTTCCAAACAACATCTCTCTCTGAATCACTCTCAAACTCTAGAAATTTGTTCGTCAAAGTTTGTTTCCGGCCAAACTCCGTTCACTGTCAAAACGTTACATTACCGGGTAATTTTTATATTCTTTTGATTAGTTTTCAACCGACAAACAAAACCCCCAAACTAATTTCATCAAACGTGGAATGAATTAACAAAATCAAAAGTTAGGGTTATGTTGAAGAAGATGATCCAGATTGTTAATATATATATATATATATATCTTTTCTGTTTTCTTAAAATAGCTAAGTTAGATCAAACGGGTAAAACGTATGTGCGTAGGCGCGAAGACCTGTGTTCGAATCTGACCCGGGTCAGGCCAGTTTGTTTATTTTTTTAAATCATTTTTCTTTATTATTTTTTTATCAAATAAAATTATTAAAAATCAAATAAAATTATTTTAAGCTAAATAAAATTTATTAGAAATTATAGTTTACCATTTTCATCCAAAAACCAAATAATTCTTTTGTGAAAACCCGACAATATTATTTTATAGTTCCGTTTTCGTTAGCTTTATAACTTTAAAATCTGTTAGTTTTAATCCTATAGCATAATTATTTTTGAGATAAAATCACGTTGTTAAAATCTTCCCATATTAATAACAAGTTATTAGATGAAATAATATTTACGCTAATATTATAATTCTTTCTCGTTAAATCGTTAATATTAGTTTCGATAAACATTAATTCGTTAGCTTATAATTCATTAAACCGATAAAGATGGCTTTATAATTCTTTAACCTTTAAATTCTTTAATTCGTTAACATAAATATTCTTCATGATATGCTCTTTAAAATCCGTACCATGTAATATCGTAACTCTCATATTAGTGTTAAAAGTTATAATATTAAAATAATATAAATCGTTAAAAATCCGTTAAAGCTTAAAAATAATACTATATTACCAATTCCATAAGATATATTAAAATGATGCTTAACACCTAAACCAAGTTATTAAACTTCTTTAATCCCGTTTTTTAGATTTCGTTTTTGTTTTTCTTATAGTTCTTGAAGTTCGGTTGCTTCGGTTTCGTTATTGTGCTTTCGGCTTTTATTACAAGTTTATCTTCAATTTCAAGGTGAATTTTTCACACCCCCTTTTAACTCTTTTATTACTTTTGGGGGTAGCATATGTATCCTATTTACTCAATGGTTTATCGAGTCATTTACAAAACTACAATTCGATACCTGGACTTGTGTGTTTACTTTATTACTTGCTCATGGTTTCCTCAATAAATATGATCATATGCCCCCATTTGCACTCTTAGGACCATTTTGTTATGAGTGGAATATGGCCTCATTATCCGAGTACGTTGGTTGTTACCAACTGGAAAGGACCTTACTTGCGCGATTATCCGAGTACGTTGGTTGTTACCAACTGGAAAGGACCTTACTTGCTCGATTACACTTGTTCATGGAATTGTACGATTTTTCTTATGTATTTATATCAAATTGTGTGAACTCACCAACTATTCATATAGTTGACATTATTTTATGCATATCCTACAAGTACTGTTAGTAGAAGATGACACACGGAGAAGACACTAGACTTAAGTTATTTAAACCAATTGACAAACTGTTTAGTTGTATCTATTTTCCTTGAATTTCTTGTTTCAAACTTGTGTACTTGGCTTGTAAATTAATTAATGATAATATTATCATTTAATAGTGTCACACGTGTTTTGAACAATCTGTACGTCACACTCGAGCGTTTTCGCTTAAGCCAGGGTGTTACAGAAAGTTCGTTTTGAAGAATATATCAGCTTGATTAATAAAGATTTGTTGATACCGATCAAAGAAATGGCTTATTGTCGACCATTATCGAATCGACAACATTTACGGTATATACAAACCAGAGTTTGAATGGAATGATTGTGAGAAAACTGAGTATGATCATGAAAGGAGGGTGTTTGCGACACTTAGAACAACAATATCATTTGTTGTACAATATGAACCCAGAGAATCCAGAGCATACGCAGGATGCCTAAATTCATATGAGATTTGGATGTCTCTTGATCGACAATATGCTTATTATTGCAGTCTTAAACCCGATTTTGATGCATTCAAGCATTTGCCTGATGAAAGTCTAATCGTGATGATTGAGAGATTTTTAAACCTGTTAAAGGAAATTGATGAAAACAAAATTCATGTATCAAATGAAGAGATTAAAGAAAGATTGGTTGACATTCCCTATGGTCAAGATTCAGGAGTTATTTTAGGAAAGGTTGTTTCAACATCATCATCTGAATCTTCTCAGACATCAGCGGTGACTGATGAGTTTCCTATGTCATCAGTGGAATCTTTTGAATTTGAAGTTGACGAAGAGTGGTTAATGGATTTGAAGAAAGCTCATGTTGATGAAGACTTGTCTATGCTTGCTGATGATATATCCAAGACCACTTCATCAATGAATGTGAATGATGATCCAAATGCGATGGAGATTATCATGCCTACCCAGGTGATTCTTCTTGATAATCTTTATAAATCTTATAGTTTCGTGCCAACGTCACCAGAGGTATCTTCTAAACCATCTGAATCATTTGTTTGTGAAATTTGCGCTAAGAATTTAAATTCATCTGTTGTTAATGAAACTCAGAAAATTGATTGTTCTCAGTGTGGTGAATAAAAGTCTAAACTTGAATCAATTCGTCACCACAATGAGCACTTAGTATTTGATTTAACATGTATTTGTGACAACTACCGACAAGCACTTGAAAATGATCAAAAATCTAAAGATAAGATCGAGGCATTGTCGAATATCAATCATGATTTGAAAGCTGAGGTTGGGTGTAAATTAATAATCATCGAAAAACAGTTTCAAAAACTTTTGTAATTGAGAACCAAAATAACTGAGCTTGAAAATGAGGTGCTGAAGTTAAAAAATAAATTGGGTAAATTTAGAAATTAATCTTTTCTACTCAATGAAATTATTAAAGTTAACAACAATCACCAAAAGAGTGGTAAATTTAGAAATTAATCTTTTCTACTCAATGAAATCAAAAACTGGTAAACCAAAAATGATTGTTACACCAAGAACATGTGAAAAGAAATTTGATTATGAAAAGACATCAAAATCATTTTCAAAACCGAGTTTGTGGTTCACAAAGAATATGATTTTGTTCATCGATATAGGTCACTTTAAATATAGTGACTTTGTTCAGGTTAAAACTACTTTAATAAAAACTGATTGTTCCTTGGAAAAAGTTGTAAAACGGGTTATTGTAAAAAATTGTAACTGGTCAAAATGGTTCCTTGGAAAGAAAAATAAAAAAATGGTCCAAATCGTTTAACCTATTGGTTCAACTTTTTACCTAACACAATTATCGGAGCTGAATGGATAATTTTAAAAACTATAATTTTAGTTCAGGTCAAAACAACACTAAAAAAATTGATACAGGTCACAAACATGCTGTTTTCCAAAATTGGTAAAGGGTGAAAATGGCTCGACCCCTTTAACACGTATATTGCTTGTGATGTAAATAACTCGACATTTAGAATTTTGAGAAAATGGGCTAAATAAAGGATTTTGAATTAAAAGAATCTTTAAACACGTGTAATGCTTCTCATGCTTCAAAGACCATGTACCAATAGAAACATGTAGATTGATATATATAAGTTTTATCTTATTAGAAATAGTGACTTGCTACAACATTCTTCTCAGTTGCTCCTAAAATACTTTAATTGTAATGGTTACTGATTAAAAATAGTTAGGATCAAATAATCAACTAGCTGGTAAATATAAGTGTTGTAATAATAATGTTTGAAATAATGTTTCTCCTAAAATTTTTAGTGCTTGGAGGTCTACAAATAGAAAAACAATCTATGATTCAAAATACATGTTGGTCAACCCTATTTGATTAATATCAATAATTAATTGTGTGAATTCATGGTTTTCTTTTTATATAATAATACGATAATTGTTTTCATCCTTCTTGTAGATGGATAGATGCATGTAATGGATACCATTGTGACGGTTTTAGATTTAACTCCAACAAAAAACCAGTATGCTAGACGTAAAATTGGGATGGATGATAAGAAAAACCCCGGTATATTATTTATCTATTTTTTTAATATCTAAACATTTCAAGCTTTGGAAGTATAAATACGTACACATCTTTAAATGTACTTATTAGATATCAACACTATCACTTTTGTTTATATGTTTACTCACAATGCCTACAACTTGGGGAGGAAAATTGCCTCAAAAGTTTGTGGAGGATCTTGCATTAGTAGGAGCTCGGTTTTTTCATCGTCAAGGAAGCTTTTAGATTTATTATATATGCTAAGCTACATGTTATTTCGAACAAAAAGAAGTATTTTGAGATTCACAATTAAAATAACGGACCTTATTTATTTAATTTATTTTTACCTCTATGTTTGTTTATTTCTTTCAAATTACGAGCCCTATTTAATTTTTTCGTTTGACAAATCTAGTGTAATATATGGGTTGTAATAATATTGTGAATCATAAAAACAATAACCATTCATATAATCGAGCTTGTTATTTATTAGAAAGTAGAAAACAAAATTCAAATTTTTTGAGAAAATAGTTAACGGTTTCTTGTAATCCTAGTTAAAGTGTGCTCTAATGAATGGTAAAGTTTTATGAAATCAGAAAGTTAAAGCAACTACTATTCAGTTATAGGGGTCCAACATCAAATATTAGTCGAGGGACAATATTTGAGATATAGTCTATAAGAGTTGGATAACTGTGACCTTATTATCATTCAGAAATTATACATACATGTATAAAATGTAAACATATATTTACTAATAGTAATATCAAAAGTCAAAACTCAAAAGTGTTAATATTTAAAACATGATCTAATCGTAAGCCATGAAATCTTCCTCTAAGTCCACATCAACCAAGGCATCCAAAATATCGGCCGGTGAGCATTGTAGTGATCACCGTGAATATAGGGATTGTGGATGAGCCATGTACGTACTCATTGGAATGGTATGGGATGTTACATTACGACGTGTTATGTCTTTTCATGTGTTACGTTAAATAATGTGTTATGATAAACGAATGTTTTTGTATAACTAGAACTCACACAACGCAACTGACTTTTAATATGCACATTAGATTAACTACAGGTGTTTATGTGCTAGGATGGAGGGCATTAACGAGCTATCCGTACAAAGACCTACATCCTTATTTATCATATTTACATTTATGTTAAAAGAAAAGTTTATTTTATGTTTGCATTATATAACAAATGTTTGAATATTTCTACCACCACATTTTAATGCACGCATTTTTAAGTCTGAGAACTATGTCTTATTAGTAAATCTAACCGTTGTAAGGTATCCAATTTAGGATCCTTACAATAAGTGAGTGAACTAATTTGGTCAAGTGTAACGAGTTGTATGTAATTTGCAATCAAGTTGTAAACGAATTATCCAGATGATAGACCGTTTCATGGGTTGTAAACGAATTGTAACAAATGAGTTAAACGTTCGTTAAACGAGTATGTGGGTTTATACTTTAAAAATAATAGCTTTTAGCACCTGTATTACGGTTTTGTTTTGTTTTTTTGTTTTTACTTTTGCCGTTTCTAATATTGTGAATATATTTTTTCGGATCTTAATTTAAGTTATTGTAAGGATGTCTGTAATATACTTTGACCTACTTTGATCCATTTATGTTTGGTTATATTTGTTTATGTTCATTTTTAGATAAAATATTGAATGAATCATCTACTAAATGAATCACCTACTTAAGTGTATTTATTTATATTCGTTTGTGTTGGCTTACATTTGTTCATATATATTCATTTATATTCGTTTGCATTTGTCAGTTATGCTTGTTTATGTTCGTTTATGTTCATGAACTATTCATTTAAGTTTTAACTGAATGGACATTTAACCCGGGTTTGCATAAAAAAAAGCATTAACATCAAAAACCAAATCAGGAATGCTTTGATATATTTAAGATAGCATAGGATGCTAGCAATATTTAAGATAGCATGATATGTTATTTTATTCTACTTTAAAACTGGATAAACATATTAAAACAAGCAAGACAGACTTTAGTTGACTTGATATTAAAAAGGAAAAAAAAAAGGGTACTTGATTTAGTAAAGGTTGAGTGTGCATGTGGAGTCACAATGAATATAAACATCTCGAGACAAAATTTTATAACGCATTTACAAAATTCGTCATCTAAGTGTAATGAAAAAATAGGAACTTGGAATGTACATGTTTCTAAAGGTTGTTTCCTACACCTGGTCTTTTTCAATCTCTCTCGGAACCACCTTCGTCTATCGGTTGGTTTTCGGTTATATTCGCTAAGTACTCGAGAGCCTTGATCACGTTCCCTATGACCGGTCGTTTGTTGGCATCTTCTTGAAGACACGTTGCCACCAAGGATAAAGCATGACACAGCCCCTTTGTCGGGTATCTCTTTTCGAGCAGCGGGTCCGCCATCAAATGGAACTTTCTTCGGTCTTTGAACAAGGGTTCTGCCCACGCGATCAAGTTTTGTTCCTCACTTGGTCTTGAACCCTCGATCACTCGCCTACCCGTGATCATTTCCAAGAACACGACTCCAAAGCTATACACGTCGGACTTTCTAGTCAACCGACCGGTCAAAGCGTATTCGGGTGCACAATACCCGTAGGTCCCCATCACCTTAGTTGTGATATGACTTTGGCTACCGGTTGGGGCCAACTTGGCTAACCCAAAATCAGAAAGCCTCGCGTTCCAATCCTCGTCTAGTAGTATGTTGGAAGCTTTTAAGTCACGATAGATCACCGGTGGGTCCGCCTTATCATGCAAATACTCGAGCCCACGAGCCGCCCCTATTGCAATCTTGACTCTGGTGTCCCATTCTAGAGGCTTTTGCTCTCCTGCTCCCCAATCTTAACCATAAAACAAGATTCAAACGTTAGTTTTGACGCGTAAAAGTGAAAAACGACGCAAGTGCCATGGAAAACATACTAAATAGGTGATCTTCAAGCGAACCGTTGGGCATATACTTGTAAACGAGAATCCGCTGGTCGCCATCGCAACAATAGCCTACCAGGTTAACGAGATTCGAGTGATTAAGAAGACTCAACAACAAAGCCTCCACCAGAAACTCTTGGTTGCCTTGGTAACCATTTCTATCTAGCTTTTTCACCGCAACATCCTGTGAAACCGAAAAAAGAACATGAAAAGACAACATAAGACATGTGCTTGTTGTTAACATGTGATCATGATGGCGGGCGTGTACGTACGATGTTTTTGCTGGCAATGTGGCCTTTGTAGACCCTTCCGAACCCGCCTTCTCCAATCAACGAGTTGTAGTTGAAGTTGTTGGTGGCTAAGGACAAGTCCTCATATGTGAAAAATTGTGAACAAATGCTGTCTTTTCGATACTTGGCTATCTCATTCGTTATGTACCGTCGTCTAAAGCTATCTACACGTTGCATAACCGATGATTCTGGTTAGAACAAACATTTATTTTTTGTAACCAAATTATGACGCTAACTAATTACCATTTCCAAGAGAAAACCCAGGGAACGATTCTTCCTTAGTTTCTATGAAATCACAAGTGCCTTTCTTCCTTTTGGTTCGTCTTTGAGTTATACAACACCAAAAACAACCCATCATTTTCGTTATGAATCAGGCGTTGACCACTACACCACCCTTGGGTCATTGACATGATTCCGGTTTCCCTTGATCCATCTAGAAACTCACGATGGTGTTGCGTTTTTGTCTGTGATTAGGTTTAGACGGGAATCACGAGACGCAGCAACACCAACGTGTGTTCTTAGATTCGTTAACAAACGGAATTTCTTTTAGCTCCCAACAAGAACCAATCTTGCTTGGGTTCGAGTGAGCCAATAGAAATTCCGAATGTTTTTTGTTTGAGGGTTTCTTTTGACGTTGATTGAGAGCCGTTAGGACATATTTTGATATGGTCAAATATATTGCCTCCTCAAATTAAGTTGTCCTAACATCTAAGGCATCATAGGCCATTAAATTTGTTTGTGTTTGCACCTAATTAGGATATCAGACTTTTAACGAATTATTAAAAATGTATATTTAAATTTTGATTCTATCTGTATATAATTTTATAAATACTTGGCAACCATGCAATTTTTATAAATTTCACCACCAATTTGGCTGCATGTTTTTGGCTTGTAACAAACTATATATAAATAATAAAGTGAAAGCTTGTCATGCAATGCAACATGTAGGGAAGCTTGACTCGGGATACATGGGGAGGGGGGGCGAACTCACGGACCTTGTTTTGGAGGCGGACTTAATACGTATAAAAGTTTTCAGACGAATGCGCGTTAAAGTATTGTGAAAAAAATGGAAGAGGGTCCCTTAGAGGCTTAGAAGCTTCGCGGTTCCATGTTACCACATTTTTCAAAATGAAATTATATTATCAGTGAATTACGGATATTAATAATCTATCTATAATATATATAAACGAAAACCCTAAAATCCTACGTGTCGCGATGTGGTCGCTAAGCCACCAGATTGCTTGATTTTTAAATGGTGGTCTCTCGTTGACTTAACCTGATTTAGACCCGCTTGTGATAAAAACACCTCTAAAATCTACGGGGTTTCTAAACGTCCAACAGTAACCTTACGGGTCATAATACCCCTTATTGTTAAAATCAACTTGTCTCACTAATTGTTTGTTCATCGTCATCGCAATCCCCAACTCATCAGACCGTCTCAATCTTATAAATCATTGTAAACGTTCATGACATAACGTAGTCTTTAAAATCACTGGACTTGATTGTGAAATATCGGAGTGTTTATATTATTTCTAGAGAGAGAAAGAGATAAAAAAAATATGAGGTGAGAGAGAGAATGGGGAGGGCGTTCGTGTGCTTGATACTTGGTGGAGGAGTGGCCGCCGTTACGCAGCTCTTGAGTTCGCAAACAGAGGTGTCGCTTATGGTGAACTCTGCATCATCTCCGACGAACCTGTAATCAATCCTTCATCCTCCTTTTTTCATCCAATTTCAATATATTGTGAATTCGTTGACTGTAATTGATCATCGCGTTTGTTGAAATTGGTTGTTAATGTTCGGCCTTTTTTCTTTCTTGCACGCCAAGTGTTTGTTGTTTTGCCTGTTTGTGGAAACTTAGAATTTGCACATTAACTTTGATTTTCATTGTAACACAATCCCACATCGGCCGTGGACAGGAGAGATCCTTGGTTCATAAATAAATGCCTTGCCTCTTAAATCACCGGCGCGTTTTGGGCTTAATGGTAGTGGACGAGAGGAAAGCTCCACAGTTAAGCGTGCTCAGGTGGGGGACAATATTGGTGGTCTGAGGGGCCGGATGTTACATTCATAATGTTTATGGACACATTTGATTTCACACTATCAAATCAAATGGCACATTGGCACTCCACAACCAAGAAAGTCAAACTTTGAAAATTGAAAATTATTGGTAAGAACGGCTGTCTGTGGGGGACAATATTGGTGGTCTGAGGGGCCGGATGTTACATTCATAATGTTTATGGACACATTTGATTTCACACTATCAAATCAAATGGCACATTGGCACTCCACAACCAAGAAAGTCAAACTTTGAAAATTGAAAATTATTGGTAAGAACGGCTGTCTGTCTGGCCAATATCCGGACGACCGTTCTGACCACATGCGGTCAAACTTTGAAAAAATTACTTGGTCAAAATGATTGTCCAAATAGACAGTCAAATTTTGAAATTTTTTTGTCAGAACGGCTATTCGAGACGGTGTGGCATTAGATGTTCGACAGTGTGTATATTAACAGGTTTTGTCACCGTCTTTTTTTTAGGTGTTTGATTTTGTCTGTGTCGTGGAGGTTCATAATCATTGTTACTTCAGGACACTACACTGATATAAAGATAATGATTTTAGCCACTGATATAAAGGTAATGTTTTTAGCCATCGTGTTTATGATATTTGTTGTTGATGGCTAATTGAGAGGGCATATATGGAATTTGAAAGTAACTTTGCTATGTACAGTTCTACAAAGTGAAGGATTTGAGAATCATTAATTTCGTTGATAGTTGACTGCGGCTGATTCGAAAGTATCGTCGAATAAGTTCGTGAAGATATTGTTATTGTTACTGTTGTTATTGATAACGTCGAGGTAACTGAAACGGTGGAAGTATTCTTTGAGCTCGGATATGCCGGAGATGTTGACGCCCTTGCCGGCGTCGATGAAGTTAAGGAAGTTGTTCCACGTGGTCGGTTTTGGGTGGGATTAAACTGCCCTGAAGTGTTCTGGCGAGAAAGAGTTGTGGAAGGAGTAAGAAGAAGAAGATGGTGTTATAACTGAAAAACCGAAACATGTTTAGAAACATGTTTTGTTTGTTGTGTTTTGTAAAGTGTTTTTGGTTTTGTTTTAGTTTGATTAACAATATAAATTAAACTATTTATATGCCCAATAATATCATTTTCTAAATTATTTATTGGTTTTCCTAAGCTAAAAAAATAATATGATTATATGTTTTTGTGAACCTAACAGGGAGAGAGGTTCCTTTCATCATTTGGTTGCATTTGTGCAAGTGTTCTTTCAATTGCAGTTGCAAACCCTGCTGATCTTGTAAAAGTCCGCCTACAAGCTGAAGAAAACCTGCCAGCTGGTGCGCTGAGGCGTCACACTGGAGCATTAAACGCTTATTGGGCTCTTTGCTAACAACGATTCACAGCTGTTGGAAATACATGTCAACTTTATGAGCACGGTCAAATACGTTACGACATACTGTTGCTAATTGTATCATCGAAATTTTAATAATTATGTCGCTATCTGTCAATATCTTTATATTTGCATTAGTACTTTGATTAAGATCCATAAGCTAATATGTGATACCAATATTCAACTAATCGGGTCACGGGCAACTACTACACGTAATTTAACGAATATTAAATAAATAGTAATAGTTTTATATTAATGCTATAGATACATTTTATGTGGGCACATGAAAGAAGGTTGCCTTTCATTTTACCGATATGTTCCTATGTATTGGGTAATTGGGGTTCAATTTTGGCAAGTGGTAAAAGATTTAAGGTTATATTATTCGAGCCTTCGAGGGCATTTTGCAACATATTAATTATATGCTAATCTCTTATTTGTATTTTTACAACTGTTTATACAGTGGAGTTTCAAAAGCGGGGTTTGACTCACGCCCATATTTGTCTGTTTATGCAAAAAAGAAGACAAACTACCAAACGTAGAGCATGTCGATCCATAGATTCCTGATAAGAACGAAGATCCTGAATTATACAACCTTGTGGCTGAGTTGAAGATGCATGGTCCTTGCGCACATTATAACAAGCCATGCTCATGCGTTATAGACAACAAGTGTTTGAAAAACTTCCAAAAGAAGTTTCAAGATGAAACGTCAATAGATATAGATGGCTTTCCTTTATACAGAAGGCGCAATTCAAACGCAGTTGTTGAAAAATCAGACGTCAGTCTAGATAACCGAAGCGCCATACCATACAACAAGAAACTCTTGAAACGATACCAGGCTTACATAAACGTCGAATGGTGCAATTAGGGGTCGTCTATCAAGTACCTATTCAAATATATAAACAACGGCCCTGATCTTGCTTCTGTGTACTTCTCTAACAGTGGAGAGGGTGAAAAGAACATGGATCGTAATGTTGACGAGATTAAAGAGTTATATGATTGTCGATATTTGTCGGCATGTGAGGCGTCGTGGCGCATTTTTGGATTCAATGTCCATTATAGAATGCCTGCGATTATGAGACTGCCTTTCCACCTTCCAGGTAAACAGCAGGTGATTTATGGTACCGAGGACAATATTGATAATGTGTTGGAAAAAAATAGATACCGTTGCATCTTCAATGTTTGAATTGTGGATGAAATGCAACAGTGTTAATCTGGAAGCGCGCAAACTAACTTATTCAGAATTCTCAACAAAATTCGTTTGGCACGTCAACCGTGTGGCTGGCAACGAAGAAAGACAGGATTTTCTATTGGCATAATCCATGCAATATCACCCGCTCTTAGAGAAGCATACTTTTTACGAGTCCTTTTAAACAGAGTGAAAGGACCAAGAACATTTGAAGAAATGTGTACCGTTAACGGTCATATATACCCTACTTTCAGAGATGCATGTTACTCCCTTGGATTATTAGACAATGACACTGAATACGTTGAGGGAATTGAAATGGCAAGCATTGTCGGAACAGGTGCTCACCTACGTTCATTGTTTGCTACAATGTTGTCTACCGACAACCTCTCTAGGCCTGAACACGTATGGAACAGTACCTGAATACTTTTGTCTGACGACATCCTCCACAGGCAAAGAAAACTATTAAAATCACCAGATATATGTTACTTTTTTACCACATCATAATTAACAAACAATATTTATGAAATTAGATGATGCTTTATTAAAATATTCAAAACATTAAGACCCCTCCCACATACAAATAATAACCAAACTATGTAATATAACTAATTATATAGCGAAAGCGTTAAACTGATATTTGAAAATACTTTGTAATTTCCATAGCAATATACACCGCAAAACGTAGATACCAATGTTTAAAAAAAATTTGATTAGTTCCGTCGTTATATCCTCAACAATTCAAGAGATTATTTTTGAAATATAACTTAACCAAGTTAATAGAGAATTCTTTAAAAAAATCCATAACATAAGATTTCAAAAATAAATTTAATAAACTTCCTAGCGAAATGAAATTCAAATAAATATTTTTAAAATAGTTTAATACAAACTGTAACAAAATAAAGACGAATAATATAATCAGTTAAAAGAAATTAAATAAAAGACTTTGAAAAAAATTTAGCATTTAAAAAAATTTATAAAATCTATGCCAAAAGTTGTAGTATATCTTATTCAATCAAAATAACATTGACAAATCGATAAACATTAAGCAAGTTGGGGATGTATGTAATGCACGCTTGCTTTAGTTACTATGATGTTAGGTGCGAAACCCCTATCGAAGAGGGTACGGGGGCAGCGCCCCTGGTTGTGAGATTCTAGGGCGGCAGCTCCTAGTGGGGTCCAAGGGGCAGAGCCCCGCTGGGTCAGCTTGGAAAAATTTAATTTTTGTTAATATTGCTTCATTGGACAAGGTCATCTTACAACATGTACAACAAGTTTGCTACGCTATGATAGTTTGCTTCGCTATGACAATAAACAAAAGTCAAGGACAGTCATTAGGTACGGTAGGTTGTACTAAAGAACGATGTCTTCTCCCACGGACAGCTGTATGTCGCACTATCAAGAGTCACGAGCAAAAAGGATTTGAAGATACCGATTCTAGACAAAAATGGCAAACATGCTAAGAAAACGACAATAAAATTTATTGTTATCACTTACAATATTATGATTTCCGAATTTAGAAAAATTTTATAAATTAATGATGTACAACAACAAAATAACATCATAACAACAATGATTTATGGATTTAATAGAATTTTATGAATTCATGATGTAAACACTTAAAAGTAACCCGCGTAGCACGCGGGCAAAAAGCTAGTCACATATATTTATAGATATTTATATTAATCACATATAAATTAACCGGTACAGAAATGGACTATTTTAAAACGGTTAAATAGCGTATTCATAATGGTTTTAAAACGGTTTTAAATGAAGCGTTGCAGAATATAATAAAAAACGATTTCAACACTGGTGTATATCCTAGAAGATATTAAAATAGGTTGTAATCGGTATATATTATAAATAACAACGGGCTGGTAACCGTTATAAAGCTTTATTTACAACCGGCTCTTAATCGTTGTAAAGAACCTAATACAACGTGTTGTTAACCGTTGTTATTGAAGTATTTACAACAAATAAACAACTTGTGTAATGAAGTGATTAAAGCGAGCTACAAACAGGGCCACTTATTTACGAAAATGTTTTTGAAAAGTCATTTAGTTATAGACCAGGTTCATTAAGACTCCTAGTTCGCTATAACCAATGGCTCTGTACCAATCTGTCACACCTCGCCACAGTGGAATCGCGAGGGGTGACGGGCATAGTAGTCAAAGCAGATGATTATCGCAAACAAAAACACACAAATTGGATACATAATTAATATTCAGAGTTTACATCCCAAAATCAACATTAAGTCTCAAATCATTTATTAAAAGACATTGTTTCTAAGTTTTTTCCCATATGACCCATGACTTGGATTATACAAGTAAAATCCTCCAAAATGCGTATCCGACACTTGTGTGCATGTTATCCTAGGACGCTTTCCACTTGAGCGTTTGTGCTTTAAGTACCTAAAAAACATACTTTAAAAAGTCAACGTAATGTTGGTGAGTTAACAGGTTTTAGCGTTTAAAAGTTTGTAAAACCTTTTTGTTCGAAAGCGGTTTCATGTACACGTTAAATATAAAATAAGTAATCGTTTGACCCATCGTAAGCTAGCAAAGAATACGATAATTATGAACCACGCGAGGCATAACCAAACCAATACGCAGGTGTTTCGCCCCTCACTCGTACCTCATGAGCAAGCGAGTAGACACTATGCAGTCATTCAGCCATGCGGATCGGCAGTTAGCGCGACTAACCATGACTAGGGGCGTCAATCCCAATAGTACTATTCATAGAATCTTAGGCTAATACAAGCTAATGGTTATTAATAAGTGATAAAGGGGACTTTCGGATCCAAGAGATAACTCATACAATCATAAAGGTTAGGTCTTGTTTCTCATTAACGTATAAAAACCAGTATTTGTATGTTTCTCCCCATTTTGTAAATAGTTTGAAAGTAAAGGGGCCGTGAAATTCACCTTTGAGTTTTCGCGCGAAATAGTTAGCGAATATCGAAACAAGCGTGAGAGTTCTCCTAACCGCGACCTAATCAGTTACGATTACTTAGAATCCCATAGTATAATATCAACTTATAAGTTGATCTTGTATAAAGTCCACCCAATATGTTTGACTTGTTGGTATATAGGTTAAATGTTAACGTGTATCCCGATGAACTGTTGGTGATTCGTTCAGGTGTTTTATCACACGTCTAAGTTTTTAATCAATATATATAAGTTTATATATTAAGTATGCTATTATTAGTTCATAAGTTCTCATGTATGCTTCATGTTGGGGTTAGATGACTTAGAATTAGTATTTATCATTTCACGTGTCCATAAATTCTTCACAAATTATTTAGCTATTTTGGGGTGCAAAGTGACCGTATTTCTTGTAACAAAAGACCTTGTTTTGATTTGAATTTTTTATCACATACTCTCACATGTATTAGGTTTTTAGAAAACTATGATACATAATTTTTGGAGGTGTTTAAGGGGTCCAAACATATTTATTAGTAGGCAAGGGTCGTACAGCGAATTTATTGATAGTCTGTTGTAAAACCGTTATTTGACTGATCTAAACTTATTTTCATTAAGATTGTGAGTACAAATTTTAAACCTAAGACATAAAGGTAACTTTTTCAAAAAGAATCATGTCATTTGGACTTGATATGAATGAGTTATGGGTCCATGAGTAAGACTCGAATCTGTTACAAAATGACAGTTTTGACACGTGTTTTTGTATAGTCCATTTGGGGTATAATAACTCGTCCAAATTTTATAAAACCGGTTGGGTTGGAAACTAGACTCAGTGTAGAATATTTTAGGCTCAAGAATAATGTATTTTGGGTTTGTATTGACTCAGTTATGACCTCGTGAAACCGAGCTATGTAAACTGGCAGCTCACTATCCATTTCTAGTTGTAGTTTTGAGCCATTTAGCTCATTTTCTAGGTGTGTAGGGGTTTATCCTTTGGTCAATGTTTATAAACTTTTTTAGCATTATGTTTACAATATTAGGTCTTTTGTTCCAGATTTTTATTACATTTATTTGCTGATTATAAGTCATAGGTTCGTAGTTTCGTTTTTTTGTCCATAGTCCTTGTCTTTCACACGTTTGTTCTTGTAGGTCTTGGTTTTACACATGTTCTTTGCTTAGTTCTTGTTTTTTAAGTTTTCTACACCATAAATAACATAAGTTGGTTATTCGATCATGTTTAAAGAGGATTAACACACCACTTTTATTAGTTTAAAAGAAGTTGTGCTTAGATCTTTTGTGGTATTTTATGGTACCAAAATGTTACTTTTTTACTAACAAATCTTATGAAAGACTTATGTTTCAAAATATATCTTTTATTTAAAGACTTATACATGCCATGCTTTAGAGAAGATGTTTGTTTAGAGAAAAACAAGGTTTTAGTGACTAGTTTGTGTTCATTCATCTTTTAGTGTAACAATTTAGGTGGTTCATTATACTAGCTTTCAAGATTTGTATATAAAAAAAATGAAAGATTATACTGTAGAGGCTCACCTAGGCAAAGGATAGAGGAGATTAATAAAAATAATAATAAAATAAAAGAGATCTTGAGCTACTAGCACCACTCTAACTTTCTTTCACTTGAACATTCATCTCCAACACTTGTAGGCTTGGTTTTTGAAATTGAATCTTAGATAATTTACTTGAACTATTATAAGAGTGAAAGAGTGGGTGTGTGTTTCTAGTATTAGAGTTGAAAGTGGGTGGGTTTGGTTTGGTTTGGTTAAGCTATGCCGAGGGAGTGGGAGATGTGTGAGGTGGGATGGTTTGAATTCCCTGGTGATATGTGTTTATTATATAACCAATATGGGAACAATTATACTTGAGTTAATCCATTGATCCATCGTATACTTTATTTAAATGGAGTTTAGTGATAAAAGAAAGGAAGGTTGGGTTATGAGTTATCACATTTCTTGGGAATTAAAGTTTGTAAGAAGAAAAGAAAAGGGGGTCCCTCTTTGGTTGGTTCATAAGGATCAAGGGGAGGGAAAGAGAAAAGTGATGGTTGAGTGTGAGGTGATTGTTAAGGGTATGTTTGGTTGGAGGTAATGAAATGAAGGGGGAATGGAATGGGAGAAAGAATGAAATGAATAAGGGAATGAAATGGATCATTACCATTCCTTTGTCTTGTTTGGTTAACCTATGAGAATGAAATGAATTATTACATTATGTTGTTTGGTATCCAAAAAAATTGTAGAAATGAAATAGAAATAATAAAAACACTCCTACCTAAAAATATTTTTTTTACAAAAAAAAAAACCAGCAATGGCGATGGTGGTGGTAGTTCCGGCGACGAAAATGGTGGTGTCGGTGGCGGGTGGTTGTGGTGGGGGTGGTAGTGGTCAAGCGGTGGTAGCATTGGTAGTGATGGCGATGGTAGGATGGTGGTGACGGTGGTAACGGAGGTGGTGGAAACGATGATGGTGGCGGTGGTAGCTTTGGTAGTGATGGCAATTGTAAGATGGTGGTGGCGGTGGTAAAGGAAGTGGTGGCAACAACGATAGTGGGGGTCAGGTGGTGGTGGCAGCAACGGTAGTGGTGGTGGTGGTCGTTGTTAGGTAGTGGTGTTGTTGAGAAAGTATGGTGAAGGAAGAATGGAATGAAAAAAAGAAGGGGGTGGGAAAGAATGGTTTTGATGGAATGGGATTCCATGTGTAATGAATGATTCCATTTCATTGAGCAACCAAACATCACTTTTTTCATTCCCATGCAATGAATCATTTCATTCCCACTGTCATTCCTGCATACCAAACACTACCCTAGGGTTTTGAAGAATAAAGATGATCTCGTATTTTTATATATGTTTTTGTTCTTATTCTAATCTCAATTGTCTTTCTAGTTTAGTTGGTTGCTCCTTCATTTGTGGTCTTAGAGACCCAGGTTCGAACCCAGGTCAAACTGTTATGTTTCTTTTATTTTTGTTTTAAATCAGCTTTCTTTTATTATAAACTAAATTAAATTTGTTATATTTATTATAAATTATTTTAAGGTAAATAAAATCAATTATAAATTTAATCTTATCATTTTTCATCTAAAACTAATCTTTCATATTCCGTTAAGTTTTCACGAAACCGTTAATATTATTTTATTAATTTCCATTTCGTTAATCATTATAAAATGCTAAAACAATTGTAAACGAGATAGAATTATACCGTTAAAATCAATGTGCCATAAATGATAAAATTCACATACTAGTGTTAAACTATTAATTAAATAATATTATAATATAAAATGGCATAAAATAATAAAATATATATTAAAATAATGAATAATCTTTAAAAAAATTATTTAACTTTTATAATCCCGTTATTTAGATTTTGTTTTTGTTTTTAATTATAGTTCGTAAGGTTCGGTCACTTTGGTTTTCTTTAACGCGCTTTCGGTTTCTATTTCAAGTTTATCTTCAAATACAATATAAGTTTCTTACACCTATTTTTTAACATTTTTACACATTTTGAGGGTAGCATATATATCCTATCAAATCAGTTGTTTACTTATTCATTTACAAAATTACAATTCATATCATAGACTTGTCTGTTTACTTGATTACTTGCTCAAAACTTACTTGTATGTGATATCCTCAATAAGTATGATCATACGCCCCCCCCTTTGAACTCAGGATCATTTTGCTATGAGTGGAGAAGGGCCCCCCAATTCGAGTACGTTGGTTGTTACCAACTGAAAATGACCTTATTTGCTCGATTATCTGAGTACGTTGGTTGTTACCAACTGGAAATGACCTTATTTGCTCGATTATCTGAGTACGTTGGTTGTTACCAACGAGAAATGACCTTATTTTCACGATTATTACATATATCTTATGAAATTGTATGGTTTTTATATTATATACATCAAAACTTGTGTGAACTCACAAACTATTCAATTAGTTGAACTTTATTTTATATATGTTACAGGTACAGTCATAAGAGGATGAGACATGGAGAAGACAATAGAACTTAGGTTATAAAAATAAATGGACAAGTTGTTTAGTTGTTCATATAATTTTCTTAACTTGTGTACTTGACATTGAAATTAATTAATGATAATATTGTTACTTAATAATGTCACATTTGTTTTGAGCAATCTGTACGTCATACTCAGGCGTTTTCGCGTACGTCTACGCATGCAGTTGTGGGCCCTAAAAAAAACTATAACTAGACTAGGTCGTTACGTCTAACCATCTATCTTATAGTCACAGATTTGATACCAATCTGTAACACCCCGTCGTTAAGCGAAATACATCTGGGTGCAACTTACAGATTACTCGTAAGCTCATAACACTATTAATAGTGATAATATAATTATTCTATTTCATAAATTCGCAAGTACACAAATTGTTTGATAATAAAACAAATATTATTCTTTATTTAAATGTCTTAAAGTCGACTAATGATCTTCGTCCTTAGCACATCATTGAATTAAACCTGCAGCACGTTTAAAATAATATGTTTTTGTCAACAACACATGTTGGTGAGATTTCATACGTTTTGCGCATATATATGTGTGTGTGTGTGTGTTAGTAAAACGTTTGTTGATTCACATGTCATGAATGCAATATATTCAAACATAAAGTAAATGAAATGAAAAAAAAATAAGGCCCCAATCTAAAGGAAGGATAATGATACCATCATTCTCGATAACCGAAGTTGAATGATATGAATGTGTTCCATGGGATAATAGTGGTGACAAAGGCTCATATTAGTGGTGGTGGTAGTAAATTTGTTAGAATAGAAAAGATCGACAACGTTTAAGAGTGATAATTTTATTTAACACGAAAAACAAAATACAACTCATAAAATATTATAACTACTGAAAATTACAACCAACACAATCAATAGCAAGGGTCTAAACTTGTTTTGTATTATCACACAACTAAAATACTCATTGAGCAACTTCAACCATCCCATATGCATGTGTATAACCGACACCGGTAAAATTAAGTTGCTTAAATACTATCTCTCTTGATAAGAAAAATCATATTTTTCTAGGTTTATTAAAATTAAACAGGGTACGGTTTCAAAAAAAATTCCAAAGCAACTCTAATATCATTGCAGGCATTTAAATGTCTGTTTTGTAAATTATTTTAGTAGTAAAAGAGTTGAAATACAACGATATGTGCTAAAACTTATCACATATCTCCTACAATGATAAAATTACTAGTAGCTAAGAAACCTTAACACGTCTACGAGTCTTTAAAAAACCAACCTTTTAGAGTTTTGAAACTTGTTTTTTGAAGTGGATGATTAGATCTTCAAAGATTTCTCTAATGGTATCTACACACGAGGCAACCTTTATCCAAGAAGTGCTAGTCAACAACACAAAAGCTTCAAGATCGAAGCTTGTTGAAAGTGAAACTGATATCATCCCACTTGGTTATGTCAGCTACAAATAAAGTGTTGAACACATTTTTCAGAGTTCAATATGTTGAATGGTGCAAATGAACTGATACCCAAGCCATATAAATGAAAAATAATATTTAAAAACATTTTTTTTCAACCGTGTTTTGACTCGAGCATAAGTTATCAGGTCTACCAAACACCAATATCCAAATTTAAGTTCTAATACAAAATTTCAACCATGTATTATTCGAACCCATAACCACCCTAAAACAAAACCTATAAAAAAAAAACCACTTACCACCATACCAAACATGGGCGGACCTTAGTGGGGGCGGGGAGGGGTTGTGGCCCTCTCTGGTTTTGGATTTAGAAATAGGATATATAGCCTATATCTTTGTAACTATGCTATGCTTTATATTTTTGTCCCTTCTATCTAAAAGTTCATATTCATTTATGTACAAAAACATGTTATTTTTTTAGGATTTATCTTCTCTATTTGATGAAAAAAAGTTAGTTTCTTTATAAGTATGAAGTTATGATTAATATTTTGTGTCTTTTTTTTATATATCGCGTGATGATTTCGATTTCAATTTCAATGAAGTAATAAATGGAATCCTGATTGATAATTACAAGTTACGACCTCGAAGAAACAGTAATCGAACCCAAAAGAGCCTTCCGTACGATTAACAGACAGTGTGTACAGTTCAACCTAGCCATGTACGGTGCTTTCCGGCGAAAAGTCGTCAGCTCTTCTTCTGCTTCGGTAATTTTGTTTAGCCTTTTGATTGTCTTCTCTTCATTTTGACCTAAATTTTGTCATATTTGTTATAGAGAATTTATTATAAGACCATCCGTTGCAAAATTATTTTTCTTCTTTGTTTTATGTATCGGCTGCCCTCAACAAATAGTTTTAGCCTGAGCTGCCCCTTAACTTTTCTTCTAAATCCGTCATTGAATTAATGGCAACCCGTGGGGTCCACCCACTAACAACCATTAAAACTTTTTTTTCTTTGTTGCCTTTACCATCATAACTAGCTAGGTGGTTCATAACACACTAGTTAATGGGTGGGCTAGTTAAAACGTCTCTGCCTACGTGGCAGCAACATGTCACTTTAACTAGCAACGGCTGGTTAACCACAGCACGTAGTCGAAGAGATGGATACACAGTTGATATATGTTACTTTGATTTGAACAGATTATAGGAAAATCATGGCGAAGAACTCGTCCTGTTGCGTCTACAGCTGCAGAAGGAGAGGTAGTGGTTACTTTATTTTCATAAGTGTTATACTTATTTTATTATGTTTCCGGAACATATAAATGATGCTTTAGGAGTCTATTTCGATGCAAGTTGGTTTAAGTTTGTTAATTTGGTAAACTCCAATACGTTTTTTGGACTGTGGTGTTTATGTTTCAGAATACATTATCATAATTTGTTGATTTATTAGTTTATGTTGTTAGCTCATTAAACTAGAGTACTTTTGAATGTGGTATTTATGTTGATATATATGTTAATCTTAATTTCTAGGTTTATGATCTACTTGTCTGTTATGTTAACTGAGTAAACTCCGTTGCTTTTATACTTACTATGTGTTAATCTTGCCAAAATCATTCTTTTTATGCTCTTGGAATGAGACCTATAGTTTTTAAAGTCCCTCGCTTCTTGTGCCTAGGCCCATTTTATAGGCAAGGCCAAATTTATGCGCTTCTAGTTCCTAGGTCCTTGCTTCTTGAAGTTGGCGACACCTCTATTGGTATTGATGACAGGTCAAGAACAATGATCATTTGAACTTTTATTTATTACTTTTCGAACATTTGGTTTTCATGTTTTGAACATTTTGGTATTTAAACTTTTGGTACTATACTTGAACATTTTGTTATTCATGTTTTGGAATTATATTTGAATCTTGCATCTTTTGAAACTTTTAATACTAAGCAGATGATATTAAATGGTATATAATAGCCTTTGTTTATTTTGTATGATGAGAACACACACGATAAAAGTTGTTTCAAGATCTTATTTCTTGATATATTATATGGCTACAAGCATGTATAAAATGCCCAGTAAACTTTCTGTATTGGGGCTGATTGGGCTAAATCTTTTTGCCATGAGTAATGAACTTTTTCTAGAAGTTTAAAACTTTCATTCTGTTAATTTACAATTTGAGTGCATTGTCTTCTAGTTACACTGTATACACCATGCATGTTATGTTGTACATGCCATTTTTCTTGGAATAACTATTTTAACATGTGTATAGGTATTACTCCATACACGAATCATTGGCAATGCTCGAAGTATATGCCATATTATCCAACGTGGTAAGTATCCGCCGAAAATTTTGTTTGTACTTGCAGAAAAGCTATGTTTTAGTGTATTTGTTTACTTATATGAGACTTTGATTCTTTGTTTGTTTATTACCGTGACAGGTCCTGCAGTTAATCTAAGGCCATTAAGGTTAATGCATATTTCATCTTTTTAACATCTGTTAAAGAGTATAAATAATACATATTGTTGATGATATTATGGATGTGTGCTAGTGTGATTTTTCTAACTAGTTCTCTTTTCTTCGCAGGGAAGTTATGATTAGTCTTCAGCCATGTGCCAGCATGCAACTGCAAAACAGAATGTTCTCCTCTGACGGTGGTATGATATTCATATAATTCTTTTGCTTACATTTCGTTTGCTCGTACGTTAATATATGGATATATGCAATCATGTATCTCTGAAATGTTAGCACCAATACATGCCAACTTTTGTCCTGGAAGTGTTGCATCATATCTGTATTCCAATGTCTACCACTTAGGCCTGTAAACGAACAGAACGGACATGCTCTGTTCGTGATCGTTCGTTTAACTTTAACTGGACAAATGATCAAACAAGATAAATTTAATATACAGGGTTTCCTGGTTAGTGTTTAGCGGTATAAACAAACGGTTCACGAACGTAAATGAACGAACATAGCTGAGTTAAAACCAATTAAAAGTTAATGTAATTAACAATGTGTTGGGCCTAAAAAGTTCTTAAAACTAAATTAAGTTCTAATGGACCTAGAAAATTAAATACATATTAAGGAGTGTAAACGAACGGACATAAGTCACATAACATGAACTTAAGGACATAAAGGAATGTACATATACGAACTAAAATGAACAAACGAGACATGCGTTCATGACTTCATGTTTGCTTAACTAAATGAACAAAATCTTTTGTTCATGTTCCTTGGTTTATTAAATAAACGAAACAAACTTCCCTCACAGTTTACTGAAACGTTGGTTCGTTTACAAGCGTAACTGCTACTTGTTCACTTCTATATATCTACATTCCTGCCTATTTCATGTTGATTGTAAATTTTAATTATTTGAAGTTTCATATGGCATACTTTTTTCAAGGTGATCTGGTTGATGCTGTTGTTCCTTTTATGGGTGAATCAGTAAGTGACGGCACACTGGCAACTTTCCTAAAAAGTATGTTCCTCTGTTCTCTTAGAACATTTACAATATTTATTAGAGAAAATTACGCAAGAGGTTCTTGTTGTTTGACCATTTTACATGTTTGGTCCATAGTTATCAAAAGCGCTCGCCTGGTGCGCTTAGGCGCAATTTTCAGGCGAGACGTACCTATACCGCCTTGCACGTCAAAGGCTCTCTTCTGGTAATTTTACCGGCCAGAAATGACTTTCCGGTGACTTTTCCGGCCAGATTTCTGCCCGTTTCCGGCGAAGTTTTGCATACTACTGCCAAATTTTATTTGGGACAGACTGTGGTTGCATCACCGGAGAGCAGAAGTTGAAGAGAAGAGAAAGAAGAAGATGAGAACGAAAAACAAAACTTTGGCTTAAAAGCTTACCCTTAATAGTGTATTGCAGAAAAGCTGCAGAAAAGACTGTTTCAGTAGTTAAGAAAATCCATTTTTCTTTCAAAATATTTTAAACTATTATTGCAAGTACACAATTATATGTACTATTTCCTTTTACACAGATTATCTTAAAAGATTTAATTTTATTTTTAAACTAGGTAGATGTTTTAATATCTAACTACATTAATATTAATTTTATATACTTACAAGATATATGTATAATTTTTTTCAATGCATACTTTACTTTATTTTATTTTTCATTTAAGCACGCCTTTTTTGTCTCAGGCCCTCAACCTTAGAGACAAAAAGTTTAAAGATTAGCCGATCTAAGACGGAGTACCTACACTGTGATTTTGGTGGGATAAACGACAATGAAGACGCACAGATCACAATTGAAGGGCAGGTGGTCCCGCAGGTAACGAAGTTCAAGTATTTAGGATCATTTGTACAGAGCGATGGGGAATTAGACAGTGATGTGACCCACCGAGTTCAGGTAGGATGGTGTAGATGGAAAGCAGCCACAGGTATATTGTGCGACAAGAGTTTCCCGACTAAACTAAAGGGAAAATTCTATAGGTTGGCAGTTAGACCTGCAATGCTATATGGAACAGATTGTTGGGCCATCAAGAAGGCACAAGTGCGGAAGATGGAGGTAGCAGAAATGAGAATGCTACGTTGGATGTGTAGGCACACAAGGCTAGACCGAATAAGAAACGTTGTGTTTCGCGAGAGATTAGGGGTGACGAACATAGCAGACAAGATAAGAGAGTGGAGATTGAGATGGTTTGGACATGTAAAGAGAAGACAGACGACGAATCCTGTTAGATCCGTAGAAAACATTACTATAGAGGGGAGGAGGGGTAGAGGACGACCGAAATTGACTTGGGATGAGAGGATTAGGCATGATTTGATAGACCTAAACCTCTCCGAGGACATGGTTGAGGATAGGAATTCGTGGAGAAGTAGAATTAAAGTTAAGGATTTTTAGAGAGAATTCAATACCTTAGGGCTTAGACTTAACTTATTTATGTCACATACCATAATGGTATTCCCCTTACATATATTATTATTATTATTATTATAATTATTATTAGCTTTTATATAGCTGTTAAACTGTGATCTTATTATTAATATTATTATAATTAGTAGTAGTTTTTATATAACTGTTAAACTTTGATTTCCTTTATTTTGCTTCATACACATGTACTTAGAGCCGAGTGTCTCTCTGGAAGCCACCTCTTTATTCCTTTGGATAGAGGTACGGTGTGCCTACATCCCACCCTCCCCAGACCCTACTTATAGCTTTGCTGTCGGTGGGATTTTACTGGGCATGATTGATTGATTGATTTTTTGTCTCAGGCCCTCGCTTTTTTTGCGCCTTGCGCCTAGGGCCCAGGTGAGGCCTATGCGCCTTGAGTGCGCCTAGCGTCTTTTTTAACTATGGTTTGGTCTCTAGATTTTAGAATTGCATGCTTAATTCAAAAATTGTGAGAGACTTGCACGTTATTCCCCAATGTTTCCCAGTTAGTTTTTAATGGAAAAGTGATATCATGTGCTATTTATGCAAGGTTGCGTCTTTTCACCCTCACACAGTCACATGAATGGCACATGAGTCATGGCATCACTTTTCTGTTAAAAACTAACTGGGATTAACAATGGGTACTAAACGTGCAACTCTCACAAATGTTTTTGTAGTTTTTAAATTCTGTGGATCAAATTTACACATTGATCAGACCTCATTGACCATCTGTGCCATTTTCTCTATTTATTATTAGCGTGCCATCTTTCTGTTTTTAATTGCTCTTTTTTGAGCAGAACCTGGTGACAGGGTAGAAATTGATGAACCAATTGCACAAGTTGAAACCGACAAGGTATTTTCTATGCAATTATCTTGTAAGGTGTAACAATTGCTTTTTAGATTTTACACCGCGTTGTTTATGTTGCAGGTGACAATTGATGTTGCTAGTCCCGAAGCGGGTATAACCCAAGAGGTAAGAATATAAAATTGTAAGATATTGTATAACTGTTGCTAAATTAGTTCAAATAAATAATGTTATAAAATATTTGTAGTTTGTAGCGAAAGAGGGGGATACTGTTGAACCAGGAACAAAAGTTGCTATCATTTCAAAGTCAGCAGAGGGTGCAGCTGCTGCTCCATCTAAGCCCGCAACTTCAGAGGCAGCTTCTCCGCCACCTCCTGCTGCTGACGTGGCAGAGAAGCCAAAGCAAAAGGTTGAAACTGCCCCTGTTATTGAGAAGCCTAAACCAGCTTCTCCACCTCCTCCTAAAACTTCTGCTTCAGAACCTCAGCTTCCTCCTAAAGAATGAGAAAGACGTGTGAGTGTCATATCTATATCTATACTATATATAATGTATTGAGACAAGGAGAAATTAAGACACTTGATTTTAAGGGTTTTACCTAATTTAATGCATAAGGTACATGCAAAAAAAAATAAACTTGTCTTTTAAACACAATTCACACGTGAATTCTCAACTTTGCAAAAAATGTTTACAATTTTCACCCTCAATTTTAACCAATTTTTGTTAAAATAAATAATATTTACAAGTTTACCCCCTCATCTTTATCCATATATTTTTAATTCGAATTTTAAGTCAACTTTCCCCCCAAGATTTTTAAACGGACATAACTTTTTCATACATAAATATTTTTATAAAAAAATTGCACCATAAAAACGAGCATTTTATTCTCTTTAATTTGTGTATGGTATTGCTATAGTTTTTCAACTAAAAAATTAATATGTTACGTATGGGTATTCATGGTCGGTTTTGACGGTTTTTATATTAAACCCGTGAGCCCAACCGTTAGTAACAATTTTTTGTCAACAAAACCAAATCTGAACCGTTGAAAATTGAAACCGAAACATTACTAACAGTCTGGTTCCGGTTTGGTTTAATATATTTTCAATGTTTTATACTGAACCGTGAACACCCATAATTGTTACGTGATTACCAGGGTCTGTGTTCAAATACCCGCTGCTTGTGCAGGCACCTATCTAGTTTTATGATAATGCTTTAGCTACATTAACGCTACATCTTAGATTTAATTAGGCACTGAACCGTTTGGTGGGAAGTTCGTTTATTTAGTTTAGTTAAACGAACTAACATGAACACATGCCACATTTTTTCATTTATGTTCGTTCATTTAAGTTTGTTTATGTTCGTTCATTTATGTTTTTAGGTTTTTGTTTACTTTTGCTATATAATTTTTTAGGCCATTACTATTTAGTCTAGTTTTATGGAAACGAAGTATCACTCAATACAATTTAGTTTAGTTTTATTAAGTTTTTAGCCCCAACAGATTGATGTCCAATTTTTTCAATTGATGTTCACTCAATTATGCTCGTTTATCTTGTTCATCTATGTTCAGTTTTGTTCATTCAGTTTATGATCATTTGTGTTCGTTTACATTAGTGAACCATTCGTTTATACTATTATTGAACGAACATAAACAGACAAACACATTTATTTTCTTAATGAACGAAGCCATGAACACGAACAAGAAAACATGTTGGCTTAGTTGTTCATGTTCTATCGTTTGTTCAGTTTAAGTTAAACGAATGAACACGTGTATGCTTTGTTTTTGTTTGTTCGGCCCATTTACAGACCGTATCAATTTTCTATATGGTTAATGTGATTGTAATATCTGTTATCAAATTTAATCTTTTCTTTGTGGACTTTATTTCGTCACAACTTTTATTTTATTTATATTTTTTTCTCATGTCTCAACTATATTGTTTGAAGTTATGCTTGTTGTGTTACTGATGCAGGTGCCTATGACCCGTTTAAGAAAGCGAGTTGCCACACGTCTGAAAGATTCTCAGAACACATTTGCTTTGTTGACAACGTTTAATGAAGTTGATATGTAAGTTCTCTGGATCAATTTTAATTTCTAAACTAATAATATATAGTTTATTGCAACTATTGATTGCTGTCTAGCAATGAGATCCCAATACAACTAATTATGTGTTAAAAAAATCATTTATTCTAGGACTAATTTAATGAAACTTCGTTCTGAGTATAAAGACGCCTTTTTAGAGAAACATGGAGTCAAGTTGGGTCTGATGTCTGGTTTTGTTAAGGTACTTTTCACCTTTCTATGTTAAAGCTTTTTGGTATCTGATGTTTTCAATGTAATTAAGGTTTTTTTATTAAAATTCAGGCTGCTGTAAGTGGACTCCAAAATCAGCCAATAGTAAATGCAGTTATTGATGGAGATAATATTATTTACAGAGATTATGTTGATATCAGTATAGCTGTTGGTACTCCAAAGGTAAATTGCAATATTATGTATGTCAAATTGACTTAATAGGACTTTTACAGTATGTTGATAAGATTAACTGAGGTTATGTTTTCTATTGTTTAGGGGCTCATTGTGCTAGTTATTCGTAATGCTGACAAGATGAACTTTGCTGAAATAGAGGAGATAAATACTCTTGCTAAGAAGGTGAATAATGGAACCATTTCTATTGATGAGATGGCTGGAGGCTCATTTACTATATCTAATGGCGGTGTGTATGGAAGCCTTTTAAGAACTCTCATCATGTTCTGTTGCTCTATCTTCATCTATTCTTGAAATAACCTGTCCGCCTCCATCTGGTTTTCTTGCATATGGATCAGGTTTAGTAACTGGAACATCTGGTGTTGAACTGATATATTATAGAAGTTTGGATGAACAAGCTACATCAGTCCCTGAGGTCTGTTAAATGACATAAACGAGCAGTCAGGCCTTTGCATTTGCTGAACTGGAAGTGTTGGACTAGTCGGTGCCAACACTTGTTGCTGTGGAGGAGGCATCGGTGACAATACAGGTCGAGGAATAGATGGAACCTCAAATCTGTTGACGATGTCGTCATAACTGAAATCACCGGTGAGCTTGGAGTAGTAGGAATCACCTGAGTAGGTGGAGTAGATACATTAACAGGAATTGAAGGACTATCCTGTATTTCCACACCCGAACCACGACGGATTCGTTGTTTCTTCGGTTTCTGTACTGCAATCGCCTTCCCCTTACGTTTACAAGCTGCTACAGCAGCATCAACTGCTGAACCCCACCTTCACCACCATCACCTTCACGTTCCGAATCCGAGTCGTCATGGATCCAACGGTCATTAGGTGGAGCAATATAATCTACACGAGCTGGGTAACCAATCAACTCTTGTAACGTGGTTTGGTCTGTGATGTCTGACCTCTGTAGGTTCTGATTCTCCTCATCGTATCTACGTTCATGTGTTCCAGAACCATCAAATTGTCTTCAACTTCTGGGTCTTTCAACAGATTAGGCTCTAAGCGGTTAATAATTAGCTGGAAGAATCTTAGGTACATCAGAAACTTGTTCTTTCGCGTCGTGCAGTTCTCTTTTAGATGGTAGAAGACCATCTCTGAAAAATTGAACGGCTTGTTGAAAGTAAGAGCAACAAACGCCGATTGGAGAATCACCCAGCTCATCGTAACCTCCTTTTCTCCCCCCAAGGCAGTGTATCAAAACGTGCAACAGATACTTGTACAGTTCACATAAATATGCCTTGCTATACATAGACTTCGACAAGTCCCCCTTATACTTTAACCTACCAAACAATGCCCGAATAAACTCCCGATCAAACTCATACTTATCATCCACTGTATCCTCAAACCTCAAAACCGTATGTACATCGGAATATCCAGCGCGATCTTCTTTTCTTGAACCTCCACCACAATATAATTCTCTTTAGCCAAATATCTAGTTACATCCCAAAATGGTCTAATTATGCTCTGGCGAACATATACGTCAGTAGATATGGCAACATAGATCATGGAGCGCTTCAAGAAACCGATCATGTCTCCGGACATTGCTCTTCGAAGAAATCATCTTCCAAGAACGCACAAATGTTGTGCTTCTTGTCCCAGTCAAGTAACGGTAATTCCTCAGCTTCTGGTTCAGCGCCTGGTTGAGCACTTGGATTAAAAGCAGGTGCAACTTGAGATTGTTCGGCTATCGGAGCTTGTTGATTAAGCCGTTGTTCTTGCTCGCCTTCGGGAATATTTTCCTTAATATGTTCTGCCATTTCTGTAAAAACGAATATGTTAATATTTGAAATTTTTACATTAAAACAATTTTTTCCCTCATTCATCAAATAATAATATCTAATGAGTGAAAAATCTCACATTCGTTAAGAATATTTAATGAATAGACTCTTTTGTTAAAACATTAACGAATGGCTACATTCGTTTAAGTCTTATCCTTCATTCATTATCATAAACAACAAATGGGGTCATTTTTGTTCGTTAACAACCAATAAACGAATGGGAACTTCATTCGTTATATGACTAGCGAATGTCTTGAAACAAATTTGAGATGTGGACTCAATAAAGTCAAGGTCAAAATTACAAAGAACTTCAGAAGTCAAAACGTCTATATGAAATCTGGAAATCAACCAAACATCCATTATATACTTTAAAATTTGGTTGATTATCATTGATAACACATCGTCAATACACTAAACACACTTAATTTGATTTTAGACTCATGATTATAGGTCTATTAATTCAATATTAGGTTGGATATTGTGCTCATAATTATAGGCAATCGGTGATAAAACGGGTCAGTGGATACTTCTTTTTGAATCTCAGTCCAAATAAGAGAGCAAGGACGTGAAATGGCCAGCAAACAAAATATTCAGGTTTACGTGAAAGAGCATCGGCGCCATGGTTCGTAACACCCTTTTGTACTCGATCCGATAATCGGAGCCCAACAGCTTGGGTAACCATCTCGATTGTGCCGGAGTCGAAATACGTTCTAACAAATACTTTAGGCTCATGTGATCGGTTTCAACCACAAATGGGGGCGACCCAATAGGTAATGCCGCCATTATCGGACCGCCTTCACAACGGAAAGCATTTCCTTCTCGTATGTGGACCAAGCTAACATAGTACCTTTCAATGGAGTACTAAAATATGCAAATGGTTGCCCTTTCTGAGTGAACACGGCCCTGATACCTAACCCACTAGCGTCGCACCCGATAGTGAATGGTTATGACCAATCAGCCAACCCCAAGGTAGGTGTCATAGTTAAAGCTAGCTTAAGTTTTTGAAAAGCAGCTTCATTAGAATTGCCCCAATCCCAAAAAACCCCGCACCCTTTAGCGGTTGTGGGAGTTGGCCATGATACAACAGCCGGAACTTTAGCCAGTTCGACCGCTACCCCGTCACAAGAAATAACATGCCCTAAATAGTTAACTTGTGGAACACCAAAACAACACTTGCTAGCCTTTGCAAAAAGGTTGTTAGCTTTCAAGATTCCCGAAGCCATCTGTAAATGATTGACATGATCATCAAGAGATTTAGAGTAAATCAATATATCATCAAAGAAAACTAAAATAAACTTACGAAGATGCGGCCTAAAAAGATCATTCATGAGACATTGGAAAGTGGCGGGAGCGTTCGTGAGTCCAAATGGCATTACCACGAATTCATAGTGTCCCTCATGCGTTCGGAAGGCCGTTTTATGGATATCTTCGTCATGTACCTGGATTTGGTGGTAGCCTGAACAGAAATCAAGTTTTCGGAAAACCTTAGCACCCTGCAACTCATCGAGAAGTTCATCAATCATAGGAATGGGATATTTATCCTTAACCGTGATGTCATTTTACGCTCTATAATCGACACAAAATCGCCACGTACCATCGCTTCTTTTAACAAGTAAAACGAGTGAAGAGAAAGAACTATGAATACCTTCTTTATATACGCAACCAATGACCATAATGCTAGCCCGGTTGATACATTAAACAAAGCAACAACTGTTTTAAAAAAGACGACTTGGATGTTGATGTGGCTGCCACATATACATAGATGCTAACATAGTAAACCTTGTAAGGTTATTGTGTAGCAGAAGACACAACAAAATAACAATTATTAGCAAATAATGATACTTGTTCTCAAAAGTCTATTTTTACTTTTATATTGTACATATTTAGCAAACATACAATGTATCTATTTATATCAATCATTTAAAATATAGGTAGAGAGATCATTATGACTGTAAAATAAATAAATAAATAAAAATAATGAAAATAACCTCTTTCTTTTAGCCCAACTGAATGCTTTAGACTTATCAGCCAATTGAAATCATTACAAAGAGTCAAGAAATTTTTTTTACAATGTTTGGGAATTTTTGGGTCGCACTCAGTTGGCCGTTGAAATTTATATTTTCTTTTCGGTCCGATTCAGTTGTTCCGGTCGAGTTAAATCGGATCGGGTCATATGCCAAAAAAAAAAACAACACAAAATATCATATAACTTTACAGAAATATGTGAAATGCCATTAAAAATGCATAACTAAAATACAATATAATTAAAAATTCTTTACGAGTTTTCATTTTTGGAAATTAACCATATTATCATATAGTTTGACATTAATAAACATGTTTTTTTAATGAAACAACTACAACTATTATATACATTTTCATTACATATATGAGTACGAGCAAAAAAATGTTTTAGAGTTAAATGTCTAAAGCTAAATATTAAACAAACACAGCCAGCATTTCTCCATCACTTTCTTAATTTGATAATTAATATTTTTTTTATGGGTGTTGGAAGTCTTAACACTATATGCATATTTAATAATTTTTTAATTCGGGTCGGACGACATAATCATCTATTCATATTGCTTTTATTTCTCTATCTATATACAAAATATTAAAAGAAATTATTAAAAATTAATAAATTATCTACTAAATAAAATAATAAATAGTAAAGAAATAATTTAAATACAACTAAGAAAAAACAGAAAGTTTGTTTCTATCTCAACTAATTAATATATAAGAAATTATTAAATAATAAATAATATTGATGATATGTATTGTCTTTCACATCTCTGATATTTACTTTTTCACTGTGTCTACTTTTGTATATATTTAAATACTAGGTTATTGACCCGTGTGCTACATGGGTGGGAAAAAATCGTCAACTAAACACATGCATAATTTAAAACGATAAAATCGTTTTTCTTTTTAAATTTGTTTGTTGATTCAGGAACATGATATAATTGCAAGTTTTATTCTAAATGAAACATGATATTCAAATACATATACTTTAAATAATAACATTACATAGTAGAATATTTGCAAACATAATTCATAAACTACTAAGTATTACCTTATAAACCATGTTTATTGTTTTGCTTGTAAGTTTACCTTGATTATCTAAAATAAGCATTTTATGACCATCTCTGCTCTTCATTCTTGATAAAACTACATATAACCACGTGAAAAAACAGGGTCTTTGAAGCATATACCAAGAAAGAACAAAGTGATAATGTCTTCAAACACAGTGTAAGGGCACACCTCTTTATCATTAAACACCTTTTTGGCCCGAGACTTCAGCATACACTTAACAAATATCAAGAAGATTTATGTAGAAGTTTCCTCTTCTTGTCTGTTTATTAAGATTCAAACGGGTAGTCCAGAAGTTGTTAAACTAATTATATTTGAAATCACATGTCTGTCTAATTATATTGAAAGTGTTGGTTCATCTACTTGGAGTTAACTACAGTAACTGCAAGAACATCGAGTGACTATGTAGCCATTAGTCTCTTTGTGATGTAGGTTAATGACTTTATCAAATCTTCGTTCAGTAACAAAGTTTGTTGGGAGTGCATATTATCATAATCTGAATCGAGCTTCCTTTGCCAGCCCTGCACCACCAAAATCATCAACAATGTTCACCCAGCTTTGAAATTCCAAATTATTGCATAAAATTTTTTTTTTGGGGGGGGGGGGGTGTTAATAAAAATACCTAGAAAATGAAAGTGGTGACCATGACAGTGAATACATTTCCATCCACAATGACCCGATGTCGTCTCGCTTGCTCTAACAATTGATGCAAACTCATAGCATCCGCAAGGTGAACAATCTCTCCTTCTGGTGTAGCCCCTAAATGTCAAATGATTCAATCACTTCCTATCAACAAAAAATCCAAAATTAGCAGCATTCACGGTCTACTAAAACAAACAAAAAAGTGCGAAATTAATAACATACGTACTTTTTAGAAAGTATACCATGTTTAGTCTCACTAAATACAATATTGCGACAATAAAATGTAAATAGTCTAGTAAAAGATTAAGAGCTTGTATGCATTTAATCTTTTTTGCTAGTGATTCCAGCCAAATTTCCTGTCCAAATGACCCTTTTCGTTAAGTAATAATAAAAGAAGACCGGTTTTTAGGTGAAGCACCGAGAATCAAAAGTATCGACATGTTTGGCCACTTTCTTCTTAGCTATACTTGTTTGAGGCCATTTCCTTCTTAGCTCTGTACTTGTTTGACCCACTAGGGTCTGGAGATAAACGCAACCCAAAGCTATTGATATTTAGTTAATCCGGTCTAAATTGACACCTTAGAAAAAAAAAAAGATATAACCTAATACGAATTTGAGACATGGTTTATCTGTTTTATTGATATAAATTGAAATGAGAAAGTTTAAAGTTCTAACCTTTAAAGCATGGTATTTTAAGGGCATCTGGGCCCTTTAACAGAGCTATCTTTGGTTGCTCCATGGACCTGCTTGTAAGACAATATGAATGTTTAATTAAAACCTTTTCTTTTTTAGTAAAATTTTAATATAGTGAAATGATCTTTAAAAATGAAGAACTTACAAATGTTTGGTGACCACGGATGATGCATAGACGATACTTAACAACATGATGGATGATAACAAAGTAGAGAGAATAAATGATTTTTGTAATACAATCATTATATACATGAACTGTAGATGGGTTAATATTGAAATTTAAATTTATAATCTTACAATTAATAAGGACTTCTATTTTTATTAAAAATTTGAAATATTAAACTTTCTAAACGTAAATTTTCATAAATGTAGTCGTAATGATGGAATGTTTGAACATAGTAAATAATTCATATTTAACTTAATTTTGGAAGTTTTCAAATCTAATATTGTAAAGTTTAAATTTAAAATGTAATGAATTGAAAGTTTGACCATTAATTACTAATAAAGACGAGTTTAAATTAATTTAGAAAGTTGTAACATCTTAAATTAAAAAAAACGTAAATCGATCTTATTATAATTGTAAATTGTTGTAATGTTATTAGTTATGGAATGTTTGACTAAATTGTTATTAACTTTTAATAATTAAATTTGGAAAGGTGTATACTGTGAATAGAAATAATATTTTTTGTTTATAATCATGGTAAATGAAAAATATATACAGTATAAACGGCATTAGTAATTTTACGTACTAAAATCCGATATGCGTGTTATTAGATATTTTGTGCCGCGCGTCCTGACTTCTGACCGTTTGCTATCAAATATTTGTTGCATAAGTAAAAGGCACTTACCTAGATCATTTTTCTCAACATAAAATATAAGCAATGTTAGAAAAAACATGAATTCTAAATCTATAAATTTAACCAATTGTATTAAGCTAAGTAATTTCAATATAAAATAAGCAATGCTAGAAAAAACATGAATTCTAAATGCATATCATAAATACTTTTTTGCAAAGAAAAAACTTAGCCAAATTTATTAGGAGCTTAAACGTCATCCAATCTTGAATGTTAAATTTTATTTTTCATTTATTAAATTAGGAGAAAATTGTAAGAATGCATTCTTATTTATGGAAATTACTAAGATAATCCAATAGGAATATAGGAATGTAGTAAAATGAATTGTTATAATAGATATATAGATTAATTTCAACTTTAAAGTGTTAAGCATCTTCTTCATCCTTTAACCTACAATCAGCTCCAGCCTCTTCCTCATGAACCGGAAAATTTTCCAGCGAGCCCAAGTCCAATCTTTTCTTTCATCTTACATTCTGACTAGTTTCACAGGGGTCGATGTTAAAATTTTACAGGGATCGGTCAGAATTTTAACAGATATATAATACAAAAAAAATTCACATGGGTCGGCCGACCCCTACGCCATAAAGATACGTCTGCCACTATAAACAATTGAAGCTCATGTTCTGTATCCATAAACTTCATATATAACATTTAACTTAAAGGCATTTACATATATCCCCTAGTTTACTTATTATATATATCCCTAACTCTTAAAAGTCAATTACATTTTTCTCCTCCCTAAATCACATATATTATATATTTATCTGTTTAATTAAAATTGACTTATTAAATGACTGTTTTTCCATTAATGAACTAATCAAAATTTATATATTGCGCCCCTTCTAAATAGCAACAATTACATATATCGCCAGTTTAAACCCAAACCGCGTCGATGTTAAGATGAATATATCGAAGCTAATCAATTCAAGATTTCGGGGTCGATACGGTACCGTACCGGTATTTTAGCAAATTTTTGTCTTTGGTACCGGTACCGAACTGTTACCGTACCGGGTATTTTTTTGTACCGGTATCCATTTTGGGGATTTCAGTATTGGTATTTTTGGTACTGGTACCGAGCTCATCTCTACTCGTGTATGCATACGCTAATGCGATTGAAGTTTATTTAGATGTAATAAAGAGCATTGATTAATGTTCATCCGATAGATAAAAAAATAGTGCAGGAACCTTCGATTTATAAGAACATTAATTGATTAATGTTCATCCAACATGGACTATTAAGTATTTTTTACTAATTCAGAAGACTAGTCCTAACAACCCTATTTAAACCACGCAAGGACTTGTAAATCCTATTGAAAACATTCATAAAAAACACCCAAAATAATCCTCACAAAGATAACAGGTTTGTTTCATAAAACACTAGTTTGAAATATAAAAGGAAACTTAGCTCCCAAAGTAAACATTTGAAAAGCCAAACCCACGTCGTAAAATCTACGCAGATAAGAAACCCGTTGGCTATATAACGGTAACCCCTGCACACTCTCCTCCTTCATTCAACATCATAATAATAGCCCAGCATTGTCGTAGTAAATCTTACGCATTACATCAATCCACCGATTTCCATAACAGGTTTGTTTCATACCCTAGTGTTTATATTCTTTAATATACATATATATGTCATCATCGTCTGGTTTGTGTTGATTGTTGAATAAGGCTAGGGTTAGCAAGGTTTATAAACTACTATACATTCACCGGTGTCTGTTTTATGCAGAATGGCATTGGTTGCTTGTAAGAGATTACCGGACACCTCCGTTTTCAAGAGACTCGGAAGGAGGACTCAAGAAAAAGAAAATATAATTACAAGAAATCATCAAGTAGTCAAATCTGCTGCTGTCTGCAAGTATTGGCTGGAAGGAAGATGCACCCGAAACCCTTGCAGATTTTTGCACCCCGCTCGTGTTTGGAAGAATCCCAACAGTTATAAGTTGAACAAGGAGAACATTGACAGCAATCAGATTAATGTCATCCAGACAGAACAAAAGGTGGTGTTGCCAAATGCTGCTCAAACGAAACGCATTACGAAAAAGGACGAAAAGTGCCGCAATTTGGGATCATGGTTTGGTGATAATGGGCTTTCAATGGTTGCCCGGTTGGAAGGTCATGCAAAGGTATTGTAACATGCCACCAAGTTTTCTTTTTTATTGTTCTTTGTTTATCATGAAACTGGTTATTAATTCATTGAAGTTTTGTATGCAGGGTGTAACCGGGATTGTTTTAACGAGTGGATCCAACAAGCTTTATTGTGGCAGCAAAGACAAATCTCTTCGAGTTTGGGATTGTAGCAACGGACAGGTTCGTTTGAATCTTTTCGCCTCCTGAAACGTAACTTTTATGCTCATATGAACTGTCATGATGTTTATGATATTATTATTTTGTTTTTGCAGTGTGTGGATGTAATTAACTTTGATCAAGAATGTGGGACTTTG
This sequence comes from Bidens hawaiensis, assembly GCF_021521415.1. Taxonomy (NCBI): domain Eukaryota; kingdom Viridiplantae; phylum Streptophyta; class Magnoliopsida; order Asterales; family Asteraceae; genus Bidens; species Bidens hawaiensis. The sequence goes on from NW_027493610.1 coordinate 156,317, forward strand.
GTTGAAGAAGGCACCTGGATTTTTGCTGGGCTACAAAATATGATCAAGGTACAATCTTTTGTTAAAACACTAATTTGTTCAATGTATCTAATGATTGTAGTTACTAATAATTGGGATCTTGATTTTGTTAGGCTTGGAACCGTGAAACTCAAAATACAGTAGTTATCCGAGCATGTGGTGGAATGGTTAACGCCATCACCATGTACGAAGACACTCTTTTCGCCGGGATGGAGGTGAAATAAAAACTTCTTAAGCTTGGGTGCTTTTAAATAATACAAATAGTTTTTCTTATATCTAACGCGGTTAATTATATTTGGGTGCAGGATGGCAGCATATTAGCATGGAAATCCACTTCTAAAATCAATTTTTCTGAAGAAGCAACATGTTTGAAAGGCCACACGGGGTCTGTGCTTTCACTAATCGTAGGAGCTAAGCAGCTCTTCTCTGGCTCTGCTGACCGTACCATTCGGGTATGTTTTTTTTGTTAACTTATAAAAAGATTTGTGTATTTGAAAATATTATCATCATGTTTATTGATTGTGGTTCTTCTTCTTGAAGGTATGGGATGCTGAATCCCTAAAGTGTACGCATGAGCTAAACGGGCATACGGCTGATGTGACGAGCGTTATATGTTGGGATCAGTATTTGTTGTCCGGTTCATTGGATAAAACGATCAAGGTCTGGGCTGCAACCGAAAGTGGCAGCATTGTGGAAGTTTATAAACATGATGTAGATAATGTAAGTTGTCTCATTCGTTTAATTCATTTTCTCTTTGTGTGGAGCACAATCATAACATATGATCTGATGGCTTTGTTTGTTGATTATTGCAGGGTGTTCTTGCATTTTATGGGACACATGATGCAGAAGAAAAGCTGATATTGCTATGTTCGTGCAAAGACAATGGCGTTTGCATATATGATTTGCCCTCGTAAGTGTCGAACTTTATGCATAATTTTATGTGGTGGTTGACTGCAAATATTAAATCTTTTTTTGTTTGTTTGTTTACAGGTTTGCTGAAAGGGGGAGAATATATTCGAGACACGATGTTAAAGCAATCCAAGATGGTCCTGAGGGCCTATTCTTTACCGGTGATGCAGCAGGCTTAGTTTCTGTATGGAAACTAAACGGAGAATCTGTCAGCAAATCGAGACGAGAATGAGCTTTAGATAAAGTTGTAGATTACTGTTATATATAGGTTACTGTAATAGATTACTGAATCGACTTGAAACGCGACCTAAGAGGGATTAAATTGTATATTGACAATTAGTTGATTGAATACAATTCAGATAGTGTTTGTTTCATATTACTCTTGGTATCCCCCTTCGTTATATATGCTAAATTTTGTGTTGGTGTTTCTCCTCCTATTCCCCTTTATTGTTTCATATTAATGGTGTGTCCCTCTGTTGTGTTAATTTGATTGTTGAAACCTCAGATCCCAAATAATCCATGTGTCTGACTTGAAATATCTAAAACCTTATTTTCAAATTCTTAGTAATTCCAAGTTAACAACTTTAACAAGTCTAAATAAGACTAGTTGCTTTAAGCCCACGTGTTGTGACGGAGCCGCGATGGGAACCCGGGCGGTATCGATTCGGTTTGTTATGGTTCCGACATTCGCTATAGTAAACAATGTGTGTTGACATGTCTAGTTTAGCATTTCAAGAACACTATGACTAGATCATTTCGGTTCGCTCACTATGGTAACCAACATGCATAAAGAAACGAAAAGGACTTAAATAAAATTTATATCGAAACGTGGATAAAAATGTCTTCGAAATACCCCTTTTAGCAAAACAAATTATTATACCTATTATTAAATTTAACCAAATAGTTAAATTTGAGGGCACAATTCAAATTATTAAACTTGGGAAAACTGAAATTGACAAATTAAAACTTAAAATCAAGAATAAAAACAAACTTTTCACAGCATATAAGACTCGAACTCAAGATCTCTTAATTCTTAATCCAGAGGATGAACCCACAAACCAAAGGATTTTTTTGTTAATCTTCTAGGACAATAAGTATATATCTTATTAAAACTGTTGGTTAAACAAAGCGGACAAAATTTCAAAACTATACTTGTAATATACTTGTAACAGGGGTTTCCTCTCTGGTGGACTTAGGGGAGTAGTGGTTTCACAACCGGTCAAGCTACTTCAGGCAAGGTGACCAAACATGAGAATGCGTGTTTTGACAACCAACATGCGTTTATTCTTTTTACTTTTGACACTTTTGGTTTCCTCGCGTGGAGTTACTTACCCATGTTTAACGGGTCATGCATAGTAATGTTATGACTCCAAGATCCGCAAATGTATTTTTAAAAGATTGAGTTTTGCAATTCAAAAAGGGGTAGCGGCGTAGCTTGTTGCCCGCTTGTCTTCTGTTTCGATGTAATTAGTTATTTATAATTAATAATCATCTAATTAAAACATCTTTTATGTTTTTCATATATGTTATAATTATTATAGTAGTGTTTAAGCAAATGAATTAAAAATAGAAACTAGTAATAATATATATGAAAATTTGTTAAAAGCTATAAGGAATTTTATTATCTCGTAGAAAAATCAAAAAGATTATCTGAAAGATTATAAAATGGTACAGCATAAGCCTTATAATTTGTGTGTGAATATGTGTAAATGCGACGCTATAAAATATTATAAATATACTTGAAGCATACGAACAATCTTAAAATATGCAGACACATAGCACATAGGGTATACACGTTGTAACATTCGTTAATTTTCAAACCTGAAAACCCGACCCATTTTAAATTCTCGGTTTTGTTTATATATATATATATATAGGGTAAGGTTAAAATGAAAACCCATTTGAGTTGTGAAAACCCGCGAAAACCCTATGTAACATCGTTTTTTTTTGTTACATGTAATATATGTTGTGACATTTAATACAAAACATCGAAACATAAAAAAAATGTTTTTCTATTTTTTAACATTTTTTTACTAATTTTTATATATGTTTTCAGAAGAGAGAAAAAGTTATATTTATATTTATATTTTTTATTCACTAATTATGGACCACAAGATTTATACATTAATTAAAAACATGTGGTTGAGAATGAGTTTCTAGAGTTTTTACAACTTAAGTGGGTTTTCATTTTATACTTAGCCTATATATATATATATATATATATATATATATATATATATCTTAAGTTTCGTTTCATGTATTTTATGTGATATTCGTCAATTTTTATTACTTGTATTTCTATTTGTATTCGTTAAACCGACCCATTTTGTCGTTTCAATATACTCTTATTCATCGTTTATCATTAATATAATATTCCCAATGATTTAAGTTTATCGATCGTTCATTTTCTATTCGTGTTGAACTCCAAGGATTTACGGTTACGTTTTTTCGTTTTCAATTTATTTTATATAAATAACGAAATTCCGAAGTTTAGTTTTTATTTAAACGAGTTGCAAACTATACGGGTATAATATAATATCCAAGTTTTATAACTTCTTATTTCGTTTATAACACATTTCAAAGTTCGGGATTCAATTTGTAAATTATATTTTATTTTTTTATCTTGACACAATATGAAAGTTTGAGGACTAAATGGTAACTTTATTTTAATTATGTTTTAAAAACAATTGAAACTTGTATGACCATTTGTGAAAATTATTTAAATTATTAATATTTTAAAACTACCCAGCCCCCACCCCTCCCATCGGTTTTCCGACAAACTGTCTGGAGAACCTTAAGAAAATCCGGCGAGCACTAAAACACTATCAAGCGTGCATTAAAACCCCATTAAACCTCGCAACACCTTTAGGAATGAAATGAAGGGGGAATGGAATGACAGAAGGAATGGAATGGACAAGGGAATGGAATGGATCATTACCATTCCTTTATCTTGTTTGGTTAACCTATATGAATGAAATGAACTATTACTTTATGTTGTTTGGTATCCAAAAAATAATTGTAGGAACGAAACAGAAATAATAAAAACATTCCTATCTCAAAATAATTTTACAATAATAATAATAATAATAACTACAATGGTGACGGTGGTAGCTCCGGCGATGAAAACGGTGTTGGCGGTGGCGATGGTGTTGGCGGTGGCGGTCAGGAGACAGGGGTGGCGGTGGTCAATCGATGGTAACATTGGTAGTGATGGCGATTGTACGATGGTGGTGGTCAGGAAACGCCAGTGGTGTTGGCGGTGATGGTTAGACAGCGACAGTGACAATGGTTGCGGTGGTTATGACGACGATGGCGGTGGTAACACTGGTGGTAAGGTGGTGGTAACGGCAGCGGTGGCGGAGTAGGTGGTGGTTCTGATGGTGGTGGTGGTGGTGGTTGTTGTTGTTGTTGTTGAGAATGTAGGGTGAAGGAGGAATGGAATGGAAAAAAAAGAAGGGGGGTGGGAATGAATGGTTTTGATGGAATGGGATTCCATGTGTAATGGATGATTCCATTCCATTAAGCAACCAAACACCACTTTTTTCATTCACACGTAATGAATCATTCCATTCCCCTATTATTACTGCATACCAAACGCTACCTAAAGTTATTGTTGTTTTCCCATGAAAATTCCTTGTTAATTTTAGCCAACTCTTGGAAAGCAAATTCTAACAAAGGTAAGGGTTGTTTCTTGTATTCGGTTAAGGGAGGGTGTCGGTTAGAAGGTGATGGACACTTGGTTATCATGGGTGTATTATTTAGATTAATAGTTTGACGTTGAGAGTAGGCATTTTGATAGCATGATATTACTAACCTTAATTTATATGTATTGGTGTGCAAGATTACACTCTCATATGACTGGTTTATATATAGTCATAAATTATACTCACACATCTATATAAAGATAATAACTAAGGACAAAATTTTGGAATTATATATTGTTATAAATTTAAGTTCATGGAGTTGAATTTGCGATATAAGGTTTATATTTTTGGACTATTGAACCATGTTTTAGTCTTAAAAAATTTGTTACCAGTGCTCGAGTTTGTCGGGCTATCATGCAAGTGAACCGATAATTTCTAAAACCACCCAATGTATGATAACAACATGTATGGCTTTGCTAGACTTTATATGACTTAGTTAATGCAATTTAAGAAAAATAGAGACTCATAAAATGTAAGCGCGTTTAGGACGTGTACGGATATTGACCTGAAAATTGGTGGTTGTCACAAAAGGTCACTTTCCTCATTTAACTCTCCAAATTTTCCACATCTGGCTTGATGAGAATCTAGCTCGATGCATTCACGTTGGTTCATATGCATGCTTGCATGCACGTGTAACAACTCGGGTTTTCCATGTACCATTTATATCCATAACCCGACCCGTCTTAGGTTCGGGAAATTTTAACATTTAAAAGTATCACGTTTATTGAGGAATTATTATACAATTTATATTTATTTATTATATTTATTTAATATATATATAACTTTGAAAAATATGCATTTTTAGCCCAAAAGTAAACTTTAATCCTTTATTGTTTCCATCACAAAACTCCAAGGACTAAGATGCAATTTTTACATATTCTTTTTATAACCCATTTAACCAAACCCGTAATCCATATCCGTATACCCATACCCGTGAACCCGTTTATCTTGCTTGATAAACAAACTTCGCTCTAAACTTGGAATTAAATCGTGTTTATGATTATTATTACTATTATCGGTCAAACTGATTAAGTTAATTAAGAAACAAGATCCAATCTATTGAATATTGAGATATTATAAACCGTCTTAACCTAACAAGCGATTATATATTCTAGAATTCTGTAAGGCCCCGAACCCCGGGAACCCCACAGTTGGTAATCATAGAAAACACTTGAGAAAATAAATAAACTTAAAAACAATTCTTTGCATTAAAACAGCATTGCAGAGTATAATTCGGCGGAAAACGTAAATAGATGAATAAGTTCCCAAAATCAAAATTAATTATAACTTTTAAAAGTCTTTTGATATAAAAGGTTCATAAGTAATTCTTCATTCCAGTATGCCCTTCACCGTCCAAGTAGCTCCGTGCACGTCCAAGCGATAAGGCATCCTCTTCCTAACCTGAAACTCACACTAACATGCACACAAAGTCAGCTTAAGCTGAGTGAGTTCAAGTTTTAAATAAATAGCAAAAGTTTTAATAATCATTCCAACGGTTTTAAAACGGTAAACGGAAGTACGTCGGTTAGGTTACCACATTCAATAAATAGTCATTCTTACGTATGAGCATCTCTATACGTGCATTCCTATATATATATCAATAGATATATATAAATATATATATAACATTTAATAATAACATTCAGGGCCGAGAAAACGTACAACCCAAACATGTAACATTCGGCGCATGCAAACACAAAGTAGGCATACGCAACATTCAGTAGTCGAGACGACTACAACATTCGCCAAATATTGGCCATTCTAAATATATATAAATATATATATACATACACATTCTATAACATTCCAAGGCCTACCGATACTAGCCAGCCTATGTAAAACCATTCAAAACATTTCATCGAGTAAGAAAAACACTTAGGTGTGCATGCTAGCCCAAAACTTAAAAAGAGTTAAACGGGGCATCAAGAACTCACCAGAAATCAATCGAACACCTGCAACGAGCTAGGAAAATCCCTAAGTGCACAATCACAAGCAAGGGCCTGTAAATTATACACAATACGTTACTAAACTAGACCACAAGAACACTCTTGCCTAATGGGCCGTTCAAGCCCAACACTATGGCCCAAGGCCCAACAACTTGGCCCAAGGCCTAACAACTTGGCCCAAGGTCCAACACTTGGCTCAAGGCCCAACAACTTAGCCCAAGGCCCAACAACTTGGCCCAAGGCCCAAGGGTAATCAAATCGGGTCGAATGCGCGTGTAATAAACCTTAAAACCATTTGTTAAACGAATCAGCCCCAAATGGACCAAATTCCATTTTAAATCTTTTCATTCATCAAGATTATGTCACCCGAGTTGATAGGGTTGACGGTTCCTTTTTACAACTCTTACTTTAACGTTTAAAGGAAAATTCGTGCACCGCCGACTCGATTGACGAAGCACTAACCACAACAGCCCCGAGCATCAAAAAAATAATTTTTCCACAGCCCTTAAACCCCCCTAGGGCTGTACAAACTGATTCGGTCGGTCATCCGATCAATTAACGCATCAAACTCAACAATTTGCAATTCTACACCCGATAAACCCTAGTTTTCGAACTAAAACGATTGACCGACCTAAACACCTCCAATGGCCATGAAATTATAATATGATGTACATGTCATACCTAGTGGGATTTTGATGCGAAAACCTCACTCAAAACAGCCCCGGAAAAGCTCAATTGGGCAGCCACCCGGTTAGCCTACAACAAGACGTTTTTCGATCAATACGCGCAATATGAGGATCAATTAACGTTTAAAAGACTTGGGGAATCGTAGTACATACCTTGAATTGAAGTTCTAAGGCTTAGAATTGGCTGCAAAATAGAATATCGTGGGTCTTGTTCTTGTTCTTTTCTGCCGATCGCACAGCACAAGGACGCTAGGGTTAGATCATGTTATAACATAAGATATTACAGTCTAGTCCCTCCAGATTGAAGTGTAAGGCAAAATGGAAGGAAGAGTTAGGTTCTTTAACGTACCGGGATGACGTAAAGGCTTCCGAGAAACGTCGGTTAAGTCCTGAGAGTTATACATACTCTACAATCTTTAATTCTTGAAACCGGAATTAACGGGCGTTACAAATTCACCATAAATCAATTATTCGAGTTTGTACCTCCCTAAGACCAGCAACAACTGAACCCCCATGGTTAATTAGAGTATCGACGTCTGGTTATGCTTGGTTCGTCATTATCATTGACGGCACTGTTTCTTCGCGATTGAGCCGTGTTTAAACATCTATTCAGGTAATAAATTATATGTGCAGGTTCGTCTTGAGTTGCTGCATAAAAGCCCTAACATTAAGAGTTAGGTTCTTTAACGTACCGGGATGACGTAAAGGCTTCCGAGAAACGTCGGTTAAGTCCTGAGAGTTATACATACTCTACAATCTTTAATTCTTGAAACCGGAATTAACGGGCGTTACAAATTCACCATAAATCAATTATTCGAGTTTGTACCTCCCTAAGACCAGCAACAACTGAACCCCCATGGTTAATTAGAGTATCGACGTCTGGTTATGCTTGGTTCGTCATTATCATTGACGGCACTGTTTCTTCGCGATTGAGCCGTGTTTAAACATCTATTCAGGTAATAAATTATATGTGCAGGTTCGTCTTGAGTTGCTGCATAAAAGCCCTAACATTAATTAAATTAACATTGAACGGATTGATCAATTTCATAATTAGGGTTTATGAATCTGGTTATAATTACTTTCTTTATAAATATATCTGTTTCCAGATCTTAACCAACTGACACACCAGCGCAGCTGGCTGGTGTGTGTGTGTGTTCAATCCCGTGAGCCGGCGTCCACGCAAGTTTGATTCTGGCAGTGGCTAGTTTTGGTTTTTTTTTTATATTATATTGTGGTTATTTAATTTTTTAAATGATTTATAAAGTAATATAATAAATAATAAATATCAAATAAACATTTAAACCGACATCATTGAGTCGTCGTGTCTTGTCAATTAATTTCGTTATAAGTTTTTGTATATGTATGTATATGTATATATATATATATATTTATATATATACATATATATATACATATCTTATTAATAATAAACAATCATTATTTTGACACCAATATTGAGGTTCCTTGTCGTTAAAACGTCTTTATGAATCTACTCATATTTATATAAGTATTATTTGTTTTAAACCAAAATTATAATAAACGTATTAAACATGTTAAACGTGTTAATATATTTTTATCACCGGATTTCGTTAAGAATTCTAAGACGTAAATTTTACGATAATTATATATTTAAACAGTTATTATTATAATATATCTCAACTTATATTTATTCAAACTAGTTACTTGTAAGCTCGATTATACTATAAACAATGATTTTTATAATTAAACGATAACAATAATCCGTAGAGATCAATCATTCAATCCATAACGTACCCGATCATAAATATAACTCACATCACATCGAAGTCCTGAATTCATTATACGTATCACATCATTTATAATTCGTTCATAATATTATATTATTTAATTAGGATTCTTGTCGATAATTCTCAAAGAGTGTGATTTCCACTTTCTTGACATATTCATTCCCGTTTGGCTTATTTGATCAGGTGAGTTTGATCATTCCCGTTTTTATATACTGTTTTCAAACGTTTTGGGGACATATGCGTACTTATTCATATTTTCTGTCATATATATATATATATATATATATATATATATATATCAAACAATCGCAAAAATGATTATTGTGTGCTGTATCAATTAAATGCTATTTGCTAATTGCTATTTGTTTAAGTGTGTTTGTATCTATCAAGTCTTGGATTCTCATTAGTATGATCATACGGACGTCTTAGTAACCGAACCCCGATTCGCATGGCGAAGGTAAACCGACAATTTTAGTCATTGTAATCAATGCCCAATTCGCTTGGCAACGATTCATTGGCACACTAGCACGATTTGGTTATGTTCATGGTTGATATATGTTTTGTTATGATTTGATTGATACTATCACATGGTTAGTTTGCGCATTTATCACTTATCATTTATCAATTATCTATCATATATATATATTTTATTATTTGTTGTGTCAAAATTGGTGATCATCTCACTCAACATGTGTTGTTGACAAACTCCATTTTCTACGCATATGCAGGTTGTTTGTATTGAAGATTGAAGTTGGACACGTAGACGAGACCTTAGGATATAACCAAGAAAATCATTATTTGAACTTACATTCATATATTTAATTTGTTTGTTGTATTTGGATATTGTGTGTATATTTGAAATAAAATAATTAATTAGATATTGACATTTGAGCCAAAACAAGGTACACCTCAGTACGTATTTACCGATTAAGCAAATAAACGCCTTTTGTGTAACAAACGAACGATTAACCGAACGGGTCGGGTTATGACCCAGATATCTCAGGGGGGGGGGGCATCTATAGGTGATATACGATCTATACAAGCTAAAACATTAAAAATATGGGCTTAGTTTGATAGCAAACAAGTTAAACGAAAATATGCTCGTTTAATTACCCGCTATAGATTTAAACGCAAAAGATAGTTACAAACCAAGCATTGTATCATCCGTTAAGCCGAAAAAGATTACCAAACACTTATTTGAAATGTTTTAAGCGATCTGTGAAAATATTTTTGATTTTTACAAACATATAGTATGCTTTTATAATTTTACACAAAACTAGCCGAAAAACACTCGTTTTCGCGCTGTTTAACACACCCGATAAGTTTTTGCGCCAAAAACCAAACCCGAACAAGATTTGGACCGGGCTTTTCGTATTTGGGCTTGAGAAATCAGAAACTTGGGCCAAAATGGGCCCATGGACTTCCGATCGGCCAGCAGCCACCCCCCCTTTTTATTCTTTCACATTTAAACTAGAACCAAGATATTCTCAACATTATTTCTTGAAAACTCTGGACATAAGCTCTGTTCCAGCCAGCAAATCTTCAAACCCTAAGGTAAGGGGCTTAAATAAGTAGCTTTTTTACTTGTTTAAACTTGTTTAATACCATAAAAACATGTCTTGGTTACTAAAAATCATTCCTAACCGTGTAAAAATCCTAAAAATGGTCCATAAACATGTTTTGATCATACACATGGTAAGGAACCTGTTTTGATAGTTTTTTTGGCCATAAACACGGATTAAAGGGTTGAAACGACGTTTTTACGGTTCAAAAGTTCGTTTTTGTGCACTAGCCGAAACCCTAAGTTAAGGGCTGTTATGTTGATGAAATATTGCTTGGTTTGTGATATAGGACTTGTACCTAGCTTGATTAGAAGCACAAGAACCTGAAAACTTGATTAAAAAGTCGGAAACGAGATAAACCCGTCAAGGTAATGCCGAAACACTCGCTTACGGGCTACTTAGGTTAAGGTTGTGATGTGCATATTTTTAGGACTTAAAATTTTTCAGGGACATCAGGGACCATGTCAATAAGTCCCTGTTTAAATTTGGTAATTTTTCGACCATCCGAGAATATTTGGCGAATTTATTACCTAATTGGGACGTTTATTTGGGAAAAATAGCTAAAATACTTCAAAAATTATGAAAATTTTCTGGGAACTCATATTTGATGTATTTTGATCACATAAGAATTTGGGATCATTTGGAGAAGTTTAAATGTGTTTTGTTTAATTGCGTTCGTGTGAATTTTTACAGCCGAATTTGGGCCGAAAAGAATATTGCACGAGCTTTTTACATTCTGGAATTGATACAGGTTGTTTTGGGACATGATTTGAGTATTCAGGAATTTTTGGTGAATTTTTGGAAATTGTTTGGGGTAAACGGACGATTTTCAGCGAAATATAGCTGATTAAATGAATTTTTATAAATTAATAAATTAGTAAATAAATTCCAGAAGTATTTTTATAAAAATCTACATATTTTAATTGACAAATGGTTAAATTTTCATAATTTAATGATTAACGGTTAATTAATTATGCTAATCTGAATATTAAACAAATTCAGTTTTTATAAAAACGGCAAGTTCGCGACTAGTGAATCTGCGGGAATATCAAAACACCAAGAGTGATCAAAAATCATATTTTTGGACTAATTAAGTAAAAATGAACTTTTCTATGAGAAACCTGGACAATCCGGGTGGATTGTGCGCATTTCTTCTCAAATCAAACTGAATAAACGGAACGGGCTCCGTGGCTAATCCGGGACCCTAATCGGTGATCATTCTTTATAACTTAATCATTTTATTAACCAATACATTTACTCAAGCTTATTTTCCCATAACTATTTTCTGAACGCGTAAACGAGCAACTTGGCCCAGCTGGGAAAACGGGAATCTGAGCCAAGTTCGGTTTTGAGTATTAGACATTGAACAACATCACAACCTAAGCCTATTGCCACTTTCTGGGCGTTCCAGCTACACCCAGATTAGTTATACAGCCCAGATTAGTATTGAGATTATAATAATATTAAAATATTAATATTATTATAATATTGATTATAGGAACTACTGATAGCAGACCGATCAAACCATGAGCTGATACAATACTGAATATCTACTAAACCGTGAGTTTCATGACCCCACTTTTAAACTGTTTTACGAACTTTTGGGGTGAAAAGCATGTTTGCTTATATCTATATACTTATCTGAAACATGTGATGATGTGAATTATCTAAGTGCTAACACACGAAAGTCCCCACGATCACAGTGATTAACTTTGAGCCGGTGGCTTGTGAATAGTACTATTGGTTTGACAAACCCAGGCGGGGCCAGCACGGTTGCTGAGACATTATCCCGTTTGCACATGTCCATATTTTTACGAACCAGCTATGTAGTGTTAGACATTGCTACCGGGGCATGATGTGGGCGGAAAGGGGCCACAGTGGTTAATTGAGCGTGGGAAATGGAGGCACACAACACGAATAGTCCAGGCTTCACTGTAGCTTAGCATAATTACATCACATACATCAGTTACATACATACATACTTATTTCATGATTACAAGTGTTAACTTGTGAATACTCATTACTGTTTTCTTGAAACTCGTGAAACTCACTAACTAGTAGTTGGCCCGTTTTAAACTGTTTTTCAGGTGTACCTAAATCGGAGTAATTTGGTGATCTGTTACTTGCCTGAAGTGTGTGGTCGATGCTATGTGAATAGAAGCAAGGGTGTTAGTAGTAAGAACGTTTAGTTAACGAATTAGTTTTGTTTGTACCATCTAGACTGTAAAACAATGATAGAACAAAGAAATGTAATATATTGTAAATTAGTTTGTAATGTTTCTTTATAAACAATGTGTTGATACCAGAGGTGTCTGTTACATTCCCGTTTAACGCTTCCGCATTGTGCTAGTCGGGGTGTGACATGTCACTTTTACATTATGATAGTATCTTCGAGCTGTGAGCAATCGGATTACGCCCCAGCATTTCCGCCTTAGGTTGGGGTGTGACAGCACGTGACGGCACCAGACCAGGCTTCATTCCAACCAAACCCTAACATGACCCGGTCTCATTTTTATGGCTTTTAACAACTTTCCGGGTAAGTTGGGTTGGGTTAGTAACTTTTGGTGTTCAAATGTGAGTTTTTACTAACTGGTTGTGCGTGTGCTTGAACGAGTTTGTGTGGTTTGTTACTTTGTTTTGTGAGAAATTACCTCGGTAACATGGTTTTATAGGTATTTGCTTCACGATCTACTGGTTTTGTGAATATGAGGAGCGAAATGGAATAATTTTCACTATGTTTTGGACTATTTTAGGGTTTGCACGCTGTTCAAGGCGGATCATCTGATCCCAAGAAAGTAGGAATCTGACAGCTCAGATTCCTCAGGCGAAGTTAGCCAACTTCGCTTATTAATTTTGAGCTGGTATAAAAAGAGGGTTTAGGTCAAAATAAGTTAAACATCTCTATACCCTAACAGTGAAGTTAGTAGACGAATTTTTGAAAAATTTTAAAGTGCTAAACGGAGTTATTTTGTCTAATCCATAAGGTGTTAAATCATTCAACGATCACAACCATATAACTTTTAATCTCTAATGTTGCTTTGTTTGAATGTTATGACTGATTTTTATTTTAAACCTACGGGTCATCGACTAATCAATTAAGTTCAGTGGTTATGAAAATTGAGGTCATATTCGTGTTTATCGGTACTCCTTGTACCTAAGATGATGAGTTTGAAACGTGCTTATCGGTTATGAAAATTGAGGTCATAAAAATCCAACTGATTTTTATTTTAAACCTACGGGTCTCAGAAGGGAAAATTTGTTGAAGATGTTGATAGAGGTGTAAGGTCAAACAGGAGACCATGGATGATGGTAAAATACAAACCCGTTCCATGCTTGAAGAAGATACCATTGAAGCCAATGCCTCAAGTTGTGTTAAAGAATATGAAATTATGGGGTATTGATAGTAAAACGCCTGAAGCGATGATGGAGGATGAAGACGGGCATGAGTTATTGGGGGTGCATGATCCAATGCACTTGGTGAATCTTTCTAAATCTGATTTGCAGGTACTCAATGATATCAAAATTTTTTATATTTCGGCATGGAAGTCATAGGGGAAGAAGCTTCAGAGAGCTATTTCAGTTTGTGTGAAACATGGAGTGCATGCTAGAAGCTTTGCTTGAACATGGTGTTGGATTGCAGACTGGACAGAAACAAGAAACAAATGAAGCTACTGCCAAGGGGGCGTCTGTTGGTGCATTTTATTGTGTCAGTACTTCATAGGTTTATTGTTAGTCTTGTCTGTAACAAACAATATGTTTTGTTTTGTGTTTAAACGGCTGAGTGATTAGCGAAGTTATGGTTTAAGCGAAGTTGCTTAATTTGGCTTATTATGTAAACAGGCGAAGATGTGTAGTTTATAAACACATCTTCGGCTTAGGGTTTAATAATCTTTAGGCATCCGTCTTCCAAAGAACTTGTGTAATGTCACACCCCAACCTAAGGCGGAAATGTCGGGGCGTGATCCGATTGCTCACAGCTCGAAGATACTATCATAAATATAAATGACAATATCTAATTAATTATTTACAAATATTACACATATTATCCATATATACAAAAAAATTCAAATACACAAATATGAGTTCATATAACGATTATCTTGATTATATCCTAAGGTCTTGTCTACGTTTCCAACTTCAATCTTCAGGTAACCTACATATGCGTAGAAAATAGATTTTTTGTCAACAAACATGTTGAGTGAGTTTACCACCAAGTTTTGACACCAAAAATAATGTTAATATAATAAATAAGCAAAACGTAATAAATGCGGGAATGAAATCAAACCATAAGCAAGTAAGTTGTCGATTAAACCATTGCCAAGCGAATCGGGCGCCTGTAAATCAACCATAAGCAAATAATAAGAATAAGACCGTTGCCAAGCGAACCGGGCGGTGGTCAATGAGAATGAGAACCCTCTCCAAGGGGATATGTCGAGCGAATCAATACAATAACAATAAGCACATAACAAGTAGATTTGATTAATCACACATAATTACACGTTTGCTATTTTGATATGTATGTATATATAGATATGTATATATAGTATTATATACGCATATGTCCCCAAGACGTTTATGAAAATTGAGAAAATTAGGGGAATGATAAAACTCACCTTAGATGGAAAGCAAGTGATTAATAAATACGATAATTCGAGTTAACGAATAAGTGAGTCGTCCAATACGCGTCCAACGAGATTAATGATTGTCACACCCCAACCTACGGCGGAATATGCCGGGGCGCAACATAATTGTATCATAGCTCAAAAGACACTAAAATAAATCCACGTGTCAATATCTAAATTATTAAATTCATATTATTCAAATACGCGAAAGCACAAACATTGTCTCATATAAATAAACATGACAATTAAATATAAAGAAATAAATAGTCTTTAATTAATCATGCATCCTAAGGTCCAACTACTCTTTAATCCCTTGATTCTTCATCCAATGTAGCTACCTGCGCCATGCGGGAAAATACATAGTTTGTCAACATAAAGTTGAGCAAGTAATCACGGTTTTTTTTGAATACATATAAAAATGACAATTCCTTGCGATAATATGAAATACTACAACTAGCATAACAACAATATAACAACAAACTAAAATTTGTCTTTTCACTCGAATCCCATGGATAACGAGCTACTCCGACGGCGTATGATCATACTAATGAGGATGAGGATGAGATACCAACCACCAATACATAAATTAAACACATAGTCACATTCGCACGTATAACTAATTGAGCAATATCATACAACGCAATTAGTGGAATTGTAGTGAAAATGATTTAACGCATAACGCCCCCAAAATATAAAACGGTAAAAAGGGGGATGTGAATTACTTACTTTATAGGTGAATAAATGAGGATGAGATAATAACAAAATTGCGGATTGACAAGTTCAAGCCTTCGAGATACGTCAACAAAAATGGCCTATTTGTTAACAATAATATTATTAATAAATGAGGAAAGGATTTAATAGGACATAACGATTTGATTTTGAAGGAATATTATTAGTCTCGACGTCATTATTGTGATTTAATCGGTTTGAGAGATTTAACGTCTTTTAGGGTTTTAAAACATTATATTTATTATTGTTAGTGTTGTTGTTGTTGTTATTATTATTATTATAACCATTAGTGTTAATATTATTATTTGGTGAACAAGATAAGTGATTTATTTTATCCTGCTTATATTCTCAAGTAATTAGATTTTATAAATAAAAATAACCTATATTAAGTAATAATAAACATTATATATATAAATGAAGTATTAATTATTTATGCATATATATATATTTATAATATATATATATATATATAATATATATATTTTTAGATAGGAAACCATGACACGTGACACGTCCAAAATAATAATTTCGAGGTTTGTTTTCGTTAAAACAAAGTTTATTTAACATTATAATATAAATATAATAAAAAATAAAACAAGAATTAAGCAAAAACAAAATTAATATAAAAACCGGGTCCAGGGTTTCGAACCCGCGCCTGGACCGGTTCCAGTGGCTTTGCATGAGATGCACCAGCCATCAGGCTGGTGCTTAGTTTGTGTATAGAATTCTCTGCAATAAATATAAACAGGCCCTGACTAGAACCCATATTCACTTATAAACCCTAGGATTTTAAATCCGATGATTCGTTTGTTGTTTGATTCAATTAAGTTGGGGTTATTATTTGTGCATTAAAAACGATCGTAAAGCATATTTCAATTATCTACTGTGGTGGCGGAATGAGGTTTAACGAGCAACAAATGGGCCGCGACTGTTCTTGAGATCAAACAGGGTCTTGATGGCTTTGTATTTAGCAATTGGGTTAGGGTTTAGTTTTGTGATGTCGTAGAGATTGTGTGTGCACGATTAATTGTGTTTTCATTGTGTATTTATAGTGTTTTGGATGTCAATAAGGCCGTGGGTTTGATTGAACGAATTAGCTGTCAAATTGATATCGTTTTCCACAATTAAAGGTCGGTGTGATGCGTTTTTTGGTAACAAACGATTTTATGAGATCAATTTTTGATTATAGCAGCCGAAAATTGAGGGTCAAGCAAATGGATGGGGGTATTGGCAACGGGATAAGAGGAAGAGGAGCTGAGCAGAAGGTAGGATGGCTGGAGGATGTTCTTTAGGGTTTGATTAAAGTTTACAGCAGATGAATGGGGCTTGTTTATATAAGAATAGCTAAAACAAACCAAATACGGGCTTTTTGGCCCGTTTAAGCAAGTATATGCGATTTAAGGAAAGAATCTTCGATTTATTCCTAAAGATCTGGTCTTGGACAAGGGAAAACGAATTAGGAATTGTATTTTAGTTGTATTACGATTACTTGGACCTTAATTCACTCAAACATGCCTAAAATAAACGATTTTATACCTTAAACGAACTAGAAAACGAACTAAAGCATAAACGATCTGTGCAGGTATCCCGTCACGCACCGCCCCGGGCCAGAAAGGGAAAAGTTTCATTTTTTTACATAATTAGTCCCTGTAGTTTGATGTTTGGACATTTATTGAACATTTTATGATTAAATCAAGAAATGAACTACGTATGAAACCTAAAGGGTATAAAATGAGTATTAGAAACTTAATTACTTATAAATACTTGATTTTGATTAATGTTAAAGATATAAAAAATGATTTGGGTCGGGTTAATCGTAAACGAATACGATTTTTAAAAATTCGAGATGTTACAGTCTCCCCTACTTTAGGGAATTTCATCCCGAAATTAAGGAAAACCAAAACATCATCGTTTTGAAAACAAACTAACTTTTTAAGGAAAATATCATAACATAGAACTTCTAATAACCGAAGCAACGCTTCAAATGACAATACGATAAGGGCACTTATATATAGGATGTACCAGCGGCGTATCCACCATGTCCTTATCATCTCATCTTTCGTATCATTACCCAAGCTACCATAGGTTCTAAATCATGACACATAATTGTACGTATTATGATTTCCATGCGAGGACTTGAATAATTATGTTCGCGACCATAATTACTCTTATCGTCGGATGGTCCGCATAATTCGTTTCATCATGTGGTTTATAAAACATTGAAAATAAAATTTTAAGAGAAACAATTGTTTTTGATAATTTTAAATATAATTTCAAATGATAATTAATAAATGTTCTAGTTGAATCAATAAAACCTTAATTAATTAATAAAACCTTAACATTTCGAAAACCTCTTTTACTTTTAAAAGTAAAATTTCTTGTAAATTGAAGAAAATAAATTCGGTGATTTAGGTGTTATTAAGATAATCGAGAATAAAGGAAATGAGATGGAGATACAAGATCCTAATTGATTAATCTTCGATAAAGGAATTTTATTCAGGGGATGAATTACGCAAATGTTTAATTTTATAACAAATAATTAATTGCATGCGGAGTCCTTAAATATCGTATTCTTTAGGGAATGAAGTTCTTAAGATCAAGAATATAAGTTTAAACAAAGATTTTGGTGTGTCGAGTTCAATTAGTTGAGAACTTATGAGATTTAAAGAAAAATTAATATATAGTTATAACTTTTCAAGTTGGTGATTTTGAGATTTAGATTAATTCGATTAATATATTCTGAAATATTATAATAGTTAGTAATTTTAAATATAACTGATAATGCAAAATATGTATTTTAAATTATTAATAGATCAAACTGGGAAACGGATATTCCCGAACCACCGAGATAGTCCTATTCCAATCAAATCTTTAAAATTAGATAAAATATAAAGTATGTAATTAAATTATATTAAATTGAGAATTCGTGGATTTTTCCTTTTCACAAAATCTTTATAAATATTTGGAAATGTGCAAATTGAATTATAGATAATGAAAATTTAAGTAAATAACAAATTTTAAATTAAAGTGAAGCATAAAATAAGATAAATGCGAGGCTAGAAATGCATGAACCACCATGACTATTCTAACAACTACGAATTTATCATTTAAAACGTTCAAAATTTTTAAAAAATCAAAGTAGAGAGTTGAAATATTTATGATGAAGGTTCAATCAAAAAGTCAATTTAATAATAAAAGTTAAATTAATTAATGGAAAGTTTTTAATTTAAAAATGGAAATTAATTTAGAGAATACATTATTTAGTCTAATAATAATAAAATTTATAATAATTGAATTTTAATAATAAAGATTTATAAAGTGGAAAATAAGTTGTGAAACCATCATGATATTGAGAAAACAAGAGATGTTAAAATATTTATAGTTTATAGTTGAGGATAAGGATTTAAATGTACTTATAAATTTATAGTTCGAGAATATGGATATAATTAAGAAATTATAATTTAAATAATATTTTAACCGATATGAGTTAATATAAGATTTCTTGTTTGGTGTATTTTAGTTTTGTTGAGATTGGCGGTCGTTTGGTTAAAGGAATGCAACAGCAAACTCCTTGTCGATTCTAGTAGTCGAATGGAAATCACGAGAAGCAGGCGAACGACGTGGATTACGATGATTTCCTAGGGAAGACATTCTACGAGTACCAAGGATGAGATTTTAATGAAATGATGGGTAAGTTGTGGGAATGAGTTAATATGAGATAATGGGGATGCGTATGTATATGTATATGTATATATAGGAATCAGTACTAGTGAAAACTCGAGGACAAGTCAAGAATTAAAATAATATATATGAGTTTGAAGCATTTGAGTAGATAATGTTTTATAAGATTTTCCAAAAATAAAATAACCAAGCATATCAAACGAGTTGATCTCCCATGAGCTTTCCATGGCAATTTGAATGGCCAAACTAAATAAACAACATAAAGTTTGTGAATTGGTCTCCCATGAGCGTTCCATGGCAATTTGTTGGCCCAATTAAAATAACGAGTAATAAACAATTGAGTTGGTCAGCCCATGAGTGTGTACATGGCGTTTAACTGACCCAACTAATTAATGAATTATCAAATTAATGGAGTTGGTCGGACCATGAGCGTTACATGGAATTTAACCGACCCAACTAAATATCGAATCAACGAATCAAATATAAGTAGTTGGTGTATCTCGGGAACCACCCCGGACGTCATGTTCCAACCAAAAATCATATCTAAAATGGTTTAAAAAATGAATAGTTGGAGTGCCCATGGAATTCCATGGATTTTTCACCCAACTAAGCATTTAAAATAATTTAAAAACACAATTTAGAAGTGTAACCGTTTAGCCGGTTATGTTTACGACGCACCATTTAGCCGATTACGGGTACCACTTGAAGTTATGATTGTACGAGATTTTTCATACCACCACGCTTCAAGGTGAAAGATCAAAACAAAGCACGGGAATTCTTAAGGAATTTCCCACAATGAAAGATAATCTACTAAAATTAAGAGGATTTAAAAATATTTTGAAAGTTGAGACATAACCTCGGAATTTGTGTGTGCTTGCAACAAATAAACAAGATAAATACAATTTAAATAATTAATCTAAGCAAGCTGCAAACAATTTATTAAATAGCACATAAGGCAGTTCAGATAAGCACGTATAGGGTTCCTAACATATGTCTAGGACCATTTCTAACGACCTATCTTATAACCTTCGGCTCTGATACCAATCTGTCACACTCCAACCTAAGGCGGAAATGCCGGGGCATTGCACACAGCTCGAAGATACTATCATAAATATAAATGACAATATCTAATTAATTATTTACAAATATTACACACATTATCCAAATATACAAAACAATTCAAATACACAAATATGAGTTCATATAACGATTATCTTGATTATATCCTAAGGTCTTGTCTACGTTTCCAACTTCAATCTTCAGGCAACCTACATATGCGTAGAAAATGGAGTTTTTGTCAACAAACATGTTGAGTGAGTTTACCACCAAGTTTTGACACCAAAAATAATGTTAATATAATAAATAAGCAAAACGTAATAAATGCGGGAATGAAATCAAACCATAAGCAAGTAAGTTGTCGATTAAACCAGTGCCAAGCGAATCGGGCACCGGTAAATTAACCATGAGCAAATAATGAGAATAAGACCGTTTCCAAGCGAATCGAGCGGTGGTTAATGAGAATGAGAACCCTCTCCAAGGGGATATGTCAAGCAAAATCAATACAATAACACATAAGCACATAACAAGTAGATTTGATTAATCACACACAATTACACGTTTGCTATTTTGATATGTATGTATATATAGATATGTATATATAGTATTATATACGCATATGTCCCCAAAACGTTTATGAAAATTGAGAAAAATAGGGGAATGATAAAACTCACCTTAGATGGAAAGCAAGTGATTAATAAATACGATAATTCGAGTTAACGAATAAGCAAGTCGTCCAATACGCGTCCAATAAGGCAGTTCAGATAAGCACGTATAGGGTTCCTAACATATGTCTAGGACCATTTCTATCGACCTATCTTATAACCTTCGGCTCTGATACCAATCTGTCACACTCCAACCTAAGGCGGAAATGCCGGGGCGTGATCCGATTGCTCACAGCTCGAAGATACTATCATAAATATAAATGACAATATCTAATTAATTATTTACAAATATTACACACATTATCCAAATATACAAAACAATTCAAATACACAAATATAAGTTCATATAACGATTATCTTGATTATATCCTAAGGTCTTGTCTACGTTTCCAACTTCAATCTTCAGGCAACCTACATATGGGTAGAAAATGGAGTTTTTGTCAACAAATATGTTGAGTGAGTTTACCACCAAGTTTTGACACCAAAAATAATGTTAATATAATAAATAAGCAAAACGTAATAAATGCGGGAATAAAATCAAACCGTAAGCAAGTAAGTTGCCGATTAAACCAGTGCCAAGCGAATCGGGCGCCGGTAAATTAACCATGAGCAAATAATGAGAATAAGACCGTTTCCAAGCGAATCGGGCGGTGGTTAATGAGAATGAGAACCCTCTCCAAGGGGATATGTCAAGCAAATCAATACAATAACACATAAGCACATAACAAGTAGATTTGATTAATCACACACAATTACACGTTTGCTATTTTGATATGTATGTATATATAGATATGTATATATAGTATTATATACGCATATGTCCCCAAAACGTTTATGAAAATTGAGAAAAATAGGGGAATGATAAAACTCACCTTAGATGGAAAGCAAGTGATTAATAAATACGATAATTCGAGTTAACGAATAAGCAAGTCGTCCAATACGCGTCCAATAAGGCAGTTCAGATAAGCACGTATAGGGTTCCTAACATATGTCTAGGACCATTTCTAACGACCTATCTTATAACCTTCGGCTCTGATACCAATCTGTCACACTCCAACCTAAGGCGGAAATGCCGGGGCGTGATCCGATTGCTCACAGCTCGAAGATACTATCATAAATATAAATGACAATATCTAATTAATTATTTACAAATATTACACACATTATCCAAATATACAAAACAATTTAAATACACAAATATGAGTTCATATAACGATTATCTTGATTATATCCTAAGGTCTTGTCTACGTTTCCAACTTCAATCTTCAGGCAACCTACATATGTGTAGAAAATGGAGTTTTGTCAACAAACATGTTGAGTGAGTTTACCACCAAGTTTTGACACCAAAAATAATGTTAATATAATAAATAAGCAAAACGTAATAAATGCGGGAATAAAATCAAACCATAAGCAAGTAAGTTGTCGATTAAACCAGTGCCAAGCGAATCGGGCGCCGGTAAATTAACCATGAGCAAATAATGAGAATAAGACCGTTTCCAAGCGAATCGGGCGGTGGTCAATGAGAATGAGAACCCTCTCCAAGGGGATATGTCAAGCAAATCAATACAATAACACATAAGCACATAACAAGTAGATTTGATTAATCATACACAATTACACGTTTGCTATTTTGATATGTATGTATATATAGATATGTATATATAGTATTATATACGCATATGTCCCCAAAACATTTATGAAAATTGAGAAAAATAGGGGAATGATAAAACTCACCTTAGATGGAAAGCAAGTGATTAATAAATACGATAATTCGAGTTAACGAATAAGCAAGTCGTCCAATACGCGTCCAACGAGATTAATGATCAGAATTTGAAACTTTGTGATATGAAACTAAAATAAAAACGAACTTAATGCCGCTGGAATCAGTCCAAACGGATGAGTAGAACTCTAGTTATGTTGATTTTAATGTTTAAACGAGTCGAGTCTGACCAGAATCCGAACTTCGAGTCGGGAGTCGGGTTTTAGTCAGAACCCTTAAAATTATGTTACGAAAATAAAAGTCTTCTGGACCGAATGTTGAATCCGACCAGAAGCATGAGAAAACGATAAGTCAAACTTGTTGACTGTTTTACCCTTCATCGGGTTTTAAGCGAATTGACCAGTCAAACACCCCTTCAACCATTGAAATTGATTGAAGTTTATTGACTAGGGAATATGTATGAACAAGTTTACAGTTTACAACTTACCCGGAAAGTGAAAGGATTGATGAGAAACGGAAGTCAAAGATCCTAAAGCAAGCAAAATCATCGAACAAGTCTTGAATCTTTAACGATCATGCAAAAACCAAAGGGTTTACGAGATGAGCAGAAGGTAAGACGGATGGAGGATGTTCTTTAGGGTTTGATTAAATTTTACGGCAGATGAATGGGGCTTGTTTATATAAGAATAGCTAAAACAAACCAAATACGGGCTTTTTGGCCCGTTTAAGCAAGTATATGCGATTTAAGGAAAGAATCTTCGATTTATTCCTAGAGACTTGTCTTGGACAAGGGAAAACAAATTAGGAATTGTATTTTAGTTGTATTACGATTACTTGGACCTTAATTCACTCAAACATGCCTAAAATAAACGATTTTATACCTTAAACGAACTAGAAAACGAACTAAAGCATAAACGATCTGTGTAGGTATCCCGTCACGCCGCGCGGCCACCTAGGGTGGTTCCCGTCGCGCAGCGCCCCGGCCTAGAAAGGGAAAAGTTTCATTTTCTTTTACATAATTAGTCCCTGTAGTTTGATGTTTGGACATTTATTGAACATTTTATGATTAAATCAAGAAATGAACTACGTATGAAACCTAAAGGGTATAAAATGAGTATTAGAAACTTAATTACTTATAAATACTTGATTTTGATTAATGTTAAAGATCTAAAAAATGATTCGGGTCGGGTTAATCGTAAACGAATACGAGTTTCAAAAATCCGAGATGTTACATGTAAGCTGCTTGCGGTGCATTGAAAGACACCAAATCCTGCACTAACAATACTCGTAATCAAACACTTAGGGGATTCCGTATACTTTGAGTTTTTGATATCTTATGTAGTGATCCATTCCAGGGACTTACACAATATGTTGTATTGATTTTAGCATGATATTGCAGATTCACTTTATATTATTATTATTATTATTATTATTATTATTATTAAGATACTGAAACCCAAACCCCAAAAAACTGTTGTAACATCCCGAAATTTCCAAAATGATATTAATTATATTACTTAATAATAGAGGGAAAGTTGACTCGGGTTCGGGAAATAAATAATAGAGTAGGAGTTGGTATGAGTTGGGCTAGTGTTAGATTAATTGAGATGGGTTAAATGAGAATGGGCCTTAGGTCCATGGGCTTTAAGGGATATAAATATCCCCTAAACCACCATAAAACCCTAAACCTCATATCTTTCCATTCTAATCTCTACACATTCAAAACACACACACCATAAACGAGCAGGATCCGAGAGAGAGTAAACGTTAGTTGGTGCTAGATCGTCGTGACGAACCAAAGCAACAAGACCAGCTCGTGTTCGTAAGTTCGACTCGTTCAAGGTACGTTTATGGTTAGAAATCATTCGTATAGGTTCGGTTTGATTTGAGAAATGGTAGATCTGAGTTTGTATGGTAAAAACGAATCCAACAAAGCTAAACTTACTGAAAATGGTTATGATTTGATGGGTTAATCGATTGATAAAAAGGACCCGTAACCTATATGCCTAAATCACACCCTCTAAACATCGATGTTAGGTCGATTTGATAGTTGGGGTTTGTAGGCGCTGGTCAGACGATTCCATGGGTACCTAAATCGAGTTATTTTGTTAAGGAACGAAGGATTTAAGAGCGAACAGAACCTGCAGACGACAACTTCGCCTGCAAGCTAAGTTCGCCTGATGAACTTCGCCTAAAGCTAAGTTCGCCTAAGGTTTAACTTCGCCTAAAGCTAAGTTCGCCTAAGGTTTAACTTCGCCTAAAGCTAAGTTCGCCTATGGTTTAACTTCGCCTAAAGCTAAGTTCGCCTAAGGTTTAACTTCGCCTAAAGCTAAGTTCGCTTAAGGTTTAACTTCGCCTAAAGTTAAGTTCGCTTAGAAAATAAATTAAAAACCTAATGGAAAATGTGTTAAGACAGTTAATGTAAATAAAATTTTTCCAAGCTGACCTGGCAGCTCGACCCCAGCCAGGGGCTCTGCCCCTTGGACCCTGCTAGGGGCTGCCGCACCTAGACCCCGCTGCCAGGGGCGCTGCCCCCGGACCCCCGTTCGTTGTGGGTAGTAGTTAAGACTGGAAAGATGATATGAGTAGTGATAGTTGTTTGATACGTGTACTTGTTATACAGTCAGCCGTGCACAGCTGAAGAAAGGGATTACGATTAACGGTGAACGTAACCGTGTTCAGGTGAGTTTCTAGCCCCATTCCTTGTTATGTTTTCGGGGCTGTGTGCATACTCGATGTGTTGTTAATACATTTATCCTAAGTGATAAGTGTACGTCATATGTGATATGTGTGATAGATAGGAATGATTGTTTGTCGGTACGCGAACGATCTTCGGATATTGCGCGTACTGTCAGGTTAAAAATAAAGGTACGAATATTATATATCGAAGATGTATGAATATTTCAAATGAATACTTGTCGGGGCGTGAACGATCTTCGGATATTGCACGTAACGACAAGGGGTATGGTTGTTAAATGAATGAGGTAAAGAATGCCTAGAGTGTTCTTATGTTATAATATAAGTATGTGTATATAGGTACACGAATGGCATGTGAGTTCTACGTTCGACATAGTAAGTTAGGATGACAAATCCCTCTAGCTTCTGTCGGACATAGACTCGGCTGGTGACGGCGTAGTTAAGGACTGCGAGCCTTATACGTGAAGTAGATGATATATGTAAACGTAGATAAGGACTGCGAACCTTATACGTAATGTAGATAGGCGTCAGCATAGGAAAGGACTGTGAACCTTATACGTGCTGTATTTGTAGCATAGGGGAGGACTGCGAACCTCGTACGTGCTATGAATTAGGTTGCAACATAGGGAAGGACTGCGAACCTTGTACGTGTTGTGGATGTATTTCAGCATAGGAAAGGACTGTGAACCTTATACGTGCTGATTTTGTAGCATAGGGGAGGACTGCGAACCTCGTACGTGCTATGAATTAGGTTGCAACATAGGGAAGGACTGCGAACCTTGTACGTGTTGTGGATGTACTATGGTATAGGGAAGGACCGCGATCCTTGTACGTACCATAAATGGTGAACATAGGTAAGGACTGCGAACCTTGTACGTGTTCACGACCTTGAGTACAGGTATAGACGGTGAACTATGAACGTACTCTCGGTAAACTGAGGTTAGTGATTGTAGATATGTGTGTATGTATGGTAGCGAGTATGTATGTAGAACAGAAGGGTAACTAGTGAAGTATGGATATGTATCTACAGATATGTATGTATGTGTATGTATTGTATGGCGTTCGATTAACTAGAACTCACTCAGCGTAGCTGACTTTTAGTATGCACGCAGGTGAGCTGATTATAGAGTTAGCATGAGGATGACACACGGCATGGATTGAACGGCTGGCATCTGAAGAAAGAAGTAAAGATGTTTTAAATATAAAGTTTTGTGTTATGGTATCAAAGAAAAGATTTAATGTTTTGTAACAAATGATTGATGTTTTATATTCCGCGAAAAGTTTTAATAAACTCTGATTTGAAGAACTGTGTTTATGAGTAAATCCGACGCTAAAGTAGGGTCACCGGGTTAGGGGCCTTACAACTGTGAACGATTTGGGTTGGGTTTCGAGTCAAAGTTTAAAATTTGAAACCCGAAGAACCCGAGAAACACCCCTTGAACATATACCTTAACGCAGTTGGAGTTAACGAAACACAAATCACCAAGCCACAAGTAGAGAGCAAACCGGTTAACCGACTTGACCCGAAAATCTAACCAAAACTGAATCGGGTTGAAACCGATTATGAAGAAATTGGTTTAGAATCGATTAAAACCGGTTTGTCTTTTCACTACCGAAACCGATTAACCGAACCAAAACCAGCCTAAGGTAGAAGGTGGAGAAGGCTAGGCCGCAACTACCATATTAGGAAAAAATGTATGGTATGTTTCTGGATCTCTACATTATGGAAACAATATTGAAAGTTCAATTCTATCTTAACTACTCATTTTCAAAAGACGACCACATTGTTAAAAAAACAGACAAAAACTAATCGTAACCCGGATCGAAATCGATCGCAAAACAGTTAAGAAACCGATTGAATCCGAACCAAAATCGATCATAAACTCATTTTGAGTTTTGTTGGTCGGACCGAACTAGTTTGTGCAGTCACAAATTCATTAGTTATGAAATTTGTATTTAGCACCTTGTACATAAAAGCCCTTTTATATTATTGAGAAATAAACATTCTGGTTTGGTTTGGTTTGGGGGAACAATGGCAGACTGGGAAATCCATCTACGAACACTATCTTCAAGTGCCCGAGACTCCAATTTCTCCAACGATCCTGCTTCAGATTCATCTCTTCTCAATTCCGTAACAACCTTCTACTAATTTATTTTTATTTCTGAATTCCGTATAATAATAATAATAATAATAACATGATTGATTGTGATTGCAGGTTCGGAAGCTAATTGAGCTGTGTAAAAGTGAAAACTCTGAGAATTTGATTGCTAGGGTTTATCCTCAGCTCAATAAGATCTTCCAACGCTCTGTGCACTCCACCTCCTCTTCCGGACTTCTCTTATTGGTAAATTAATTACCTCTTTCGGTTATTCCGTTTCCTCCACACCCCTATCTATCTAAGAAAACAAAAGAGCTAAATTTAAAGCAACATGTTCATCTTTACCCACAGGAATGGTTAAAAGTAGGGCCGGCAAATGTGACCCGTGGGTTGAATGGATTGCAATAAAATGTATATAATGGGTCAAACTAAAATAGTAGAAGGATTGAAATGGGTCAAAACGAGTTGACCTTTCTTTAGGTGTTTTTTTTAACGGAACGAAAAAAACGGAGGAAACTTTTTAGTTTTTACTTTTTGATTTATATTTCGAGTTATGATTTTTTTAGTTAATTTTTTTTGAATATTTTAGTGAGGGGTTTCTGAAATCTCAACCCATTTTGACCCATTTCAAAAACCCCTCCTTAAAAAAATAAAAAAAAAATAGTTAAAAAATCATAACTCGAAATATAAATCAAAAACTAAAAAGGTAAAAAACTAAAAAGTTTCCTCCATTTTTCTCGTTCCATAAAAAAAAAAAAAAATAAAATAAAAAAAACTCCAGAAATGCCAACCCGTTTTGACCCGTTTCAATTATATTCTTTTTTTTTAGCTTGACCCATTATATACATTTTATTACAACCCATTCAACCCATGGGTCACATTTGCCACCCCTAGATAAAAGTGACAGGCCTAATCGCATATTTGCTTCAGGCTATTCTTCAATTTTTCATTGATTATGGCGAATTTGTTCTGCATGATGCTGATCCTAGTTTACGAACCTTTTTTCGTTCATGCTTGAGCCGGTATATTCATGATTACACAACCAATTCAAACTTACTTGTGGTTTATTGATCTTTGTCATTGTAATTACATCATTCTGTTTTATATTGATGAATACAGTGAGTTTGCAGATCCTGTTGTTGCAGAAGCAACCCTAGATTTTTTGAACTTCAACAAGAGGAAAATCTTACTTACATTTCCTACTTTACTCCCTCAGGTATGCTTTCCGCAATCATAAACTAAACAACGTTATTTCAAGTACGCATTTCTGTAATTATCATCATCATCATCATCGTACTCAGTATATCCCACCAATAGCAATGCTATGGTAGGGTCTGAGGAGGGTAAGATGTAGACAACCTTACCTCTACCCCATAGGGATAGAGAGGCTGCTTCCGATGAGACCCCCGGCTCGATAGTAGTTTTGCATCAAGCCTTGGACATAAGGCACATAGCACTCAATCATCGGGACACCGGCTGATTGGTGCATGTGCCCTTGTCTTTCGGCTATCAACGCCACCACATGATGCCTGAATAACCTTCCCCCACTTTTAACGTTATTTTCACGAGATTAGTAAAATAACGTCAAAATTAGTGCATTTCTGTAATTATATGTTTATTTATCTCACAGTTTTATCCACTGATGCTTAAGTTGATTGCATGGAATGGGGAGAAGTAATTGGTTCTTACTTTTGCTGTTTGTAAAAGGTCGTTAGGATTACATCTTAAATCATAATTCCTGCAAATGAACCCAACATTCCGTTTTCAAGAAAACCATGTTAGTTTATCTATTCATGTTCTTCGGTTAAAGTGAAACAAATGAACATGAACTTGTTCGCCTTTTTAACGAATGAACACGGACTTGTTTGTTTATTTAACGAGTGAACTGGAGAAGAAAACCATGTTTGAATAATTGCTCATGTTTGATCGTTTTTCAGTTAAAATAGTTAAAATGAACTAACACGAACAACAAACCCATGTTCGCTTAATTGTTCGTGCTCTATCGTTTGTTCAGTTACAGTTAAACAAATGAACACGAAAATGCTCCTTTCATGTTCTGTTGTTTTCAAGCTATGCAGTTAATGCGGAAAAATATAGGATATCCGTCAAGGACCGATATTTGAGATATTGGTTATCGAGGTGGGATATCGGTAATTTAATATCATGCAGAATTAATATGTATAGAAATTTGACACTTAACAATTCAGTATACTCTCCTAGCATTAACAAATTAACTTTTGGCAACTTACAAAGCACTAACAATTGTAGCAAGTAGGAACTGATTAAGACTTAAAACACTAACATTAAACACTAAAAATTGACAATTAAGACTTAAGATACTGATATCAGGAAAATCAGTGATATATCGGTCAATATCGCCTATATTATCGGTATTCTGACCAGTATTTTGACCGATATTCTGCTAGAGGCCTGATAACCGCTATAGCACAATATTGACTGCATAGTTTACAAGGCTACATTCTGTTAATAACACGCATTGGTTTTTTTATTATTTTTTCTCTCATCCAGATTAGAAAAACCGTTCCTGAAAGTGTTTCCAGGCTTAATGTCACCTGGGTCATTTCTCCCTCTATTTATATCACTTGTTGACTTACCAGGTAAGATTCATATTTTATAATTAGTTAAACTAATTATTCAATATTAATTATGCAACGCAACGTTAACCTTTTTAAAAAATCTTAATTAGTGTTGACTGTTGCACTGGAAAAGGTGGAAAAGAGTTCAGGGCCACTAATTGGTAGCAGCATAGCTACAATCCAGAAGAGTGCAGCTCCAGAGGTACAGTGTGGAACTTTGTGTTTATGATTGTGTGTGCACTTGCATATGTTAACTATGGTGGTTCTTCGTTGGTTCTTGATACAGATGTTGTTGGCCCTCATGGATGAAGCATATACCGGTTCAACAATAGGGGATGCAGGTGCAGATTCTGAATCTGAGGATAGTAATTCAATCACTATGGATCCACTGTTTCATGAACTTCTTAAAGATGAAAATGATGGCCTTGCGGTATGGTATTCTTATAATAATTTAACCTTTTTGTGTGAAATGGGTCCATTTCTTTATGCCCACGGTTAGTTAGGAAAACAAAGCTGCATGAAGTGAAATGGGTCAAAAGGCCATATCATCATGCTAGTCAAATTGGTTGAAAGTCGCCTAGAATGTTATGAAAACTGACCTGTAACTGAAAACTAGACCGAAATAACCAAACCCAAATAAAACCAATGGTTTGGTGTTATGTTTTCGTAAAAAGCGAACTTTTAATTCGGTTGCGTTTAACTGAAACCGAACAAACCGAATTGGATGGAATTTATGAATTCTCATTTTTATGTAGTTTATAAGAACTTAATAAATAGTGAAACCCAAATATTTTAGCGAAAGTGTATAATCATCATTTAATTTTTAAGAAAAAGATATAGGCCCAAATTCGTTATGTTTGAGTCAAGTCTTTTTTTGTCCCAAAATTTTCAAGTCCAAATGGTAACCAAAACCAAACCGAACGGTTTTCAAAAACTCAAAAACTGAATTTTTCGGTTTGAGCTCAAATCCAATGGATACCGACCCATGCAGACCTTATTCAAATGTTTTCACATCCTAGAAATATACTTATGCAAACATTATACATATTATTATTTTAATAGTATATCTTTTGTAATAATTTTTAATGTATTATTTTTAAATTTTCAAAAAGTGGGACATAATGTTGACGGGCCAATTAAATCCGACCCTACCTCTTTTCACTTGTGTTAAAAATAAACTATTTTGACAAATGACATTAAAAATTAATATTGGGTGCAAAAAGAAGTATTTTATTTTTTCTTTTTATTTACAGCAACGTCATTGGACTTCTCCCGGAATGGAAGCAGCATTGCAGGCAGCAATTTCTGGTCCATCTGATAGACTAAAACAAGCACTCAAAATGGCACCTAGGCTTCTTGATGTGTATTTTTCAATAGCATTGCATGATGTCAATCAATGTATGCCATATATATTTTGATGTAAAACTTAAGTATAACTGTATAACCTTATATCTGATCATTTAATTTAAAATGTTTGATGTACTTGTATTCTTGCAGCTTTGAAATGTGCGTTAATCCCCATGGTTATTGACAGAAACTCCAAGCTATTTCCTGACAAAATTTTCTCCTATGAAGTAAGTAAATTCACTCAAATAGATATATGAAATGATCTACTTTGTAACATTAATGTCTTACAATCTTCACCATCAATCTATCGTCTGAGTCGACTTTTCTTTTAGATAACCTTTTGCATGATAATAATTAGTTTTTTCTA
Organism: Bidens hawaiensis; assembly: GCF_021521415.1. NCBI lineage: Eukaryota > Viridiplantae > Streptophyta > Magnoliopsida > Asterales > Asteraceae > Bidens > Bidens hawaiensis. The sequence goes on from NW_027493610.1 coordinate 188,488, forward strand.
TTAAATTGTTATAGGTACGAAAGAGGCTTATAAGTTTCATATTGGCTGCATTCCATCAATCACCAGAGTTTGTTGCAATTTTGAAGGTATTCTTTCTAAGGATTATCCCTTGATATTACTATTCACACACACAGACACACACACATATTTTTCGTGATCATGAGAACCTGCTAGTGAAATATACATACCCGTTTACCTTATAAAAAAATTCCTGTTTATTTCTTTTGTCCTTGGGTAATAGAGTAATCTAAAGTTATTTAAAAGTAAAAATAGTAAGAAATTTGGAAATCCCAAGTTCCCAACGAGAAATTTTTAACAAACTAGTGGGTATATAATCTGATGCCCGGAGGGTAATTGTCTGACTAATATCTGACAGGAACACGGCTTTACAATCAAGTAAGGTATGGGACTGAGATTACCAGTACCTGTCACATTGTCATCCCTATCTTGAAGTTTCATTACTATCATAATCGTGGGATCCTTTTAAAGTGAAGAAAATATTAAATATCAAAGCACGCCTTTTTCAAATAATATTTTTTTTACTATTTTGTTAAAATTAGTTTTGTGTCGAATGATGATGAACTTTTGCTACTTCTGCAGAAGCCCATAGTAGACAGACTTGGAGAAGCTTATGACAGTCCAGAAAAGGTTAAGTGTTCTAACATCATATGCTAAAACTGCCAGTTAGTTTTATTATAACTATTAGAATCAACAGACTGAGTTGGCATTACAATTATGTTGGGCCATCGGGGAGCATGGAGGGGGCGGTGCATCTCACAAAGATGCAGCTCGCGAACTTTTTGAGAGTCTAGAACTTCTTCTATATGAAAACCTTTCCTCGAGGTAGGTTACAAAATCTACATTCATGTAAAAAGATATACAAATTCAATTTTTGTTTCTTATATCATTAGTATATTCCTTATTGGGAAGCCGTCTAGGTGTAGGAGATTCTGTTCTTGGCTCTAATAGCACAACTGTTAGAAGATCATCACAATCTCGGCTACTCTGCTTTGTTGTAACCGCAATAGCCAAAATTGCAACCCACCATCGTGAGTTACTACCCCGGGCCCGCGTGTCACTGGGCAAGGTCAGTTTTGTCTCTTCATTTTTAAGTACGCCTGTTAAACCGAACGTTCAGTGAACCGTTCAGCCGGAAGTTTGTTTATCCAATAAACATGAACAAAACTTTTTGGTCACTTTGTACACGAACGAACATGAGCGCATGTCTCGTTCGTTCATTTATGTTCGTGAATGTTCGGTGGTTTACGTTCATTTATCTTCGTTAGTTTACGTTTTTTTTTTATGTTTGTTTATCAGTTTATGTGTTCTTTTGGATTGTTCGGCTCATTACAATTTAGTCTAGTTTTATTAATCTTTTAGGCCCAACAGGCTGATATTCACGTTACTTTTAATTGGTGTTTGCTGAGTTATGCTTGTTTATATTTGTTCATATATGTTTTAACTCTATTAATTCGTTTATGTTCATGAACCATTCGTTTATGCCATTAACAAACTAACATTAACATTAACACGTTCGTTTTGTTCACGTACCAACTCGATTGTTTGTTCTGTTAAAAGAACAAACACGTACATCCCTCGTTCGTGTTCGTTTGGTTCGTTTACAGGCCTACTTTTAAGACAGCCTGTGCGGTAAAAAAAAACATGACATGAGTTATAATGAATGTGGACTATAGGTGGCTCATTCACGAATCTCTGATGCAAGAGTTTGGAAACGGGCCCGTGATTATTTGGGGTTAATGAATGAACCTGCAATTTGTTTGTCTGTACTGAGGCCCGTCAAGTGGGTCCTTACAGAAGCCTGGAACTATCAACTGGAGTGAGGGTAAAGCGAAGATAATAGCTAATATCCCGTTTTATGTTCTTGGTGGACAAGAAGGTAAGTTTGAGTTTTTGAAGTCAATATTGACATGAATGTTTTTACTTTGTTGGTAAATTTGTGGTTGTTTTGATTATGTTGAACTGTTGCAGGCCCCCCTCATCATGATTTCTCTTTGATGGACATTCTTCCTGCAAGTGATAAGATAACTTGATAGTCTTGTGGGAAGGTTTTGAGCCGTTTTTTTGCCGCGTGTTGCAACATATTATTTGATTGTTTGGCACTATTTTGTAAAGTTTTTGGCTATTCTGTTTAGTTTAGCATGTGGACAAAAAAATTGACTTTCATATTAGTATTTGGGAAATAATGAGATTATTTGTAAATAGCTGTTATATTTGTAACTCTTTGGTCAATTCATCACCAATCATAACTACCAATTGAATTAAATCATCATTGAAACGCGCACATGGCTAAAGGCCAAACTTTGTATAGATATGATACTTGGTCAACTGGGTGGAATGAGCGACGACTGGCATCTTTAAAAGCTAGCGGAAATGGATAGGATTCCTACTTGGTGGTTCTTTATGCATGTTTTCATTCTAGCTTCTTGCTTGACTTTGCTAATGCTCAAAAGAAAAAAAAAAGAAAAAGAAAAAAGATTGCCAAACATGCAATCACGAGGCCGTTGTCCATTTGTCTAAGTTACTCATTTTTGTGTAAACTACATTAATGGCATACAATTGAATAACCAGTTTACACAGTGTTTTATGTAATTGGAAGTGGAAACGAGTCAAGCTACTCATTTGCTAAGATCAATAAGAAGCTCGAAACAGGTTGAGCCAGAGTTCAAGCCTTGTATAGGAGGATCATTTAAGCTAGTGAGCCTTAACTAGCCTTGTGCATTTTCAGGGTTTTTTAAACTCTTTTGGACTTGTATGTATTAATTTCACATTGCATAGCTAGGCCTGATATAAGATTTAGCTTGGTTAAGGTACTTCACATGAGCTCGGCCCTGGCTTAGGCTCATTTGGCTTTTCTCAAAATATGGGGTGGTGGGGGAGGGGCACTCATAGGGTACTTACTACTCATGCATGAGCAATCCTGTATTGTCATTTTATTTCTATCATCAAATACCCAAAAAACCACAAAATCAGTGGCATCACCTACTCGCAGGTACCCTTAAAACCTTTTGTTTTTTTGTTTTTAAATAAATAAATTTTAATTAAACACAAAATAAGCATAAATTAATTAAGTGATCAAAGGTTTAGTTTACTACATGGGTTTGAAGCCATGCATACCCACATAGGTGACGGGCGTGTTACTACATGGGTTCGAAGCTTGCCATGGTGTGCCCCGCCACCCTAATAATAATAAAAAAAATTGTAAAAAGTATTTAATAAATTCCCTACCATTATAGATTGATCTAGTTATTTTGAATAGAACTAAAGAATTGAAAAGGCGTAAACCCAACAATTAGCAATTTTGCATGAGAAGTTTATGAATTTTTAAACCATCCACCCAAAAAAGCTAACCTGATTTTCAGGCGTAATTTATCAGATTCACTAAAATGCAGTTAAATCCGGGCATGAGTAAGAATGTTTCTCCATTCCATAAACAACACAAATTCCATACCAAAAACCACACCTAGCTTGATAATTAATTCAATCTTTTAGGTTTTTCATTCCAGATTAATCATGGTTTCTGCAGCCAAGATAAGATCTATAGATTTTTTCAGGTAATTAGCATATGTTGTTGTCATCATAGATTGTTGATCATATTTGTTGCATGCCTATAACCATTTTCACATATTCTGGATCTTTCCGATAACTTATGTTTTTGAGATTTTGTTGTTTTTATTTATTTGATGCAGGAAAACTCCAAGAGATTTGACGGAGGCATCATTATCAGGTGCCGGGATTTCGATTATAGCCGCCATTTTCATTATCTTTCTGTTTGGAATGGTAAGAAGCCTTCGCTGGTTCAAGTTTTATATATTTCATGCATATTTGTGTGTGAGTCGCGTGCAATTGTAATGTATATGGGCACATATTGTACACAAATTGTTGGTGCATGTTTTGTAACAGATGATCTTTTGTGTTTGTTAGAATTGAGAGACACGGTCAAAGGGGAGTCTGTTGGTGCATTTTGTAACCGTCGCTATGCAATTCTGTTCAGCAGAAACGAAGTACGAAGTTAGAACAACTTCGCCATAGGCGAAGTTGTAACAACTTCTGCCATAGGCGAAGTTAGAACAACTTCACCTTAGGCGAAGTTATAACAACTTCGCCTACAGGCCCAAGCCCATGCCCGCGAAGTTGTGTATCTATATATAGGTGTGTCTTGTTTAGAGTTGGGCATCCAGAAAAGTTAGAGTGTGTTTTGTGTAGTTCAATTGTCTAGAGAGAAACAGGAAGGAGAGTCGTGTGGGACGACCCGAGGTAGAGCTCACCTCGGGTCGGCCGTGTCTTTGTTTTCGTGTTTCGGTTATTATATAAAAGATCTGCAGATGTGTTTATCCCATTCGTGTGTTTGTTCGTGTGTTTGTATGTGTGTAATCGTGTTCTTCGTCTTCTACACCATTAAACGAGTCTAGGAGGATTCCGCACTCCTAGACCTCGTGCGGATCTCGTATCGATCAGCGACGCCCCGCGGGAACCTACAAGTGGTATCAGAGCTTTAGGCTCTTATGCTATGGTTTGAGATCTGCGTTTTGGTGTTTCTGGCACGTTTCTGATGCGTTTTTGGCCGAACAGCCGCCGCAGGCGAAGTTATGGGGTTCAGGCGAAGTTGTCGCTTAAATTTTAGGGTTTAGGCGAAGTTATCAGTCAGGCGATGTTATGGACAGGCGAAGTTATGGATAGGCGAAGTTAAGGAGGGGCGAAGTTGACTTTTAGGCGAAGTTGACTCTAGGCGAAGTTAAAAAAAAAAAAAAAAATTGTTTGGAGTTTTCGTCTGTATGGCCAGGTGTACACGATTATTGTGAGACCGAAGACGTTGTTCCGTCAACGAGTGAAACTTGTTATCTCTTGGTCTTACGTGTGAACAAATACGTGTCAACTCTGGATATGGAGTTGAGGTTGTGAATGGGATATTGATTGAAACTGGATATTGACACATATTTGGGTGTTTGTGGGCAATGAAATAGTTGTTGTTCGAGGTTGACCAACTGAAGAAAGTCAAATTGAACTGAAGGTTTTTGTCATTACTGGATTGCGGTCAGAGCATATTATTTATGTTATTTTCAAGGCGTTCGAGAATTGGATCCTGAAACGTGATGCTTATTTATTAAAGTGAAAATTCTGGAACAAGTTGGATTTAATCGGGAATTAAAGTGTTTATGTTCTTGATCGTTATCCCTGGTGATTGAAGATGCTTCGGATTAATTAATGGTCATGTGTGTTAGATTCTGTCAAGGTGGTTTTGTGATGAAATTGATCACTTGATGTTGAGTAGTTGAAGATTAAACCTTATCGTATGCCGACGTGTTGGTGAAGTTGTGGAGGGAGCCCAGCTTCACGTGTTGGTGACTCACGTGATTGGTTGAGATGATCAATTAGGCACGGGGATGCATGCATTTCAAAGACCTCAATCTATATAGTCGGAGAAGCTTACACTGAAGGGGAGATCTGATATAGAAGACGCTGGGTGATTGGTAGATTTGTGAAGCTACAAGACAGTTTCAGACACGGCTGGTTGAAGAGCAAACAAAAGATCATCAGTTAAGAGGGAGTCTGTTGGTGCATGTTTTGTAACAGATGATCTTTTGTGTTTGTTAGAATTGAGAGCAACGGTCAAAGGGGAGTCTGTTGGTGCATTTTGTGACCGTCGCTATGCAATTCTGTTCAGCAGAAACGAAGTACGAAGTTAGAACAACTTCGCCATAGGCGAAGTTGTAACAACTTCTGCCATAGGCGAAGTTAGAACAACTTCACCTTAGGCGAAGTTATAACAACTTCGCCTACAGGCCCAAGCCCATGCCCGCGAAGTTGTGTATCTATATATAGGTGTGTCTTGTTTAGAGTTGAGCATCCAGAAAAGTTAGAGTGTGTTTTGTGTAGTTCAATTGTCTAGAGAGAAACAGGAAGGAGAGTCGTGTGGGACGACCCGAGGTAGAGCTCACCTCGGGTCGGCCGTGTCTTTGTTTTCGTGTTTCGGTTATTATATAAAAGATCTGCAGATGTGTTTATCCCATTCGTGTGTTTGTATGTGTGTAATCGTGTTCTTCGTCTTCTACACCATTAAACGAGTCTAGGAGGATTCCGCACTCCTAGACCTCGTGCGGATCTCGTATCGATCAGCGACGCCCCGCGGGAACCTACACAAATCAATTATATTACATCTTTATATTGCAGGAGTTACATAGTTATCTGACTATTAGCACCTCAACCGCTATCATAATTGACAAAAGCTCTATTGAAGACACCGTGCGCATAGACTTAAACATCAGGTATGGTTTATGACATTTGTGACAATCTTCACTATTTATAAGTTAATTAAGTACATAGGAAATAAGCATAATACGGAGGACGTATACTTAACACGCATATATAAATAGAGAACCAAGAACTGTGACAGGCTTAGCTAACGAGCCTGATGGCTTACGCTAATACATATTCTAACAATTATAATCAACATCATTTACTTTACTTTTGTTTCTGACATGTGTTGAATTATTTTATGCAGTTTCCCGGTCTTATCATGTGAGTTTGCATCAGTGGATGTGAGCGATGTCTTAGGCACCGTGAGTTCACATCATTGTAACCTATAAACTGCTAGTTAAGTATTATTTCACATGTGAAACAATACTTAACTATGGTTTAAATAATGTCCTTTGATCTTAGATATACACTTAAGGCCTGAAATTGTTTTTCTTGTATTTGCAGAACAGGCTAAACATAACAAAAACCATTCGCAAATATTCAATCAACCGACACTTAGAAGGTAGTGGCACCCAAGAGTTTGATGTTGTGCCAATTACGTACGGCATTAAGCATGATGAGATGGTTGAGGAGACATATGGTGAAGGATCTCTCGTACTAAATTCACATAATTTTGATAAACTCATTCATGAGTAAGTAAAGTAATAGCTCTTTAATAGTCATCATCAAATGATCACTTGTATTTTAGCTCATTATGCTTCGGTCAAACGCAGGCATCCGATTGTGGTTGTAAACTTTTTTGCTCCTTGGTGTCACTGGAGTAGGCTTCTGGTATGTTTATTACCAAAATCTTTTGGTTTTTGTTCGTTGTTTTTAATTATGTTAATTGGTTTATATTCAACTTTGTACTGTATTTTAGAGACCCGCGTGGGAGAAAGCGGCCAAAGTTATGAGACAAAGATATAATCCGGAGCATGATGGTCGTATAATTGTTGGATGTGTTGATTGTACTCAAGAACCTGACTTGTGTCAAAAGTGATTATCTAGTTTTTATTCTTACTTGTTTATAGTTCATTTAATCTTATGTTTTACTTAACTTCCACTGGTTTCAGGCATCATATACAAGGGTATCCATCAATTCGCATCTACCGTAAGGGCGCCGATGATGTTTGGTAAATTATCATTCTTGTTATACATGGCTAGTGCAGTTCACGAGCCAAGCCAAGCCAGGGCCCAGTCAGGCTTGGCTCGAATTTAAACCAAGCTGGCTCCGCTCAGATTGGAAACGGTGCTGAAAATTTGAGCTCGAGCTCGAGCTCGGCTTGGTTTTAAGAAGTTTAATAAACACCTTTAAAGTTAGCTACCATTCAATAGTTTGCTAAAAAAATATGCAAAAGAAGTTCAATATAATGCATAACAAGTCCAAAATCATGTTCAACGAGGCAACTAACGAGCGAGCCAAACCCAGTCAGGCTAACGAGTGAGCTACCGTTTGCTCGGGCTAGGGCTGAAAGAATGGATGATCGTCATTTTAAGAGGGGTTAATTTTCTTCAACATTGTGTGTGTGTACGGAGTGGTTCATTACAAAAGACTAAGTTATTGCGAGAACAGTAAGAACAACCATACTTCATTTAACTTTTTCTATTGTGGTTCATATTTTATAAAAATTTCACTTCTTACATACAAATGCCTATGTTATGTTCATAAAAATAAACTTCTAACTAAATTGTTTATAAGATTTTTTTACATCTTTAAACGCTTACCTACATGTGTTGGTTATGGGTAGGAAACAAGCCTACACATGATTTAAACGTGTGTATGTTCTATAAATAAACAAATTTTGTTTATATATTTTTTAGAATGAATAAACCTTGCATTTTAACCATTTCTTGTATTTTAAAACCAAAAACATGAATCACATATTTTGTTCTTTCTGTTCTCATTATTAAATTTCTTCTGCGTCGCCACCCTTGGCTTAGGCCCGACTTGTTTACAAACCGAGCCAGTTCGAGCTAGCTCTGAGCCTCAAGATATTGGTAATTCGTTTATCTTGGACCGATGCTTCTGAAAAGATTTTATATTCATCATGTTGCTGCTAGCTAGTTTAATCACGAGATTGTTTAGTTTGAGTTTTGTTTTTTCCCCTTTTTACTTTTAATTTCCACGAATTGTTTTACGTCACCTTATTTTTTGCTGCATCAGGAATAATAATCTCGGTATGAACGTTCATGAAACATATTATGGGGATAGAGATACCGATAGCTTGGTTATGGTAAGAAAACCAAAATTTATCCCAATTGTGTTTAGTGAAATATACTATCTAATTCTTTATTTGAAATTTATTTCATTTCAGAAACTGGATAGTTTGGTATCATCTATTGGAATTAATTATGCTATAGTTAAACATGTGCCTCAAGAAGGTTGCAGAATTGAAGGATTTGTATGGGTCAAAAAGGTAATTAAGCATGAACATAAAATCATATATTGTAAACCTTAATTTTTATGTGACATATACACGTACAGGTTCCTGGAAATCTGGTTATTACAGCAAGTTCACGGTCACACTCGTTTGATGCTTCACGAATGAACATGTCACATGTTATTTCCACCTTTTCTTTTGGTTCAGCAATTACTCCAATGATGATGAGTGCTATGAAGCGGTTAGGACCGTACCTAGGTGTAGGCCATAACAGGTTAAATGGTCAAACTTACGTGACCTATCCAAGAGGAGATCCTGCAAATGTTACAGTAAGATCTTGAATACTTACTATATATATATATATATATGGGCAAAGGTTGAAATACAAAGAGGGCTTAACCTTAAGAGCTCTTTTATAATAACATGTCCTATATATGCCTTTGTCTGTATTTTTCGGTTACAAAAATTTATGAATCAAATGAATGTATACTGCAGATAGAGCATTATCTTCAAGTTGTGAAAACAGAGGTGGCAGGAGTGTCACAGAAGTGGATTGAAAACTATGAGTACACAGCGCATACTAGTTTGATACACGCTCCTTCTATTCCTGCTGCAAAGTTTCATCTTGAGTTTTCACCTATGCAGGTCTATAAATTAATTAAATTTGTTTTTACCGTTTATTATGAGGCGGAGGCGGGTGTAGTTGGTTTTATTCTAATCTTTGGTTTGTTTTCAGGTTTTGATAACTGAAAACTCGAAGCCCTTTTCCCATTTCATTACCAACCTTTGTGCCATCATTGGTGGTGTATTCACGGTATGTCTTTGGTGAAAACTAAAACAGTTTAACATTTTGAGTCAATATTGGCCAAAATTAGGGTAGGGGTTGCAAACGAGCCGAACCGGGGTGGGGTCGGGCTTGGCTCATTTATCATGTTGAGCTCAAGCTCAGTTCATCAAAAGCTGAAGCAAGCTCATGGCTTGTTTATTCTTTTTAACTTTTATGTTTTGCACATACTGATTTATATAAAAACAAAAAAGTAATGTTTGTAACATACATATAATGCATCAATGCATTAAGCTACAAAATTCAAAATTTATATATATTAAAATTTTGGTTACAATTTATACAAACTGAGTTTTGAGTTTTCCTTTTAAACGAGCCAAACGAGAATTTTAAAATTATTTAATAACCAAAAATATTTTAAGAATTGCGAGAACCGCATAACACATTTGCAAATGGTATATAAGTACATAAGACGATTACCTAACTAGCACACTTTCTCTCTAACGCCACTTTAATTATCTTCAATGCACACTATCTGCAAGTGCATTATCATATATTTTTGGTTCCAAAAAGAACTGATTCCTATATATATATATATATATATATGCTATTTTACACATTGCCTTATTTGTTTTATTTTTTACTTGTGTACCACTTTCAGGTTGCTGGAATATTGGATTCGATTCTTTACAACACGTGTAAACTCGCAAAAAAAATTGATCTTGGGAAAAATTATTAGCTCAAACCCTGGTGTCTACGAGTTTGATAAATTAAAAGTCTGATTTTTCTAGACATTTTTATCATAGAAACCTACCTAGTGTCAGGTCAAGGACTTTAGTAGTTTGCCATTAGTCCTGACCTAGATCATGCAACAAAATGGTTACACTCACCACTTAGATTGACAGTTATGACAGTTATTTTTCCATTCATTCATTCATTCATTCATTCATTCATTCATTCATTCATTTTATATATATATGTTCAATGCACTACACTTTTGAAGTGTTCTTCTTGGACTGTAAATATACGTATCTTCTTGAATTGCTTCACTTACAAACATTGTTAACATACATATATAATATGCAAATAAACACTACACACGCGTGCGATATAATCGAACTTATTTGACCAAGTGTTTAGATAACAAACGAATTAACAAACTCAAAAATTGAAAATAACAAAACCAACAAATGCTCCAAAAAAGGAAAAGAAATTCACAACCATTGAAGATGCACCATTTGGAGTGGGAGATGGTGGAGGGTTTTCATCCGAATGGGCTGGAGCCGGGGCAGGATTGAGGTCGGGTTCTGGTGCACTCGGGGCGGGTGGAGGTGAGGCAAATTGTTCACTGGTGGGAGCTGGCGGCAAAGCTGGTGGAGATGCAGATGGAGGGCTGGAAGTGTGGTTGCTTCGGTCTGCCAGCACAACGATTACTAGTTTTTCGTTGTGTTTGCAGTGATCTACAACGCCGCTGATGAAATAATGAGGGCCGGATTGGTTTAATGTGATTAATGTGTGACCGTCGCTATATTTTGCGATGGGTGAAGCCGAGCTACAGTTTTTGTAGTCGGGCTCGATTACTTGAAGCACTGAATCCTCATTTGCCTTGTAGCTAAATACTGTATATAAACCCCAAAACATTTCAATTAGAAGCTGCAGTAGCATACAATGGGATTAGTAATGGTAGAAAGCATATTAATTTAGCTACTAATTAGCGACGGATATAAAGGCCACAAAATTACCAACTGTTTAAATTCCTTACAAACTAGTATGTATGGTCACTGCTTAAATTCGGTCGCAAAGCTTGTCACCGTTTAACACGAATAATTTAAAATTTAAATTTATACGTCCGATTTGTGATTGTTTCAATCCGGTTGCAACATTTAAAAAAATAATAAATTTATAGTATAAATATAAACGGTCAAAACAGGTTTTTTGCTTGTTATCTTAAGGATAACAGGTTTTTTCCTCGCAACAAATCCTTATGTTCAAGTACTTTTACTTTCACTTTATACAAGCACCTAGTCCCGATTACTAATTTGGTTACGAAATTACAATTGTCAATTTTTGACTAAAACATTCCCTCACCCACTATTTGTCCTCCTTGATTTCCAGTGAAACCGACATACCCTCCTCGAAAGATCTAACATTTTCGAGTAAGTGAAGGGTACCCGTCATGTGCCTTGAGGCTCCACTATCTATAATCCAACATGAGTCGTGGGATCTTGGAAGCCCCTTCACAATCAACAAACGGTATAGTGAAACAAGGAAACCCAAGCCTTCTTGGTCTTAGGTTGCTTAAATTTCTTAAACAACATTCTTACATCGTCTATATCTGATTCACTAGACAATAGATCACAATTTGATAAATGTGAATCAGATATCGGTGATTTTTCTTTTGACACGACTTTTGCCACCCAGTTCTGACCGACACTTTGTTTCTTGATGTAAAAAGTGGATGGTGGAGTTTTAACACTTTCTTTTCTCTCACACCCACTCTTTACAGTCTCTTCACATTTCAAAATCCAAACATGCTCGAATTTTAAAACAATCGATGGTTTTTCCACATGACCAAGTCCACATGTCTTGGAAACAAACTTCTGAGGCTGAGCGTGATCATGCCTGAATCTATTGGGACAAGCAAAAAATACATGCCCGACTTTAGTGTAGTTGAAACATCGCCTCCTATCAATGAACTTAGTGATCTGAGGTGTTGTTTCAGCACTTTCATGCTCGGATTTTAAACGATAGAATTCTTGGTTTGATTGCTTTCTAAAAACAGCCTTCTTCTCGGACTCAGAAGTTTTTAATCAATGTCGGTTTGTTAACACAATGAGATTGCTTATGGTAAAAACTGGTTTTAGCAAATCTCTTTGACTCAACAACATTCTCTTTTTCCGACACATGAACTTTAACCGGTTCCTAGGTTAAAACAGACTCAGCAACCTTAATCCCGGTTGAACCATCACAACCTGAACTTTCATTTTCAATATTTTTAGAAGCAACAATATCTTCATCAACGAACATTGTGGTATCATGAAGTGGAGTTTTGACTTCCACATTCAACGCCTTTTTGAAACCTTTCGGTTTCTTAGGAACATAAGCGTTCCACATGGGTGATGGGGCAGCATGATAATCCGCATTTTATTTTATGTTCTTAGTCACATCATCCTCAGTTTTTGAAGAGCTTCTAGGCATGATATGATCAAGAATATATGATGAGGCAGCGTAACTAACAAGTTTCAAGTTTACTCTTTCGGTCTCAATCTTGAGCGTTTGTAGCTCAAGTTTGAGAACTGCATTCTCATCAATAAGTCTATTGATGGCTATTTGCTTATCTTCAACCATGTGCTTAAGCATCAAGATGGTCTTTTCATCTTGTAGGATTTTCCCCCCAAAGCTTCTTTTCACACATTTGTAGTTTAGCATATGCCTCTTTTACATATTTAAGATCCAACAAAACATTATCATAATGTTTTTTTAATTCTCTAATTTCTAGATCTTTGAATTCACATTCATCACACGGTAACTCGCATTTTTCACACACATTAGAGTTTAGAGTTACCTGGTTGGCCATGAATGCATGTTCTGTTGGTAAGCTTTCTTCATTCGATATCTCAGAATCTTCATCTGTTATCTCTTCAACTTTTCCTTCAACAAGTTCCTCTTGAACCTTTTCTTCAGCTACCTCCATTAACTCCTCCACAGCAATTTGTTCCTCCACAGTAGTTGGTTTCTCCACATCTTCTTCTCCAAAGTCAATCTTACCGTGTGGTACTTCCTCGTCATTGAACCACCCTACAAAACTCTCAATAATGTCAAGGGAAATAAAGAAGTAAGGTAATCAGAGGGAACCATATGAATTTTGTCATAAGTTTGTGGAAGCTCATCGTCTTGATCTACTTGATCAAAAACAACTTGATCATCCTCCTCACATTGTTTGTCCCAGTAACAAACACCTCATTCATATCATTTTTCAAACCTTTATCCTCATTCTCAACCATCACAACCTTGTCCTCATCAACCATGACCTTTTCCTCTACCTTTTCCACCTTTTCAACCTGTTCACCAGAATCAACTACTTTTGCCACATTCGCTTGAAATACGGAGTTCCAGTTGAAACCTTCATTCATTTGAGCTGTAGCAGCTTTCAGTTGTGACGTGGACGCTTCAGTAGGTTTCTTGCCTCTGGATGTTTCAGTCTCGCTCTGTGTGGGACGATGATATATGGCCTGCTTGTAGTAGTCCCTACCAAAAGGATTTTCCCTGTTATCATCCATAATCTTTCTTGTACACTCCTGCTTGAAGTGACCTTTCTCCTTGCATCTGAAACATGTAACCTTTGATTTATCAAAGCCATGCTTCGAAGTTGAACCATCCAACACTTTTTTCCTGGTAATCTCTTTGAAACGTTGGGCTCTACAGATTACACTTGCCATACACCATCTAATGTCAATCATCTCCATTTCTTCTGGATCTATTTGGTCGTAATCTTCCTTAGTCATGTTATAGTTGCCTATCCTCTCAGCAACCAAACATTCATATGACTCCAAGACCGATCCCAGAAAAGCCATATGTTCTTTGACAGATTCAGTGGTTAGGCCTCTCGTATTCTTCAAATTCAAAGCGATATTGCATTGGAGAACATCAGGATTCGATGCTTGTGTGTTTAAAGTTGATGCTTGAGATACAGGAACAGTGCCAGAATAGCTACTACTGTATTGTGGAGTAGTGGGGACATTTGTTACAAAGGCCTGTCCTGTTTGTTCAGCACAGAAAGCGGTTGGTATCTTAAGACTGGAAGATACTACTGATTGAGAACTCTTGTAGTAGAGTCCTATGTCTTGAGAAACCGCAGTAGATTTCATCTTCTATTTCTTCCTCAACTCTAGTTCATGTGCTTCGAGCTTCTCGATAAACATTGCAAGATTGAGGTGAGCAATAGCAGTTGGATTTGATTGCTGTATCATAATGAATGTGCCTCATTCTTCTGGTAATGCATCAACAAGTTTATCTATATACTCGTACTCTGGCTTGTCAATTTCAAGTCTTTTCATCTCATTGACAAGAAGACAGTAACGCTCAACCAATTGAGCAAAGGATCTCCCTTCACCAGTGTGAAAATATCAAACTCTTTCTTGAGTAGAGCCATTTTTCTCTTCCTCATGTCGGGATTGCCTCAATCCTTTTTCAATAAAGCCTGCCAGATCGAGTAACATGAACCATTATGCTATAGAACCTAGAAGATTTCAGCCTTGATAGCTTGCTGAAACAGATTCAACATTTTCTTTTCCTTTAAGAATGAAGCCTTGTCACGCTCCTCGATTTGTGACAAACAATAGTTGCTTCCATTCTCATTTTTAGGAATAATGTACTCCTCTTCCACCGCAGTCCACGTTTTATAGTTCAAAGCTTGGACATATGTTTCAAATTTATCCGCCCACGATGGGTAATCTTCCATTCGGAGAAGCTTTGGGGGTTTGTTCGTGTAAGGCCCCGTTCCCGGTAACCCTACTTTGGTGTTGGATTTACCCATAAACACAGTTCTAAAATCAGAGTTAATTTAAACTTTCGCGGAATAATTTAAAACTTCAAACATCACATTACAAACATTCATTTTTCTGTCTTATCATACAAATTGTCTTTTCATAACATAACATAAAATAGTCTTGACACTTCTTCATAGATGCCAGTCTCTTTAGCTCGTGCCATGTGTCCCTCCTCAAGCCAGCTGCCTCAACCTATCTGCCTGCGTGCATACTAAAAGTCATCTACGCTGAGTGAGTTCTAGTTAATCAATTTAACATACAATACATTCCTATCCTTACTCATACGCGTCCGAAGATACGTATTCTTACCTTACTTTGCTATTACTTCTTTCACACATACTTTATATACATGCATATGTACTTTCATACTTTCTTTCATAAAACCCTATGGTATACCATAAGCTATTCTATCTTAAACATCTCAGATATTATAAGGGTCTGGTCCCTAACATCTCAGATATTATAAGGGTCTGGTCTCTATCATCTCAGATATTATAAGGGTCTGGTCCCTATCATCTTAGATATTAGGAGGGTCTGGTCCCTATCATCTCAGATATTATGAGGGTCTGGTCCCTATCGTAAGCGCATACTTTACTTGTCTTATGTATATAATATTTACATACACATTCATTCACATAACTATCATATAGTAATAACATTCAATGCACGATCATATACGTATCATATACCTATCACTTAGGATAAGCATTTTAACTGCCACATAGGAGTATGCACACAGCCCCGAAAACATAACTAGGAAATGGGGCTAGAACTCACCTGGAGTCGGTTTCTCTCGCCGTTAATGGTAATGCCCTTCCTTAGTTGTGCACGGCTAACTGTACAATACATTACGCGTGTCAATTATCCATTACTACTACTTCCTACATATAAGCTAATGAAACTCTCAACTAACGGTGGTCCGGGGGGCAGCGCCCCTGGTAGCGGGGTCTAGGGGCGGCAGCCCCTAGCAGGGCCCAAGGGGCAGAGCCCCTGGCTGGGGTTGAGCTGACCTGGGAGGAATTTCGCATAGAATTTCGCTTCGCATAACCTGTTTTGCTTCTCAAGGCTGAGCGAAGCGAAATGCCTGTTTCGCTTCTCATGGCTGAGCGAAGCGAAATGCCTTCATTTCTTCTTTTTTACCATTTTAAAGCCATTTTACTTCGTGGCTCTACCTCAGGACCTGATTTTTTTTACCCTTTCTCAACTTTCGACACATTCTGACCCCATGCACCTGATCCTGAACCCATCTCTCAAAGTTCAAATGCCACCTTTTTATCTTAAAGTGCACCCGAGAGGTTATAACTTACCAAGTTTATATTTTTCTTACATTTCACAACCCGATCTACCATTGTATCTGTTTGCATGCCGATTCTAACCATAAAACTTAACCATTTAAACCGAAACCTACCTTTTGCTTCGGGTTCGAGTTCAGATCCGGACAATACGTAGATCTGGACGTGATTCTTGTTATTTGATGATGTCTACACACGAGATTCTTCCTCTTTTTACACGGATTTGGATCCGGAATGTAGAGAGAAAGTGTGTGTATGTTCTTGAGTGTGTGTGTGATGAAAGGTAACGAAATGGTGAAAAGGGTGGAGAGGTTAGGCTTATATAGGGGGCCATGGGTCCCACAACCCACTCACAATTCCAAATCCAAATATTATCCAAACACTTAACACTCGACTAACTTAACGACACACAGTTAATAACAAAACTTTCCGTCATTTATTATTTAACAAAAAGTTGGATGTTACAGTTCGAAGTCCCCATTTCATTCTCTAGGTTGATGTTTTGAAGTAGAGCAGAGGGTTGAGACACAAAAGCACTTATGTTGTCCATGATAGTGAAATCAATGAAAGAACAATATAGTAATCAAACACCGGATATGTTTTGAAAAGAGTCAGCGTATAAGTGAAAGGCTTGGTCAACGTGTATGTCTGAATAGTCAACAGATACGTCTTAAGTCAATCAAGATTAGTCAACGGATATGCATCCAAACTTATATGTTTTCAACGTATAACATATACGGCGTATATGTTATGCGCCATATTTGTTATACACCAAGAACACATCCGTGAAAATAACATATGCGCTTAGAAAGTTCATGATGAAATTTTGACAATTTGGTTAAGCAAATGATGATGAAATTGAATGAAATTTTGAAGGGTTTGACACAAAGGTATAAGGAACACTTGGTGAAAAATTGAAGGAATTTGGATGGTCAAAATTGAAGATAGAAAGAAATAAGTAGAAAACTTGTGATATCCAAGTGAATAACGAGCCAAAATTCTCTGGTACCACTTGAAAGAACCGGTGATGTTGTTGTAAACACTCCTAAGGATCCGAATTGTTATCGCTTATATATCGAGGTGTGGAAAACAACGAGATTGAAAGATCACAAGTAACATTAAGTTTATCTTTCATTAATAAACTCAAAGGATTACAAGATATGACAATGTTAAGCACTTTCTCTCTCTAGTATCTGACTTGAATGACTAAAAGCTCTTAAATAACGCATAAGTTCACCTATTTATAGGTTTGACTTGGAAGCACACTTCGGGCGTATAAGATATACGGCCCATATGTTATGCGTCGCATAACATGTGCGGACCCAAGGACTTTTGCGTTATCATGATAACTAATAAATACATATGACATTTAAAGGCTACTTTCTAATACAAATCCTAGCTATAGACGTCTTGAATAACACATAAGTTCACCTATTTATCGGTTTGACTTGGAAGCACACATGGGGCGTATAAGATATACGGCGCATATGTTATGCGCCGCATAACATATGTGGACCCAAGGACTTATGCATTATCATGATTACTAGCAAATACATATGACATTTAAAGGTTACTTTCAAATACAGATCCTAGCTATAGACGTACATGATCTAACACTCATTTTTGATTGATTGTTACTGTTTTCTGCGTTCTCATGTTAAAATTATTTTGTACACGAACCCTCCCTTAAATATATATATATATATATATATATATATATATATATATATATATATATATATATAGGGTGGAGTTATAATAAGAAGTGGAATGTGTCTAAAAAGTGTAAGAAGTAATATAGTGCGTTAGATTTGGTGATTTGATGATCTAGATAGAAATTGTGTTTTGTAGGCTGTGTGTTTAATTTTAATACTTTTTTTATAACACTCCTGGGGCATAATCGTCTAGTGTGTTATATTATATATGGAAACATTATCAATCTATAAATATTATTTTTAATCCAAACTTAAAACACAACACTAAGAATATCACAAGATACATTACAGTGTGTTTTAAATCAAATAATAATCAAAATTAAAAAACAACACCAAATTATCAAATTCAAAACACAACACCAAGAACAAAAACACACTTTCATAAGTAGAAACACACTAAAACACAACACGAAGAACAAAAACACACTTGCATTAATAGAAGCACACTAGTAACCAACATTCATTAAAAAAGCTCGAATTAGAATGAAGTAAATCAGATATTGAAGCACTAATAGCGGTTACATTAATGGCCGGAAACACGTCAGAAACTTCAAAATCTCAATCGGAGATCTAATTAGGAATGAAATTTGACTCGAATTAATCCGTATAACAAAACTAAACACTCCTCAATATCAAACAACAACTGATTTTGATCAGAAAAGTGCGCCGGAAAAAAGTGAGTGACCAGGAAATTCTGTTACGTCATCGGAATAACGGTTACTCTCACCCGAAGTTTATTCTCCATGGCTCCTCAATCGTTTCACGCCTTAAGCCCATAACAAAGGCTCAGATCTAACCGTGGATTTGGTTTACGGCACCTTGTTCGTACCCAGATCTGGAGGTTTATTAGTTTGTTTTTATTTTTTCAAGCCATAATTGCTCGCTGGAATAATGGATTATCACGGCATGGAGGTGGTGATAGACGGTGATAGTGATGCTAATACGGCGCCTTGTTCGTAACCATATCCACTGACGTCTATAGTTCATCACAGGCTCGGATCTATCATGGATCTTGTTTGCGGCTCCCTGTTCATAACCATATTTGAAGATTTATTAGTTTATTTTTCTTCTTTGAAGCCATGAATCGATCACCAGAAACAATGGGTGGAAGATGGATGTTGATCGGTGATGTTGGATGATGAAGTTGATCGGTTAACAGGGTGATGTTGCCGGAGAAGTTGACTGGTGGTATTGAGAGAGAGAGAGAGGATACATAAATACATTCCAAAAAAAATAAAAGATTTCATTCCAAAAATAATAAAAGAATTATAGACGATCATACACATGTGTGCTATAATCAATTCAATGGTTCAGATCTTTTCTTACACTTTTTAGGAAAAATTCACTTCTTATTCTAACCTTGCTATATATATATATATATATTTATATATAGGGGATGAGTCAAAAGAGAAGTCATCTTAGTGTGAAAAGTGTGAGAAATAAGTTCTTACCATTGATTAAGATTGATCAATTACCTACATTGATTATGACATATTTGTAACTATTTGTAAATGATTTTAATGACTTTTAATAAAAAGGGACAGTGAAGTAATTTCCCAAGTATGCTAAAGTAACTTGGCTCTTGTCAACTATAATGCTTAATTATTTTTATAATTTTCCCTCAATGCATTTGATTTTTTAAAATGAGTAACTGTTTAAGAAAATTCAATAGGGAAAAGCAAGGTTGATTGCAGTTATGAATCATACACAAAGATTAATAACATCCTACATAAAGATTAATAACATCCTACACAAATTTGATGTCAAGCCTACATAAAAGGATAGATTTAAAAAAGTTGTTAGGCCATATGTAAACTTTAGCATGTTATGGTATACTCTATAGCGATTATTTTTTGTTTTCTCTTATAATTTTTTATCAACCATTTGTACCTAGTTACGAATCCTACATAAAGATTGATAAAATCCAACATAAATTTGGTTCCAATCCTACACAACTGAAATTAAGTAAAACAAGTTGTGTTGTGCATATATGAACTTTAGTATGGTGCGTTTACTGTGTAGCAATTGCTTTTTTGGTTTTCTCTTGCATGTGTTTGTTTGTATATTACTGTGTAGGGGTTATGCATGCCTGTGTAGGCCATTTATGTAAACTTTGGTATGTTATATTCTACCGTGTAGCAATTATTTTTGTTTTATTCTTACATGTTTTTGCATTACCGTGTAGGATGCTTGCCATGTATGTAGGTATATTTAGAATTTGTGTAGGATTGTTAGTTGTTAAAATGAAGTATGATTTATTTGTGTAAGTCGTTTACCATTTATGTAGCATTTTTTTAGAAATTGTATATATGGGTTATATTATACTTGCGTGTTTTTTTATGGTTGTATATTTATAAATTTTGTATGTTAATGTCTTAAAAACTAACTTGAATTATGTATTAGTTTATTTGAATTATGTCTTGGGTTATTTTTAAAAGAAGTCCATTTTTATATATAGTTTATTTTAATGATTTTTTGTATTAAAAGTTTAACATTAATTTAACAAAATTGAATGTAAAACCATATATATTTGTATATTTATATTATTATTTTTCCTATAGAGATTAATTTGTAAATATCAATAAAATCCTCAAAGTAATCAGTAGAATAAATATGCATTTTTTTTCAATCAGATTTATATTATATGGGTATTTTTGTCATTTAAATAATTTTGAAATAAAAAATAATATTAAAAAAAAAACACTATCAATGCGTAACTTATTTCCTTATTAATTGTTTTTTTTTTGATAAAAACAAACTTTGACTAAAATTCTAAAAAACATTTAAAACAATAAACAAAAATGACATTTACTCTTAATTTCCAAAGATAAAACTAAAATATATGACTAATGTACCCTTTGTATAAAATAAATCAGAAAACTAAAAGAAAAAATATGATTGATTAGAATGATTTCTCACACTTCTCGTACTAAGATCACTTCTCTCATGAACTTATATATATATAGGGAGAGTTATACAAAGTGAAAATTCGTACTAAACGTGAGAACTGAACAAAAACTGAATTTTGGATGATGGCATAATCGTAAATAATAAGAAATTGATTCTTCATCCTTCACAAATAGAAGTGCTTGGCATCTTCATCAATTTTAATCACTTCCATCAAATTGTTTCTCAAATTCCAACAAAATCGCCCTGCATCTTCATCAAATTAGTTTGATTTTAAAACCGGAATCATCAAATAATGTGATTTTAGAACCAGAATCATGAGTTGGACACTTCAATTTAAATTTTGCGATCGGTCAATTGAACCCACGTAATGCACTAACCAGACGATTATAGATTCAGAAGTTTTTATGGGTTTTAAAGGATGCTCAGGTATAGAAGAAGATAGGATAATTACTCTACTAGAGTAATTTTTTTATATAACTAGAGTAATAATGAAATCAAACAAATTACCATAAACTAATTTAGAATTGGCGAACGAACCACCAAGACACCAATAGAACCCCCTGTTTCACAAATTACTTTACTTATAAATGTTTATTACTCTAATTGTAATATAAAATTACTCTACTTATAATATAAAATTACACTACTTGAAATTAAAAATTACTCTATCTGTAATAAAATTACACTACTTGAAATTAAAAATTACTATACATATAATATAAAATTACAAATATTTTATTATACGGGTACACAAAATTTGACTACCTATAATAAGTTAAGTTAAATATCAAACAATGTAGATACATATAGCCGAAAAATATTGATGAGATGACTCCGGCCTTTGTTGGCCAAGTCATATAGTTGGTTAACCATATCAACAGGTCAACTCTGCGACTTATTCCAGTCTAGTCTGGTGACACAAACAAAGCACTTGTCAACAAGATCTTCCGGCTCTCTTGTTGCCTCTCCATCCAAATTTCTCAGTTTAATATTAATAATACAACCATCAACCATGCCATTATATAACAATAATGATAATAATAATAATAATATTAATGCCCACCAGACCTCACATTCCCACGTTTTTTTAGCTCCACACACACAACAAAACAACATTTTATTTTACAATCCTGGAAACAAATCAATATTATCACCCAAAGAATTAAGAGATCAGAAAATGCACCATACACAACTTTTATTAAGGTGATAAAGATAATATTTGTAATTGAAAAGGTGAAAAACAAGAAAGATCCCATCTGGGTTTTGTTTATTTGGGTGATTTAGAGGTGGGTTTGTGCAATCTTGAAGAAAGTTGTTTGATTGGAAGAGTTTTTGAAAATTTTAAAAGTTGGTTTTTGGAAAAAGGATGAATATATTGTGGAAAGATCCTGGGCTTCCAACCGATTCATTCTATGAGGTGAGAGCTGAATGCACAGATGTTCCTAAAACCAAGTTTAAGATCAAGGTGAGTCATCTTTTTCTACTTTTGATTTAACATGTGTGGTGGCTTTTTCATGATTCTAGACAATAATGTCGTTTGATAGAACATGTTTGTGTGTGTGAAAAAATTAGATATTTATGGGACATTAAGAATCTGCAAACCCGAAAAATTTCGGATAGGTATTTGGCTATGGGATACAGTATGAAATTAGTGCAGGTATGAAAAAGAAAATGTTTAAGTGCCGGGTTTCACCTAATGGCTATGGGATACGGTATGAAATTAGTTTTAAACGTTTTCACCGGTATGGGATTGTTATGGTATTACTGTATTAGCCATTAGGTGAAACCTGCCCGATTACATAAACGTACATACAGATTTTATCTGACAATTAAAACATTTTCTTTTTCTTTTTCTATTTATTTTCCTTTGTCTTATTAATTCACTGACTTTTACTTTATATGTATCTAACTTTTTTGGGTAATAAAATTATATAAAAGTTCAAAAAGTAAGAAATGTATCCGGAACTATGCAGTTGATATTGTCAAAATGTCGGTCACTTTGTAAAACAATATCGGTGCCGGCGATATTGAACCGGTATTTGACCGATATATCACCGATTTTCCCGATATCAGCTTTTTAAGTCTTAGTTGTTAATTTTAGTGTTTAATGTTAGTTTTTTAAGTTTTAATCAGTTCACTTGCTACAACTGTTTGTGTTTTGTAAGTGGCAAAAGGTTAATTTGTTAATGGTAGGAGAGTAAACTAAATTTTTAGTGTTAAATTGTTACATATATAAATTCCGCATGATATTAAAATTACCGATATCTCACCGCGGTAACCGATATCGCAAATATCGGTCCTTGACCGGTCTCTGATATTTTCTCACATTAACTGCATAGATCTGGAAATCCAGTAGGTAATTTCTAACAAACTAATAGACATACCCAATACTCGACTACCTGGGTCGGGTATGAAACTGGGATTACTAGTACCTGTCCCATTGACATCGTCGTCTCAAATACCACCGACGCGTTTTAGGCACATTGATGATAGATATACACTATGGCAACCAAAATTAAATTTTTGAGCTTTTTGAGGGCAAAAGAGAGAATATTGATTGGTATGAGGGGTCTTATATATGCGGCGATTGGGGAACCTTTTGTATGAAATTAACACCATAAAAAAGTCAAATTTGTTAGTAAAGTGGTCCAGAAACAGAAACAAGTATGTTAAGGTTTGTGGAACAAATATGTTTTATCTGTATTTATTGCTCTTTTCTTCATCATTTATTAATGGTTTCAGAAACCTTAATAGTTTCTAATATGTTTATGCAGTCTGGCAAGACCCTTAGTGTAAGGAAGTGGCAATCTGCATTCAGTGCTGAAGGTTATCTTGATATAGGTCAAACCCTTGGTCGAATTTATCGAGGGGTAAGTTTTATATTCCCATCATGAATGCCAATTTTTAAAATTTGTATGTTGTTCTTTGATTAGTACTACATTTGACTTTTAGATTTAGTTCATTTTCTAATTCTAATTTTACTTATTTTCTGTTATGAATATTATTGATAAACTAGGGGATTCATCCAACAATTAGAGGAGAGGTATGGGAATTTCTACTCGGTTGTTTCGATCCGAAAAGCACATATGAGGAGAGAAAAGAAATCCGGCTAACCCGAAGGTAATATATGTTTCAAAATGGTGCTTAAGAAAGGCAACGATTTCAACTTGTTTACTTAGAATAGCTGATTTCTTTTTTAAACGGGTCGAAAGTTATCAATTTTAAAAGCATGCATGCTCCTAATTTGTTTTAGTCGACTCTTTAGAATATTATTAGTGTAAATTACAAAGAAAGCCATTTATTTGAAAAGTTGTAAGACATTACGTCCTTTTCACTAACTGGTGTTGAAAATTCTGTTACTTTTTTACAAAATGACTGTTTTACCCTTACAGCTAAAGGACAAAATGTGTATTTCTAACAGTTTAATTTTTTATTTTCTTTTCTTTTACTTTTATTTTCTTTTATTCTTTTTATCTTATATTTATTTTATACAAAAGAAAATAAAAGTAAAAAATAGTAAAGAATTGTGAAAAAATTATACATCTTTTGATGCCAGGACAAAATAGTCCTTTCGCATCAAAATATGTAATATGTTACAACTTTTCAAATAAAAGACGTTTTTTTGTATATACCTAAGTTATAGGATTGAACTTGCAATTTGGGGTAGATCTAAAGGACGAAAAGTGTAATTTACTATTATTATTATTATTATTGTGATAATTATTTTTATTAGCATAATTATCTACAATAAAAAGGATTTTAAAGTGTTTGCGGGTCAACCCAACTCAACAACTCCATTTCAACACAACCCGTTTGACATATTTGTTCTTTATGATCTTAGAGAAGAGTACGTACGGCTAAAAGAGCTATGCACATATATGTTCCCTCTTGTTGGAAGTGGCAAGTTTATAACTGCTCCTGTCATAACAGAAGACGGTTCTCCAACTCAAGATCCTATTGTCCTTCTAGAAGCAAAGCCCGAAACGCTTATGACACCGACAACTCAAGCAACTGGTAATGTTATTTTATTTTTCAGATTTAATAGTCATTCACTGATTATTACTAATATAGTACATTTCATGCTTATGCAGTTGGTTCAGATTCACCCATGACTTGTCCTAAGGAGGATGACAAGAAGATAATCCAATGGAAACTTAACCTACACCAAATAGGTTGGTTTATAATTAATTTCAACTTGTACTTGTATTAAGTCTAGGGGTGTAAACAAGCTTAGCTATTCGTAAGCTACTCAAGATTGGTTGCCTAACCACTCGAATCGAGTCGGGCTTAAATGAGCCTGAGCCCATGTTTTGGATATTGAGCTTAAGCAGTCTCGCGAGCCTAAACAAGCTTTTATTCATATAATTTTTGTTTGATGTATTAACTATATATTTACATAATAACATTTATTATTATTATTATTATTATTATTATTATTATTATTATTATTATTATTATTATTATAGAAAGTAATGATAAAAATAATTAAATAACATATACTATGTTACATATAAAAATTATAATTACAACTTATAACTACAATAATTATGAAATATATAAATGAAATAGTTAAATAATAAACGAGCCGAGAATGAGCCTGAAAAATTAATCATCAGCCGAGCTCGAGCTTAAACGAGCTCAGGCTCGCCTCATTTACACCCCTAATGAAATCATACAATTTATCATTACCTTTTAACTTCTTATACATGGATCATTATCTATGCTAGGTCTTGATGTGGTTCGCACGGACAGAACACTTGTATTTTATGAAAAGCAGGAGAATTTATCTAAACTTTGGGATGTTCTTTCTGTCTATGCATGGTTTGACAAAGAAGTCGGCTACGGTCAAGGTAGATCTTAAATGTTAATATAATAAAAGCTTATTTATTTCTTAAATCTTCATTTTGATATTAATGTTACTATGCCAATTAGGGATGAGTGATCTTTGTTCTCCCATGATTATGCTTCTTGAAGATGAAGCCGATGCATTTTGGTGCTTCGAACGTCTAATGCGCAGATTGGTAAATAATTATACAAATTCTTGATGGATTATATTCTGCTAAATTTATAATCTTTATTGGTTTTTGCAATAATTAAATGTGACTTTTTTTATGGTTTGAAGCGAGGGAATTTCAAATGCATAGGGAGTTCTGTGGGAGTGGAGTCGCAACTTTGTAATTTAGCGAATGTTATTCAAGTTGTTGACCCGAAACTTCATAAGCATTTGGGTATTTTTTTTAATTACTGATTATTTATGTTTCTTTTATATTTTATTGTTGCTATTAGAGACTATGAATTAAATATATGGTTTATGAACACAGACTACATAGGTGGTGGTGATTATTTATTTGCATTCAGGATGCTTATGGTGTTATTCAGACGGGAACTTTCTTTTGGTGATTCGTTGTACTTATGGGAGGTAATGTTAATAACCTTGATTCCTTCATGGCGGGTCGGTCATAGTATGGATTTAATAGTTTGGACCAAAACTGGTTGCCCCAACTACACACCTTTTGGTTTTTATGAATAATTAACGTAATAATTAACGTGTTAAATATGATCACAGATATTTAAAATGTTTCATACATTTGATTACATTTTGGATCAACTCAAACTGTTTGACACAGTTGACCAAATTGACCACCTACGGGTATTAATAGTTGAGTTGAGCCTGAGCTCGGCTTGTTTAACTTATGAGAGCTCGAGCTCTGAGTTTAGCTCGGCTCATGAGTAGTTTTTCAAGCTCAATCTAAGCTTGGACTCGGCTTGTATATTGTTTATTAATTAATTTATATACGCTAATTATAACTATTTTTATATATATTTTACTAGCTTGAGGCCCGTGTACTACACGGGTAATTGATGAAAAAAATAATATTTAATTATTAAGCGAAATACAAAAAAAAAAAAAAAATTATCATGCACGTTAAGAGACAACTATTGTGTTTAAAACAATCTAGATATTTATTCAGTTATTTGCATCCTTTAAATTAGTATTTAATAGTTATCAATTAACAAATAAATGGTAATGAAGGATTTTAGAGATTTAGTTGGTTTTAAATTGCGATGGTTAACGTGGGAGTGACAAGTGACAAAACATTGTAGGTTTTTATTAGAGAGTATTAGATTAGATTATAAATATCATAAGTTGGTTAAAAAACGTCGGTTGATTAATGAGTTTTAAACAGATGATGTGGGCTTTGGAGTATGATCCAGATCTATACACTTTATATGAGGAATCTGATCCTGATCCTGATCGACCCGAAGATGCAAAACCAAAAAAATCATCGCGCCAATGTGGCAAATTTGAAAGAGAATATTTGAGAAGTGGGGCCAAGAATGAAGAGCCTCTCCCCATTTCTGTGTTTCTTGTCGCGAGTGTGCTCAAGGATAATAGTGTCAAATTGCTCACCGAAGCCAAGGGACTCGATGACGTTGTCAAGGTCAATATTATTTTTTAAAATATGTAGAGAACGAATATTTTTGAAACATTTTCATGATTCATGTTTTTGTTTTGCAGATATTGAATGACACTTCTGGTAAACTAGATGCTAGAAAATCTTGCTCGGCGGCTATGAAACTTCACAAAAAGTATCTAAAAAAGGTACATTTGTCTAAACTTGGCGGGCTGTGTGTGTAGTATAGGTCAAAATGGGTTGGGTCAGGTCAGGTTGACCCACAAATATACATTTTATTATATAAACAATGAAGTGTTAACTACGATTACAAATGTAGCATAATGACATTAATAATCCAAGTCTGTAGATAAAACTATCGGAGGTTGTATTCTTTAAAATAGAACTGGAAGTCTTTCAACATGTTTAAGTTGTCAGTATGAATTAATATCGGCAATGAGTTATGGTTTGGATTATTAAATTCGTATTTTCAACAATATAATATATATAGTGATTCTTAAAATGCGAGAATGTTAATGAAATTTGGTTTACTTGTGGGGTGTTGCAGATGAAGTTGGAGAAGGCAGCTTCATGAATGAGGCTTTGAAAGATAAACAAAAAGATGTATTGAGCAATGTTGTATTATTGTATTTGTGTACAGTCATATTTAATTCTTTTTCTAGAGGATGTGCATAAACCGTTAATGTATATAAGTGATGCTTTTTCTCGCTTTAAGCTTTCTTTTGAACCAAACCATTTTTTTAGCGGTCTTGCCTGTTAGGCCAAAGGCCTTTGGTATTGG
Organism: Bidens hawaiensis; assembly: GCF_021521415.1. NCBI lineage: Eukaryota > Viridiplantae > Streptophyta > Magnoliopsida > Asterales > Asteraceae > Bidens > Bidens hawaiensis. The sequence goes on from NW_027493610.1 coordinate 216,571, forward strand.
ATGATTAATTACTATTAAAAGTTTTATATCAACACATGCAGATGTATTTTCTAAATTTTTTTCAAAAACGCAAAATAATAAAAAGATTGACCGTAAGGAAAAACAGTTTTTTGAACCATAAGAACCATTACTAGAAAACTAATTGGACCCTGTCAATACCTTGCTAGCAAAAGGATCATGTATCAGGTATATCCCATCTTTTGTTTGAACAACGGACGTTCAAGAGGTTATGACTTATGATATGAAACAATATAATCAAGAATATAAGATGTGTGCTAAAGTGCAATCACCAACCAAGTTGAAATTAGTCCACTATACATACACAAATCATTTTATACTCATAGAATTGGGCTTGTAAAATGGTCCGATACTCCTATCTCCTATTACCCGCCTAATCTGAAAATCTGATGCTAGGCTTGGACAATAATCATGACATAATTTTGGATTTATATTTCAGTTTGATTTGAGGCCCAGAAGTCCCTTTATTGGGCCGAATGACTAAAATCGCTTTGGGCCCAACAGTTAACTAAATGGGCCTCAAGGCCCTCAACAACAGGATAGAAATTTTGGGATTGCAATCTTTTTCGGTTATGTATAGGCGTACGAAATAAGCCACTTCAAATAGATTTATTGATCCGGCCCAAAATACTATTAATCCGGCATGGGCTACATGAGCCCCTAGTAGTTTACCGGATAAATTGATAAGCCGGGCTTCCGGCCCACCAAGCAAAATCGGTGGTTTCTTGGTCACGACCAGCTTAAGCTAATGTTCCATTAAAGAGCGTTTTCACGAGGTAGTCACTCCTCAGGGAACATAAGGTTTTCATGAGGCTGATCTTGAGCTGCCATCCAAGTACGAATACCTTCGTTTAAGAGAATATTTTTGGTGTAGAAAGTCTCAAATTCAGAATCTTCCGTCGCACGAATTTCTTGAGAAACAAAGTCATAGGCTCGTAGGTTCAAGGCCAGACCGACTACTCCAAGAGCACTCATCCATAAACCAGTTATTGGTACAAATAACATAAAAAAAATGTAACCAACGTTTATTGGAAAAAGCAACTCCAAAGATTTGGGACCAAAAGCGATTAGCAATGACCATTGAATAAGTTTCTTCAGCTTGAGTTGGGTTAAAAGCACGGAATGTGCGCCATCACCATTTTCAAATAAAGTATTTTCTACGGTAGCACCATGAATAGCGCATAGCAAAGCAGCGCCCAATGCACCGGCAACTCCCATCAATGACTCGTTGATTATTGATTCAGGAGCAACAACTCACATCATATCTAAATCTCATGTAGCTATAGACTATGGTTAATCGTCCAACTTTATATCTCGGTTTAGGAAAAAAAAAAGGCAATGCTCAATGTATGATGCTTGACATTTCCAACATCGTGCTTTCACACTCTCATCACACACTTACGCTAAACTATAGGAGTGACAATCTATAAACGAACCCGACAACAAACTCGAAACCTGAATATTTCAGGACGGGTAATGGGACACGTGTATATATTTTCACAGGTATGATACGAATATGATATTAAAAAATATACACACCTTAGCCAAATGATGCATGTAAATATTTTCTATCTAGTTATTCTTAAATAATAAAATAATCTTCTAGTTATTATTTCCATAATTTTTTAGTTTCAAACACACATATAGTTTTTCATTTGTTATAACATTATTATCAAATCAATGATAACCCATTTATTTTGATATATTCATACACTTCTCATAAAAAGTCTTCTTTTCACTATATATCCATGTATACATACATATAGGCATCACAGAAAGCTTTGTTTGAATAACTTATATTTATTGTTTGATAATAACATTAACTATTTTTTACATCATTGGTTCAAATGTCACAATTAAAGTTCACAAAATATGCCAACAACCATTAGTGTTCTTAATAAAAATTCCCTTGCAAAGACCCTTACACAAGAAAAACAATTATGAATGTGATCATGCTGTTAATTACGATCATTATGGATTCATATTACATGAAAAATCCAGTATTTTAATTTAGGTAATTATTCATTAAAATATATATATATATATATATATATATATATATATATATATATATATATGACATAATCCATTCTACTCTATAACCAACCCACAGTGTTCAATCACCGGTAAGGCGAGTTAGAACCTTGCATTTTCATAAGACTTGAGTACGCTCCACCGCGAACAGAAAGTAGATCTGAATGGGACCCTTGTTCCGCCACCTTACCATCTTGAATCACTGCAATAGAGTCTGAGTTTTGTATGGTGGAAAGACGGTGAGCCACCACAATGCATGTCCTCCCATTCATCATCTTCTCTAATGCTTCTTGAACCAGACTCTCTGAAACCGTATCAAGGGCACTTGTTGCCTCATCTAGCAGTAGGATACTAGGGTCTTTGAGCATTGCACGAGCCAATGCTATTCTTTGTTTTTGACCGCCTGATAGTTGCACTCCCCTTTCTCCGCAGTATGTCTCATAACCATCTTTCATTCCACTGTCAAAAAGTTGTATAATATGGTTAAGTTATGACAAGTAGCATTAATAAACAAGGAAGTTAAATACGGAATGTGTCATGAAACAGAACCATATAAGTATCAATTCCACTAGATCACAAAATTTTGCTATTTGGTTCCTTATAAAACAAAGATACATAAACTGTTAAACCCCTGGATTTGTTTAAATTAATCATCTTGATTCCCTTGAGTAATTTAGGGTATATTACTGAATTGTATAAAGTTAATTAATTGGAAAAACAAAACAAGCAATTAACACCAAGTTGAAAGGGTATTTATTAGGGTTGGCCGGTTGAATAGATTATTATTTTTATGAATTTACACCTAGTATTTAGGGGTGTTATGGTCTAACTCTTTTTTTTTTTTTTTTGTGGAAAATTTGTCAAAATGGGACTCATTTGTAAACTTTAGTGACTAGGTGTTATCCTTTGATGAGGATATGAACTAAATATATATATAGTGAAGTTTTGTACCTTATGAATTCATGAGCATTGGCTTTCATTGCAGCCTTCCTGATCTCAGATTCTGTAGCACTTGGTTTCCCATAAGCAATGTTTTCGTAAATGGTGCCAGCAAAGAGGGTTGGTTCTTGACTCACTAACGCAATATGCAACCTCAAACTTCGTAAGTTATAGTCTTTAATATCTCGCTCATCAATAAAGACTGCACCTTTTAAGGGGTCGTAAAACCTTTCAATCAACCCTATGATAGTAGACTTACCCGATCCACTAGGGCCAACAAGTGCCATTGAAGTCCCTTGTCTTATTTTAAGATTTAGTCCTTTAAACACCATTTGATCCGGTCTAGACGGATACGCAAAGAACACATTTTTCAACTCTACACGGCCACGGATGCTGCCTTTGATAAGATCACGACCCCATGAAGTATCCGGATCGATTTCACTTCTCTTGTCAAGAATTGCAAAAACTAAACCAACTGCGTTGCTTCCTCTTGAAATATCTTTGGTCATGCTCCCGGCATCGGCTATTGTGTATGCTGTGAACAATAATAATAGAAATGCTTGAAATAGCCTCTCTGGAGCTATATCACCTTGTGTCAATAACCTACCACCATACCAATATGCCAATGCTGTTGATGCTGCTGCTAGAAACTGGGAACTAAATAGACCAATACCCGAGAAATAAGATTGTCTGATGCTTTCCTTCCTAGGACCTTCTAAGGTATCCTTGAACAACCCAACTATTCGTTTTTGAGACGAGAATGCGGTTATTGTTCTATGGTTAATAACAGCTTCACTCGCTAACTGACTACCTTCCTTTTGTGCCTTTTGAGATTTTTCAGATAAACTTTTCATTAGAACACTTCTAGCATAGAAACTACCAATGAGAAGAGGTTGTGCAGCCATCAACACTAAAGCTAGCCTCCATGAGAGTATTAGTCCTAGCGTGTAAGCGAAAAATGCCCCGAAAAACGCTTGTGTTAGTAAAGATAAACGGTCTCCAACGAGTGAACGAACCATGTTAGCTTTGTTAGGATTAAACTCACACACGAAACCGAACACACACACGAAAGCAGTAAACGAACACGAGGATTTAACGTGGTTCGGTCTAAACTGACCTACGTCCACGGGTGGCAACTAGGTATATCTTTATTGAGTGACCAATATTACAAGTACATAATGTTGTTTATATAGAGACTGAACTAGGGTTAGTAAATTATTATGCAAGAAATCTAAACCGGGCCGGGCTTGGGCCCGACCGCCCACACCCGTCTCCTCTTTTGACTTCATATAATAAACCGGGCCAACAAGGCCTACGAACCCAACAATCTCCCACTCGGAGGCCTTGAGTACTCTCGTCTGCACTCCTGATTGTACTTCTGTAATCTGAACATTAAACTTCTTCTAGTTGCCACCGCCTTCTCATCAATTAACCTGAAGGCCCGTTGAAGCTCCCCGGAGCTCCAATACGTCAGTCATGGCTGAAACTGCCCCTGACCCGTTCTCTGTCCCTACCGGCTCCCACTGTAACGAACTACCGGATCCTGAGATAACCTGAGAACAAACACTCTCCATATTCAGCAAGTAATTCATTGGAGAGACTTTTACAGCTGGAATACTGGTTTTCTTAATCCACTGTCGACCTGGAACTGTAACTGAAACACGACCTGTGCTCCCACTGTCACGATGTCCCCCAACTGATTTAACCTTCCTAGCTCGTTCATCCTGAATCTTCACTTTGGCTCTGGGTTTGTTACTTGCAAAACGAATCTTCTTCTGCCCACGAGATTCTGTGAACCGGACTTTGTCTTTCACCAAAACTGGATCCACTCCTTTCGGTGACATATCGACCATATACAACGAACCCATTTTCTTGCCACGAGCAACCACGAGATTCCCTTTGACTACTTTCCACTGCCCATTCCCGAACTTAACATCGTGCCCTTGGTCATCCAACTACCCAACTGAAATCAAACGTTTCTTCAAACTTGGAATAACCCTCACGTCTTTCAAAGTCCAAGAAGTACCGGCTGAAGTTATCAAATCAACGTCTCCCATACCCGTAACCTCTAAAATATCATCATTCGCTAGTCGAACCTTTCCAAAATCCCCAAATTTAAGATTCTTCATCGTTTCACTACAGTGAGTGGCATGAAACGATGCACCAGAATCCATCACCCAAGCATCAACGCTACTCTCAACACTACAAACCAAAGCCTCATCACTACTGATCCAGTCATCTGTGTCGTCTTCTGTAACGTTCACCTCTTTCTTACCATTCGGACACTGATTCCTGAAGTGTCCTTTCTCTTTACAACCCCAACATTCAATATCCTTACGAGTCTTAGACTGACTCCTCTTCCTGCTCCCACTGCCTCGCTGTTTTCCCCTACCTCTACCTTCTGTGACTAGCATATTGCCTGATGATTCACCTGAACTTCTGCGTCTTGAATCTTCTCCCAGAATCAGATCTCGAATCCCATCGAAAGTAATATTTGTAGACGAACTACAAACTGCAGTCACTGTTTGCGACCAACTGTCGGGCAAAGAGGATAATAACAAGAGACCTTGAACTTCATCATCAAACTTAATGTCAACTGACACTAAGCGGGACAAGATCGAATTAAGATTATTGATATGAGTTGTAACTGACCCACCCTCTTTCATTCTTGTTGTCACTAGCTCTCGGATAAGATAGACTTTATTCGCTGCCGAAGGCTTCTCATACATGTTGGATAGTGCCTCCATCATACCACGGGCTGTGGTTTCTTTCATGATGTTAAACGCCACATCTTCCGACAACGACAAAGTAATACAAGCCCTAGCTTTCTTGTCTAACTTCTTCTAATCTGCTTCTGACAACTTTTCTGGTTTTTCATCCTCAAACACTACATCCAAGTCTTTCTGACAAAGTAGTGCCTCAATCTGCATCTTCCACCAACCGAACTTCTGTCCGTCAAACTTCTGTATCGAAACTTTTCCGTCTTCTGCCATAACAATGACTAAAACGAAAAACTGGATAAAAAAAACAGAGACAGACACAGCAACACGAGCCTGAACTTAACGATTGTTCTACTGAACTCTGTTAAAAAATCAACCTATTTTAAACGTGCAGCGGAATAACGAACTGTAAATCAGAAAACAGAAACTTTAACCGAAACGATAAAACCTGACAAACGCGGTTGGCACTGGTTCTCCGTTTCTTTAACGCTTCTTCTGACTTAAAACTGTTCTTCAATGAAAATAGGAATCGATTCAACTGTTCTTAGCTCGTACTTTGCTAAACCGAAACTAAATAACTCATGCACCTAATCCCAAAAAAAAATTGCCCAAGGATTATTGCACCACAAAATAGGCTACTGCCTTTTTCAGCCAATAAAAAAGGTCAAGCCCCTTTCTTTGTCTTCTTCCTCAAAACTAACCGAACCAAAAGGAATAAACAAATCCTTTTCTTTCTTTACTTTTTGAATGATGCACAAATTCAATATTATTTAATTGATGGTCACAGCATGCAAACTGACGATGTAGCTAAATTGATTTTTAAATCACAAGTCTTCAACCGTCTCCTGCTAAAACGCACCTACGATTTAGCCTCTTGATCTGGTTCTTTGATTCTTATCTCAAATCCTAACTACTGATAACGTGCTTGACTGAACCCTCGTCGTTATCGTCGAGCTGGGTTAGCGGCGAAACAACAACGCGGTAAACCCTAATGACGATCGGAAACCGTAGCGACTGCGGAACCCTAGCGCAGTAGGGTGGCGGCGGCGGAAGGTTTGGGGGCGACTCGGCTGGTTCCCGTGTTCTTCGTGTGATCCCAACCTAAGCTCTAGATACCACTTGTTAGGATTAAACTCACACACGAAACCGAACACACACACGAAAGCAGTAAACGAACACGAGGATTTAACGTGGTTCGGTCTAAACTGACCTACGTCCACGGGTGGCAACTAGGTATATCTTTATTGAGTGACCAATATTACAAGTACATAATGTTGTTTATATAGAGACTGAACTAGGGTTAGTAAATTATTATGCAAGAAATCTAAACCGGGCCGGGCTTGGGCCCGACCGCCCACACCCGTCTCCTCTTTTGACTTCATATAATAAACCGGGCCAACAAGGCCTACGAACCCAACAAGCTTCGGTTGACAAACGCGCGCAAATGGCTGCACTAGTGTTCTCGTCTTGATCAAACCACCCAATCTCAAAAGTTAATAGTTTTTCAAGTAGCATTTCTCTTATTCTTCTGGTTAACTTTTCTCCCATTACTACTAGTGAAGAAATTGAACACTCCAAGTGCCAAGAACACAAATGAGTAGATTCTTGCGTGGCTCACAATGGTGGATTTATCAGGCCTGAAGTAAACATTGATCATTGCACCTACACAATACGCATTGATGGGTTGGACCGCACCTGAACCTACAGCCCCTATGCACCCAAACAAAGCTTTTTTCCATTCGGGTGCATTCATTTCCAGTAGCCTGAACTGTGAAGGGGCCAGGTAAGATCGTTTGTTTGAATAATAATCTTCGTCTTCACTGTCATATGAGGGATCATATTGGACAGAATAAGGTGCACTTAAAGAGAATGCTGGACTGAATGGGTTTAGAGACGGGGTGCCTGGTGCACTTGATCTAGTACTTGCTGGACTCGGTGCAACCATGTGTCTATGATGAGCCTGATGGCTAGGGTGAGGGCTAGACCTCTCAATGACTTGATTTTCTGGAGCGGATTGCTGTAACTGCACCATTTTGGAGTACTCCTTGTTCATTTGCATTAGCTGATCATGTGAACCGGATTCGATAACTTTCCCTGACTGAAGGACGTAAATCAGATTAGCCTTCCTGATTGTGGAAAGGCGATGCGCGATTGTTATAGTAGTCCTCCCAACTGATGCTTGATCTATAGCCTATTGCACAATTCTTTCGGATTGTGTGTCAAGTGCACTTGTAGCTTCATCAAGTAGCAAAATTTTGGGATCTCTTATTAGAGCACGTGCGATTGCAATTCGCTGCTTTTGCCCACCTGATAGTTGAAATCCAAATTGTCCAACCTGTAAAGATAAGTATGCAAGATGATATTAATGAGCAGATGATCCTAGAGTTGGTATTTAGTTTTATTTCAATTTCTGTTGAGATTCCTCTTTGTTTATTTTCTTACTTCTGCTCTAGATCAGATCTTATTGCAGTTTGAACCACAAGAATAAGATAATTATTTGTCAGTTTAATGCCAAACAGTACTTGTAAATATGACTTACATTGGTTTCATATCCGTCTGGCAACTTAACGATGAAATCATGCGCATTTGCACCCTTAGCTGCAGCTACAACATCATCCATGGATGCTCCTTCTTTCCCAAACAAAATATTCTCTTTGATAGATGGTGCGAATAGAATTGGCTCTTGATTAACCAAACCCATTTGAGATCTTAGCCATTTGAGATGAAGTTTCTTTATCTTGTATCCATCCAAAACAATTTCACCCTCTTGTGGATCATAAAATCGTTGGATTAACGACACAACGGTTGATTTCCCGAACCACTGCCTCCAACCAGACCGACAGTTTTACCAGCCGGTACTCGTAGATTCAAGCCTTGTAGAATTGTAGTATCTGGCCTTGATGGGTAGCTAAAATAGACCCCCTTGAACTCGATTTCTCCTCTTACATATGATAGCGCCTTGCCTTTCCTATCTTCAGAATCTATAGTTGGATTTCTGTTGATCATTTCATTGATTCTAGTAGCAGCCCCTTGTGATTCCGTTATGGCAGTAAGGTTTGGAAGTGCTGTCAAGATGTTCCTACAAGATTCGAAAAACATATGAGCCGGATCTACACGTGAATTAATATAGAAAACCGTGATTAAACACCATTTACTTGCTTTTCTTCTACATCATACACCATGTATGAGATTTGAAAAAACTGAAACGATATTAGTGAATTATATATTTATATAATGAGATTATATTAGTGAATTATATATTATCTGTATTGAATAACTGAAAAACAAATATATTTATATAATGAGATTACAATGAAAAAAAAGGATAGTTATAAATCTAACTAACTAATAATAAAACGCTAATGACAATCCTAGTGATATATAAAATGCACACTCTACTGTGACATTTGCTCTGCTTTTGGAATCACCTTTCAAGGATTAAATGATGCATTTAAGGAGGAAGTACTTTATGGAGATAATGGTAATGCTCGGTACAAGGCATACGGGTGATTGGATGTACAAGTATGAGTTGTTTTCTTATAGTGATTGCCTTTATGTTTACCCGAGTGGTCGTGTTTGGCTATGTTGCCTTATTAATTTAAGTCATGAGCTTCGTTTAAGTGACTAGGTTATCTTGTTTCCTTATGGTTTTTTTAGCATTTCTTCTCCATGGACCATATTTCTAAGCCTACTTTTCTCAAAAGGATATTTTAACTAGAGATAGAATCATAACTAGCAAACTTAAAAATAAATGACAATTCAAATAATCACAAGTATATATAACAGAGGGTTAGGTTATAATAAGAAGTATACTTTTTGTAGGAAGGATAAGAAGTAATCTTTTCCATTGATTTTGAATATGGAGGGTTGAGATTAGTTTAGGGGAAAATCAAATGTAAACACAAGGTAAAGGGCATAAAAGGAATAACACATTTGTTGACTTTCTCTCTCCACATGCAAGGCACATGCCAAATTCCCCCATCATTTTTAAACGTCCATAACCTTTTTTTACGACGTTTTTATTGAAAAACAAATTCACCATAATAACGAGTGTCTTTTTATCTTTTATACGAGTACCATATTGTAATATAAAAATTAAAAAAAAATTAGTGGGTTTTTTACAAATTGTGTTTTACCGAATTGTGCTTTACAAAATTGCGTTATACAATAGTATTTTTCATTGTGTTTTTTTTTCATTGTGTTATTTACATTGTGTCATACAATTGTGTTTTTTATTGTGTTTTTTTTTTCATAGTGTATTTTTCCATTGTGTTTTTTTCATTGTGTTTTTCATAGTGTTTTTCATTGTGTTTTTTCAGACTTTTCCGGTGAGGTGGTGGCGGTGGGTGACGGTTGTGGTGGCGGTGGGCGGTGGAGTGGTGGTGGTTGTAAGAGATGAGTGAAGATGTAATTGGGTTTTATGTAAGTGAGTTTTTGAAATTAAAGTAAGTGTGTTTTAAGATTAAAGTAAGTGGGTTTTGAGATTAAAGTATTAGACTAAAATACCCTCTTTCCTAGTATTCTTAAGAAAATCAAACTTCTTAGAACCTAACCCATATAATAGATTATAAACTCAGCTAAAGAGTATGAAAGTAAATAACTTACAATCCTCCCATGAGCACATTGAATCCCGCCACGAAAATATCTCCACCCTTTTCGCCATGTTTAGTGACAAGAAGAGATCCAACCCAAGCCTGAAAAGCCCAACTAACATATATGGTTCCCATGCTTCCTAGCATTAGTCCTCTAGCCAAACCTTGTTTGATTCCTAATTCCATGGTTATTTGAAGGGCATTGCTGAACTTTTCAAGTGTTTGATTCTCTCCAACATAAGAATAAACAGTTCTTATGGATGAAATTGCTTGTTCTGCAATACTACCTGCAGTGCCATATGACGTAACCATCTCCATTGCTACATCCATCATGTATTTACCAAGTCCGAGAGCTGGAACAAGAAACATGACGGAGAATGGAAGAGCCGCCAATGTAAGCCGCCATGAGAGAACGAATGCGAACACGTGGCAGAAGAAAAAGGATGACCAGTAGGCAACACAATTCGGTATCTATATTTACAAAACAATTGAACTCCAATTAGACAAACAAATAATAATACATTTATACATTCATACTTCAAGAAGTATATGACTACTTTATGGTTCATAAAAATAGGTAAGTTAATAAATTCATATCACTCTTATGAATTAGAGTATAAAGATAACCTTATAAGATTTTAAAGCATAATAAGTGCCCACTAGCAAGTGAGTAAATATGAGACACATTGAATGTAATAATCCAAAGTACAATCTATTGTTCAATGATAATCTATATTAATAATGTGACTAATGGCACTCGTAACTACTGTGGTTTTCAAGGGCAGTCTCGCTCTAACAAAAAGAGTAACTCTGTTCTCCCCCTTTGAACAATTTACTAATATTTTTTTATTCCCGATTAGTAATGCTTCTACACACTTAAGTCTAAGCATATTATTTACAAAAATGTTTAAAATTGATCCTTATGATTTGTTGCACATTGTCAAGATGCTTGTTTATCAGTGATCATTTCTATTATGAAGGCATAATAAGTTAGGAAACCCAACCTTTTCGCCCATGGTGATTTGAATTGTGTTGGAATCAGCTGAGATAGTCGAAATAACTTGATATGTTGTAGATGATCCAGCTTCTTGAGTGTCAAAGAAACCGACGTCTTGTTTAAGGACCGATTTCAGGTACTCTAATCTCATTCGTGAAGTTTGTCTCTCTGTGGTCCTAGCCCAACATAGTCCTTCTGTAAACACAAACACAATCAGATATTCAAATAAAGCATGATGTAGCATAATCAATGTGGGAAAATGGTAACTCTTCGCCTCTTTCACCATATAAAAATTGTTGGAATTACGTATGCCCGAGACACATACTTATACTAATGTGGCTAACTGTGTTTGATCCAAGTCGGGTCATACCCAATAACAAGCTAGACAACACCAAATGTATTCTTTTATGATTTGATCATTTAAACGAATACCGAACACTAAGTGTTTAGAGAATTGGTTTTCTAAACAAACACACTTGATAATTTAAATAAATTATCTGGATAATTTATTTATATAAATTAATTATTTAATTGGTTAAATAATTAAGATAGCATGTATGTTTTATAAAATTAGTTTTATAAAATAAATGGAGATGGTTTTAAATGGTTAAAACAAAATAAGAAACAAAAAAAAAAAAAAAAAAAAAAAAAAAAAAAAAAGGAAAGAAAAGGGAGCCGTCCACCCCATGTGGGTGGAAGGTTTTGGCCCAATCAAATCCTTTTGGTCCATGTGAAGCTCTTTATGAATCTCCACATCCAAGACATGCAACTAATCTTTCATTTTTGAATTTTCAAGTGAATAATCAAGTTCACATTCTCTCTCTCTTTCTCTAAAAACCCACGGCCAAAGTGGGCAGATTTTAGGGGTTTTGTTGAGCTTGTTTAAGTGTTCTAATCCTAGCAATCAAGTTGGGGTTGTCACAAAAAGCTTGGGGTATTACTATCTTGAGGTCTTCTACTTTGGAGGCTTGCCATTGAACCACCATCCCCTTCAACAACCTACATCTTCTTATAAGGTATAAGGAGGTACTTTTACATTTCATAAGTATATTGTTCTTGTAATATTGATCCTTGTTCATTGGGTTTTTAGTTTTAACATATTGGTATGTTCATAACAAGATTTAAAATCTAAGCTTCCGTTGCGTTTTCTAGTTAAATGTGGTTAACTTGACTTTGATAAACTTGTATAAAACCCAACAATGGCATCAAGAGCCGGTTACAAGGACTTATGCTTCTTTTGTGTTCATAGATTTCGGGTTTTTCATGGGTGAAAAAGGGGTCCGAAATTTTGGTGGATTTTACCCCTCATGGTTTTGTAAGATCTTGACATGCATGCAAAGATCTTAGGAAACCATTACTAACATTTGGATGTTGAAAATATCAAAATTGCAAAAATTTTGGGGGGGGGGGGTTGAGCCGTAGCCTTCTTTGGGGGGGGGGGGCTGCCCTTTTTTTTTTTTTTTTTTGATGTATTTAGGCATTGGTTGCTTAGGTTGCATGCTTAGAACATTTGGTATGTTTGATTGTGTCATAACCGAAACCTAGACCTTGGATGTGTTGATTGTTGTTTGTGTATGTTGATTATGTTTATTATTCAATATGGTTGTAATAATTCATAATCTTAGGCTTGTGTAATTTATTTATTCATAAATTGGTTTGTAATAAATAGATTAGTTGCATTTCTTTTTTTTAGAAAAATATGTATTAGGATACATTTTGTAAAAATTGAAGATGCAAGAATTGGTGGATTTGGGCCTTGGACCGAAATTTTGGGCTTGTTGGGCCTCACCGGCCCATCATGGGATTCAAGCCCATTAGGCCCATAAATTTCACTCTTGGGCCCAAGAAGACTTTTGGAAGTTTGGAGCCCATTTACAAGCCCAACAAGAACACAACAACTTGGAAAGGATACTTGAAGCATTTGGATGCAAGATCAAGTGGGAGTCAACATTCCATCCTTGTGTCATGTTTTGTCCCTTAGGTGTGACTTATGACCTATACTTGTTTCGGCTAACAAGTATGGTCAAACTTAGCGGTTCTCGGTTATGACTATATTTTGCATGTATGCTTGGTTGTTTGTTTTACTTTATGTAATGTGTGGTTGATAGATATTAGGATATCCAAACCGTCACATAGGAACGACAACAAGCATAAAACGGGTTCTAATATATATTTGGTAATATCGCGTCAATTAGTTTAATTAAATGGATTTATTAAAACTAAGCGATTACTCACATATAATAAAATTGGTTTTATTATAACTAGAACCTTGAAAATTGGTTTTCAAAATCGCCATATTACTAAATGCATGTTAGGATATGGCATAATGTTTTTCAAACTAGAATATTGGAAAACTTAAAAAATCCCTTTTTCATAATTACCATGGAAGCAAGTCTAACACCATCCTTTTGTAAGACACTTAACGTATTAGGGAACTTTAAATGGGATAAAGGTCACCTAACCATTTTGAGCAAACTAATATACTTAGGGTAATATTAACATATTTGTGGGATAAAGGTCACCTAACCACTTGTATGTTAATCTTACATGTTTATACAAGTAGGACGACTTGAATTGGAAACCATGTGATAAAGGTCACCTAAGCATGGGGTCCAATGGTGTTGATGGGATAAACATGCCAACACGAAATAAGGATTTCGAATGGTCCCATACCTCTAGAAGTTGCAAAGGGTTGCAATTGTCAAGGATGACTACCTTGTTAAATCAAATAACGGGATAAAGGTCACCTAACCGAAATTTGATTTATCGTTGGATTCTAGAATTTAATTATTATTTTAAAAATTTGGAATAAAAGGGTATTAATAATTAAATTGTTTATAATACTAAAATAGAACTTTGTTAAATTTTGTAGATGGCCGCTAACAATGCAAACACCTCTACCCATAACACCCGTAACCTATCCTTAAGAACCATCCTTGAAAAGGATCGTCTAAACCATAATAACTTTATGGATTGGTATCGCAACTTGAGAATAGTTCTCAAGCAAGAAGAGATATCATATGTCTTAGACGATCCCATTCCCGACGAGCCTAACGTGGAAGATGAGGAGGCTTATTACGATTGGGTCAAGTACACCAAAGATTCGGTGCAAGCCTCTTGCCTCATGTTGGGAACTATGATTCCCGAAATCCAAAAGGATTTCGAGCATCATGGGGCATACGACATGATAACTCAATTGAAGGAAATGTTCCTTCAACAAGCTAGAGCGGAACGTTTCGAAACGGTTCGAGCGTTTCATGCATGTCGTATGGAGGAAACCCAAAGCGTCTCATCTTATGTCCTAAAGATGAAAAGCTACATTGAAAAACTTCGTAGGTTGAATTGTCCCGTCTCTAATGAGTTGGCTACGGATTTGATCCTCAACTCTTTGACCAAAAGGTTTGAAACCTTTGTCATGAACTATAACATGAATGGGTGGGACAAAAGCATTGGAGAGCTTCACGCAATGCTAAGAACGGCCGAAGCGGGAATGGGTAAAAGGGTTTTACCCGTTCTAACAATCAATGAAGGCAAAAAGGGACATAACTCCAAACCCAAAGCAAGTGTTGCTAAGGGCAAGGGCCACGTCCAAGGAAAGGGAAAGAGGAAAGCCATTACGCCCTACAAACCGAAGGAAAAGAAGCAAAAGGTTGCGACGCAAGATCCATGCTTTGAGTGTGGAGAGATAGGTCATTGGAAAAGAAATTGTCCGACCTATCTCAAAGCGTTAAAAGATAAGAGGGATGCGGAGCAAACCTCAGGTACTATCTTTACTATATATGTTGAACTAAATGTTATTTCTTCAAATACATGGGTACTTGATACCGGATGTGGAACTCACATTTGCAATTTGTTGCAGGGGTTCAAAAGAAATAAACAACTCAACAAAGGGGACATTAGTCTCTTTATGGGCAATGGAGCAAGAGTTGAAGTCCAAGCTCAAGGAGACTACTTGTTAAAGCTTCCAAGTGGTTTGGAAGTAATTTTGAAGAATGTTTTGTATGCTCCTAAGTTAAGGAGAAACATTATTTCCGTGTCCCTTTTGAAACAATGTGGCTTTGATTTTAAATTTATGGATTATGATATTCATGTTTTGATGAATGGCATATTTTATTTTAAAGCTATACCCATGAATGGTATATATGAAATAGATCAAAGTGGTATGTCACATAGTAGTTCAATGTATAATGTCAACACCAAGAAACTCAAGAAGGACTTGGGTGATCCCTATCTTTGGCATTGTCGCCTTGGACATATAAGCAAGAATCGCATGCAAACTCTTCGCAAGAGTGGTATTCTAGAAACCAATGAGTTTGATTCATTTGATGTATGTGAATCTTGTTTACAAGGCAAAATGACAAAGCAACCCTTTAATAAGACTTTTGAAAGGTCAAAAGAATTATTGGGTATCATACATTCGGATGTATGTGGTCCTTTTAGACCAATGACTAGGAATGGTGAAAGATACTTCATTACCTTTATTGACGATTATAGTCGATATGGTTATGTGTACTTAATGAAACACAAAGATGAAGCTTTTGAAATGTTCAAAGACTTCAAAACTGAAGTAGAAAGACAACTTAAGACAACAATCAAAGTACTTCGTAGTGATAGAGGAGGTGAATACCTAAGTGGTGTTTTTCAAGATCATCTTAAGAGTTGTGGAATTATTTCACAACTTACTCCACCTGGAACACCACAACATAATGGTGTGTCTGAAAGGAGAAATCGTACCCTATTAGATATGGTTCGATCGATGATGGCTAGAAGCACTTTACCTCTATCATTTTGGGGCTATGCTTTACTTTCCGCTGTTCGCATATTGAATATGGCTCCAACCAAGAAAGTGGAGAAGACACCTTTCGAAATATGGCATGGAAAGGCTCCATCGCTATCATTCTTAAAAGTTTGGGGTTGTGAAACTTATGTAAAGCAATACACCCCAAACAAATTAGAAGTCCGATCCACTAAGTGTATCTTTATTGGTTACCCTAAAGATGATATAGGATATTACTTTTACGATCCTAGTGAGCAAAATGTTATTATTGCTCGAAAGGGTAAGTTCTTGGAAACTAAGTTCCTTAAGGAAGGAACTAATAGTAGAACAGTGAAATTTGATGAGGATCAAGAATCACAAGATGATACACAATTGGCTGATACTAGCACTCAACAAGAGGTTGTTGAAAGTGATCAAGTGGTTGATCAAAACACACAAAACGTTCGCAGATCTGGTAGAGTTAGCAATCCACCCGAAAGATATGGATTTTTTGTAGAAGGTTGCTACGTGGTAGATTCGGATGAACCAACCACATACCGTGGTGCAATGTCCAAGAATGATTGTGACAAATGGCTTGAAGCCATGAACGTTGAGATGCAATCCATGTATGACAACCAAGTTTGGGAATTGGTTGAACCACCACTTAACACCAAAACTGTTGGAAGTAAGTGGGTTTTCAAAAGAAAAACTGATATGCATGGAAACTTGGATACTTATAAAGCAAGACTTGTAGCTAAAGGTTTCACTCAAACTCAAGGGGTTGATTATGATGAAACTTTTTCGCCTGTAGCAATGCTAAAGTCTATTAGGATATTATTTGCCATAGCTGCACATTATGATTATGAAATTTGGCAAATGGATGTCAAGACCGCTTTCCTAAATGGATATCTTGAGGAAGATGTCTATATGGTTCAGCCTGAAGGTTTTGTCGATCCAAAACATCCTAATAAAGTATGCAAGTTAAAGAAATCAATCTATGGATTGAAACAAGCATCTAGAACTTGGAATCATCGTTTTGATGAAGAAATCAAAAATTTTGGTTTCATCAAGAACGCTGATGAGGCTTGTGTGTATAAAAAGGCTAGTGGGAGTATAATTACCTTCTTAGTATTGTATGTCGATGACATTCTACTATTTGGAAATGACATTCCAACCATGGAAAGCGTTAAGGCTTGGCTTGGAAGTAGATTTTCCATCAAGGATCTTGGTGAAGCTGCCTATATTTTGGGAATAAAGATCTATAGGGATAGGTCAAGGCGCTTGATAGGTTTGAACCAAAGTACATACATTGATAAAATCTTGAAAAGGTTCAAGATGGAAAACTCCAAGAAAGGTTTTGTACCTATTCAAAGAGGGACCATATTGAGTTCAGCTCAATGTCCAAGCTCAAAGGGTGAGCAAGACATGATGAAACAAATCCCATATGCTTCTGCTATAGGATCCATCATGTATGCGATGATATGTACTAGACCGGATGTGTCATGCGCTTTGAGCATGACAAGCAGATACCAACAGAATCCAGGAGACAGTCATTGGATGGCTGTTAAGAGCATATTGAAATACCTTAGGAGAACTAAGGATATGTTTCTGATATATGGATCTGGTGAGGAGGAACTCGCTATAAAAGGTTACACAGATGCGAGCTTCCAAACTGATCGAGATGATTCTCGATCACAATCTGGGTATGTGTTCACTCTTAATGGAGGAGCTGTCTCTTGGAAGAGCTCAAAACAGGAAGTGGTAGCATTGTCCACTACAGAATCAGAATACATCGCCGCTTCATTGGCAGCTCAAGAAGCTGCATGGTTGAAGAAATTCATTACTGATCTAGGGGTGGTCTCTTCCATTCAGGACCCCCTAGAAATCTTTTGTGACAACGAGGGTGCGATTGCACAAATCAAGGAACCTCGTTCGCACCAAAAGACAAGGCACATAGAGCGGAGATTCAACTACATAAGGGATGAAGTTGAAAAGGGAAAGATATGTATTCGCAAAGTTGGAACTGATCAAAATCTTGCGGACCCATTCACGAAGCTCCTAGAAAGACCGAAACATGAGCGTCATGCGAGTGGCTTAGGACTTCGATATTCTAGTAATTGGATTTGATCTATTTTGTATTAAAGTTTAAAAGACTTTTGTAATTTAACTCTTTTATATGATTATGGAATCTTGAGTTAAATTCTAATTTTGCATGTTTAATCCATGAATAAGTTATCTTATTCTAAAAGTCCGTAGTCGATCACATTTGTGGGAACAAATATGAAGCAAGACTATTATGAACTAGGATTGGTGGTTATTCATAAGGAATGAATATGGAGCATAGGTTTGCTGCCAAAGTTCATAGATATTTGTGGGATACAAATATTGGACTGACCCGCTCTCAATATTACTACATGGAGTCGATTGACTTGATCATTAGTAATCTTGAGTAAAGGAGAATTTCATATTATCCTTAGACCTGAGATGTATATTGGGTCTTGATTTTCACCGAGTATTATACTTTGACTCTCCCCTTCGCTATTCGTAAAAGATGGTACATAAGGATGAGCTCGGGTGGAGTATAAAGTGATAGTGAGAGGCGTATACAGTCAAGACGGAATTTGTTCCTCTTATGTGTTGAGAGTTTAGATGTCTAAGGCCTGATAAAGTTGAATTGTAAAGAGAATGATCACCTATGTCTCTTAGATCCAACATGACATCTAGCAACAAAGGGATATAATGATAGATTCACCTAAATCATATCAAGTAAGGGACTTGAAGGGATGATGTTATTGAATGGCACTTCGTCAAACACATTGGGGGTGGTGAACTGTTGTTAGGCGGTATTCACCACTTACATTAATTTTCTATGTATCTCGTGCAAGTGGGAGATTGTTGGAATTACGTATGCCCGAGACACATACTTATACTAATGTGGCTAACTGTGTTTGATCCAAGTCGGGTCATACCCAATAACAAGCTAGACAACACCAAATGTATTCTTTTATGATTTGATCATTTAAACGAATACCGAACACTAAGTGTTTAGAGAATTGGTTTTCTAAACAAACACACTTGATAATTTAAATAAATTATCTGGATAATTTATTTATATAAATTAATTATTTAATTGGTTAAATAATTAAGATAGCATGTATGTTTTATAAAATTAGTTTTATAAAATAAATGGAGATGGTTTTAAATGGTTAAAACAAAATAAGAAACAAAAAAAAAAAAAAAAAAAAAAAAAAAAAAAAAGGAAAGAAAAGGGAGCCGTCCACCCCATGTGGGTGGAAGGTTTTGGCCCAATCAAATCCTTTTGGTCCATGTGAAGCTCTTTATGAATCTCCACATCCAAGACATGCAACTAATCTTTCATTTTTGAATTTTCAAGTGAATAATCAAGTTCACATTCTCTCTCTCTTTCTCTAAAAACCCACGGCCAAAGTGGGCAGATTTTAGGGGTTTTGTTGAGCTTGTTTAAGTGTTCTAATCCTAGCAATCAAGTTGGGGTTGTCACAAAAAGCTTGGGGTATTACTATCTTGAGGTCTTCTACTTTGGAGGCTTGCCATTGAACCACCATCCCCTTCAACAACCTACATCTTCTTATAAGGTATAAGGAGGTACTTTTACATTTCATAAGTATATTGTTCTTGTAATATTGATCCTTGTTCATTGGGTTTTTAGTTTTAACATATTGGTATGTTCATAACAAGATTTAAAATCTAAGCTTCCGTTGCGTTTTCTAGTTAAATGTGGTTAACTTGACTTTGATAAACTTGTATAAAACCCAACAAAAATAACAAAAACTCGGACTGTATCTGGGATTATTGATCAAAATACATATGATGATAATTATACAGAAAATCTAAATATAAATATATCTTTTAATAATAATAGTAATAATAATAATAATAATAATAATCATTAACCTGATAATATATTATCTAGTATTTGGTTGAGGGTTACTTCTTTGTTCATTTTTATAATTTGCTTTTAATAGCTATGTTTACATTTGAATGTGAAAAGAGAAAAAGAGTATGTCGTATAGATTCAAAATAAACTTTTAATTACTTTCAGGAAACTCTTCGTCTTTTAGTTAGTCTGTTAAATAATGTTCTGGGGTTGGTGGGTAAAGGTCCTGGTTCCTGGGAGAAGTAAGAAATTTTGTGTTAAAAAAAAAATGTATCCTTTTTATTTGTCCTATTGAATCCAGTTAAGATAAAACACAATCAAAATCGACTCACTTACAACTTACAAGTACATGTGTTGAAATTGTCACATCTATCAAGAATCATTCAAGTAATGGTAGTGAACAAACTTACCAACAAAAGCAGATAATCCAACTAATATTGCAACATAGAGCAACCTGAGAGAATACTGCAGAAACAAAAAAATAAAAACAAAAAGTTATAGACTTAACAACAACACTAATGTAAACAAATGAATACAGAAATATGAAATGATCATGTTGTCATGAGTTACCTTATCAACAGTGGAACTAGAGACGCGAGTATCCATAATCGTTGATGACATCGCTAAGAACATACATCATTAACGGGATCTGCAACCCATCTCCGATGCTCCCTAACGTCCCGAAAAACATTAGAAACTTGTCGTAGCCTTTGGCATACCTGAAAAGACCATCTTTCTAATTATCTCCACCGGTTTCTTCCATTTTCAATGGATAAGTTTAGTTGTTTAACTTAAATTAAATGATCACCAGAATTTAAAAAGGATGTTAAATAATAAGCAAATATATGTAAGTTGCTAATAACGATGGTATCTCATTATGTCATGTTCAAAAATTAGTTAACGTAACAATTTAAAAATAATAATAAGAAGAAGAACAAATGTAACTGAAAATTACAATGGGCAATTTCTAACAAAATTATCGTTATATTTGATATCTGTGGTTATATCCAATAACGATGCTAATTACCCAATATATAACCGGTACGAGACTGGGATTGCCAAAATCTATCGGAAATAAATTTTGTTGTCATCCGGTAGTCTTATTAGAGATATGTGTTTGCTTGTCCTTTATATTTTGGAAAGTTGTGCTAAAACTCAAATTAAACCTTACCGTCTTATAAATCGCTACAAACAAAGTTTACCTTTATGAACATGAGTTTTTTTATCCTAAATAGATGTCTTCTTTATGATTGGGGTACGAAAAGTCCCAAAATTCATCGTCTCACATGTGGCTTCGGTTTTCAGTCTTACATCGTACATACCCTAGATTAACATACCTCTCTTAACACAAGTTACACAAAATTGAAATATAAAAAATGCGGTAGCTATTAAGCACAAAATAATAAAAATAAGTCTTTAATCTTAAAATTGGAACATTATGTAATGGCTTCCACTCTTACATTATATTTGGGAAAATCTGTTTTTTTTTTAAAGTTGACAAGTTCTTAAAATTTAAAACTAAGGTTTGGATCAAATTCAAATTAAGTTAGCAAGCTAACTGTGAGAATCAAGTAATGCATTTATATATGCAACGTAGTGTAATTATAGTGTAGTGTAATTACAAGAGTTTTTTTTTTTTACCAAAATAGCGTGAGAGGAAAAACTAATTACTAAAATAGTTTATTTAAAAAGTATTTACCAAAATGAGTATTATCCGTCCTTTCCAATGTGGTGTAGTAGTAGAGAGTTTGGGTTTCTCAATGGAGACCCAAGTTCAATTCTTACTTACAATGGGGAGGGGGGTTACCAGTTCGATCTTTGTGATCTCCAGTTCGACCCTGAGGGAGTGGGCCTTCGGGCGGGTGTGTTTTTCCCAGAACTAGAGATAACTTGGAGGCGCTTAAGGGTTTCGTACGGCTAGGTTGGGCCAACTGGCAATGACCTTTAGCCATTGAGACACCCCGTAAGGAGTACCTAGACATTCTATACTTGTTGGCAGTTAAACAAAAAATGGGTATTATCTTAAATACTCCACCTTCTCACTCCTAATCTTATTTTTAAACATTTTGTTGATTATTATAATTTTATCATAAGTTATCTTAAACATGTTTAACTCAATTAGTACTATTGATATTTTAATTCCTCTGCTTTATTTTATCTAACACAAATTACGTTCATATATAATACCTTTTGATCTCCTTAATAAAAAATCTTAATTATATAAATGATTGTGATTTTTTTTTGTATCGTAAATAATATGGGTGTCGCCGTGTCGGTATTGTACGAACTGAACTGATTTTGACCAAACAATAACAGTATCGATATTCGTTTTTGATCATATCTCAACTTTATTTTTTGATTCTTTCTTTCGATTGTTATAGCGAGTCCCAATAACATAATGTTCTGAACCAATAGCAACCAAATTTTCCATCTGCTATATTTTGCAAGTTCTTTTGAAAATAACGTTATAAAATAAGTACTAAATACTAAAAAGTAAATATTTTTGTATCATAGTTTTTTTACTACATTAGGTTGCCAAATGCTATACACGCATTTTTTTTTCCACCATGTAAAAATCTCTCTATTATATACAACTAGTTTTTAACCCGGCATATTGCGCCGGGCAGGTTGGTAAATCTGAACGTTGGTAAGACACAAGAATTACCGGTCCTAAGTATTGAGGCGGTAAGTTGACGTGAATTCGGTCAATTTCTGTTACATGTGTTATTGTACGAAAACTAAAACAAAAAAAAGTTATAAAAATTGAGATGGAACATTGGGATAGCGTTGGTCAGTGAAACTCGAGCGTTGGTAAAACCCGAGCGTTGTTGGTCCATTGCGGTGAGTCTATGCAAATTTGGTTAGGTTTTTCACGTCCGTTATAAAACCGGAATAAAAAGAAGGAATTGTTATTCGGTCAGTTTCGTTACGGTATTATAACTAAAACAAAATGCGCTAAGTCTACGCAAATTATGTCAGTTTTTATCACATCCGTTACGGTATACTGGTATTGAAACTAAACTAATAAAAAACAAATATAACAAAGATAATTAGAAATATAATTATCAAAGTTTAAAACAAAAAAGAAAAACAAAAAGAACAAAACAAAACTTGGTCCAATGAAATCTTGTAAAATGGACCAATCATAGTCCAGCGTCGCCAAACTTCTCTTTTATATATATTAGTAATTATTATTATTATATAATTTGTGTTAATTGTCAAACAACCAAACGAAAAAAAAAAAACTTAGTTACATTTAAAACTAATATAAAAATTATAAACAAAAACATTTATAAATATATTCTTAAAAAATATTTATAAAGACAAAAAACATTTTCATTTAAAAATACTTATTTAATGTTACAGTACGTTTGCAAACGAATTAATAAACATTTAAATTTTCTATTGATATTACCAATATCCAACCAAATGTTTTTTTTTTCTAATTATAAACTTTTTTCTTAGTTTTTTTTAAGAGAATACATTCTGAAAATATAAAAAAAATTAAAAAAAAAAATTATCTCATAAGATTAGGTGAAAATATTTATTTTGGTAAATACTTTTCAAATTACCCATTTTGGTAAATACTTTTTCCTCCCGCCTAATTTTAGTAAAAAACTCGTGATTATACTATGATGTAATAACATAATTACACTAATTGGATATATA
This sequence comes from Bidens hawaiensis, assembly GCF_021521415.1. Classification (NCBI taxonomy): domain Eukaryota; kingdom Viridiplantae; phylum Streptophyta; class Magnoliopsida; order Asterales; family Asteraceae; genus Bidens; species Bidens hawaiensis. The sequence goes on from NW_027493610.1 coordinate 240,212, forward strand.
ATTAAACTACTTGTTTTTCACAATTAACACGTTAACTTTCCCCAAACTAATAGCTTAGGATTGAAAATAAGTGCGTGCATTTAACCGTTGGCATATTTATTTTCATACTTTGGTCCAATTAGGTATGAACTACCGTTGTGGTATGAGGGTTGGCCGTTTCCTGTGAATAAAATTTTTAGTACTAATATAGTGTAAAATTTCTGAACGATCAACCCCTGTGAACTTATAACCATAATCAATTAAGAAAATTGATGACCCCTATGTAAAATTTCTTGTGTCGGTCACAAGGTAAAACAACTCCACATGTAACCCAAGTTATATATCTCATTAAGTTGAGGCCTTTTATGCACCGTTTGTGAATTTGTTTGGTACAAGTATGAATTAATTAGGCATCTCCTCCAATGCAAATAGTAACTTAAAATAAACTATTACACCTATTGTATTAATAAAACTTTGTTACAACCAATTAAAGATAATTTATATATTGGGAATTTGTATGCATATATACTTGTACATTTTTTAATCTATTTTTTCATTTTCATTTTTGTCTCTACATTTTTCATAATTTACAAATGTATTATAAAATATTTTTTACTTTTAGCCCCTAATATGTTTCCACTTTTAATTTTGGTCTCCTATACTTTTCATTTTTTAAAATTATTTTAATGTTTCCCTATTTATCGCCCCTTGTTAAGTTGACTGAGTTATTTTTTTCTATATTTTTTGTTTCGGTCTAACTTTTATGTGCTAACACGGCACAACGAGCATGTGTGGTTCAATGTTTTTACATATGTTTTTTGTTCGGTATTCTTAACGGTTAACGATAGTTACTGGCCACGAAAGAGAGAATGGTGCCTAAAGGTGGCGGTGGACAGTGGTGGTAACTTCATGCTTTCAAGTGAAGTGGATGTGTAAATACATGGTTTTACACCCTCCCACCGCAACACGGGAGTCGTTAATACTAGTTGCTTACTATTTTCGTATGTAGTTTATATTCATATCTACATCATGATCATTCTCTTGACCAACTCTGGGACATGCAAACATGCCAAATGGCGTAAAACAAACACATGTTCTTTATTTTGTTAACATAATTGCATGTATGACTGATTCATGCTCAACTTATTCAAGATTATGATTGTTTTGGATAATATATGTCATCACGTTTCGTTATCTTAGGGACCATTCAAGTTTATTAAAATTGATCTTTAACTGTTTTCAATGATTGCGAAAACAGTGCTCAATGTATAGGGAGATTAGGCGGTTTTAACCCATTTTCTGTCACTGGATCGCTTGAGGGGTGCTATCACAAGACAAATCATGCAGAATGCGATGATATCACAAGCAAAAGACACTATTGTTTTTACTTCTCAAACAAACTACAAAAACCAAGAAAACCTGGTTAGAGCACATACATGCAAAAACTCCATCAATGGAGAAGAATTTAGTATGGTTAATTAATAGCATGTTAGGTATCAATAAGAGCATTCAACATAGCGGAATAATATCACATCAACAAACGAAAAAAGTAAGCAGGAACACAAGATTTAGGTCCACAGGCTGCAAAAAAAGTAAACAGGAACACTAGATTTAGTTCCGCGGGCTGCAACTAATGTTTATCTTTTATTACAATACAGGGGAGATTTCAAATGAGAACTCATTTGAGTTTTAAGAACTTGTAAGAACTCAACGCAACGATTTTTTTTGTCGAATTTTTTTACATATGCGTAATATGTGTAGGTTACGTCATATACGTAAAAAAATTACAGAATTTTTTACGCACCGAGTCGACATTTTACACATGTGTCACGGACGTAAAAGTTAGTGTAATCACTCACATCTTCATTCTCTCTCCTACTTTGACTTTTTGGTCAGATTTAATCTCAACCACATATTTCAATCCATTTATTTAAATGTGTGGCCAATAATTAAGTTCTTAAGTTCCTAAAACTCAACATGTTTCTCAAAATATCCCTCCCCTTATAATACAAGGACGGAATACATATAGATATAGAGTACAATTAGTTTAAACATTTTAGGGAACAAAACTAAACAGGGCTTCCACCCCAAACCAAAATAAGACCAAAAGGTTTTCACAAAACCCAACATAGTTACAAAAGCTTACTAATTAATAATAATAATAATAATACACAAATCAAGTGTGGGAATGGCTCTATCCAAGCCCTATAGCATGACAAGAACACTTTGGCCGGCAAGTCGGCAACACCAAAATTATTCTTTCTTATAGATAGTTTTTGATGAATATATTAAAGTTGTAAAAACAGGACGCCTGAGATAGGTTACTCAAGGCGGAATGTTTTATTCATTAATTTTTGTGTATTTCTTAAAATATATAGTTTATAAATACTTACTTTATAAAATATTATTTTAAAAGCATATTGTTAAACAACAATGTGATTTTTTTGGATAGTTAAACCAGGAGCGTAACTACAATTAAGGTTATTTTCATTTTGGTAACTACAATTAAGGTTATTTCCATTTTGGTAGGGTAGTAAGATGGTTAAGATATAAGATAGAAGAAGACCAAAGGTTTAATCTCTATAAAACGTAAAAATTTAATCATTAAAAAACAGAGCTTAATTACTAGAACGAAACTTTAGTTCGCAATGTTTCACCTTTTATTTTTAACTAAATTTAACAAAAGATATATTGCTTCTGCTGGTTAGAGATAACTATAAAGCAAATCAACTCATTGTAAATTAGTTGATATCGTAAAATGTGTTGGTGTTGTAGAACTATATATATAATGAATTTAAGAAATCAAGTATATATATGTTTGGTTAAAAAAACATTGAAAACTAACAAATCAATTCATATGTTTGGTTAAGATTAATGTAAATTTTTTTTATATTACATATTCTGACCCGACCGTCCTAACCTGACCACTTTTTGCCTTTATTAGTGTCTAATGAAACTCCTAATTCCGTCACTGATTATACATGACCCTCAACATGATTGCTTGGGTCGTGTCTAATATTCTTGTGTGTTTCATGCTTTCCAGTTTAATTGCAATTTACATTAAAGTTAGTTTTGTTAGAAAAATAATACCAAAATATATGATACTAGAGGGGATAATCTATTTTATCATTTCTCAAATTAGAAGATTTTGACAAACTTTTATTTGATCATTGGAAGCTTGATTCATGGGCTATTTACCATCTTTTGCACCATTTCCTTGTAAAGGCAAATTAAGTCTTAGTACTTAACTTCTTCTCATTCCCTTTTGTAAAAGAAGTAGAAATCTCAATAATATAAAAGTGTTCAATCCATCTCTTCTTTATTGTATTCTGATTATCATAACCATTATGGTATCAAAGCAGTGCTAACGATCATAGGATCTTACTTCTCGTCATATACATCGCTGCCCAAATAAACCAACCAACCAAACCGTGGACAAGCGGCCATGTCTGATTCAGGCGGTAACCTGTCCGGTAAACTCGAAAACCTTACAGTCCAAATAACCATGGCTGATTCGACCTCAAAACCACAAAAACAACATTACCAACGGGTCGGGCCAGGGGTGGAAGCCAGCTGATTCATCATATCCGGTAGATAAAAGAAAGAAGGAATCAGCCGGCGGCGGCTCTGAAGCCACCCACACCGGCGATGACCAGCGAAAAATTGGTGAAAGAAAGAGCACCTTTGGTGGATTAGCATATGCCAGAGAAGAAGAAATCAATCAAGTCACCACTGCAGATGCTGTGTTAAGCAGCGCTAATGGAGGTAACAGGTTTGAGATGATAGTCTCAAACCCTTGCATTTGTGATCTTAATTTTATTAACCCTCAAGTTCTAGATATTCTAAATGAACCCCTTAAAAACATATTGATTCCAAGATATGCCTTACAGAATTTGATATGAGTAAAACAGCCATGGAAGATTCTGTGTTTTATAATAAAACCCCTATCGAATCCATTAACTTATAATAACATGAAAGAATCAGTTTTTTGCGACACGGGCCAAAATTTGGATTTATTTTCCTCGAAAACTCTCAAGATCATGTTTTATACAAAAATAACTTAAATATGGGAGAGGTTAATATGGTCGATGCACGTAAAAAATAAAAATAAAAATCATGGATTTTTTATTGTGGTGCTACCGACATCATGACGTTTGAATTATCCGACATTGTTTCAATTCTAAAACTATAATTGATCACATAAAAATCGCCAATGGGGAAATAGTTCCTGTTATGGGAGGGGCAACTATTGAAATATCGCCCACATTAAAACTATCAAATTGTCTTTAAGTTCATTGTCACACAAATTATTATCCATTAGTCATGTGTCAAAGGAATTAAATTGCACAGTTTTAATGCATCCAATCTTCTGTATTTTACAAGCTATTAGGACGGCATCGATTATTGGGCGTGACACTGAACGCTATGGGTTGTATTATGTGGATGAAGTGGCTCATCATGGTACTGCGATGTTAGCCCATGGAATAATAAATAGAGAAGCGTGGTTATGGCATAGGAGACTAGGACATCCATCTATCGGTTATTTGCATATTTTATTTCCAAAATTATTTCCTAGTAATGAAATATTAAGTTACGAAACCTGTATCATGGCGAAAAACCATAGACATACCTTTAAACCAAACAACACAAAAGTTGATTTACCTTTTTCACTTATTCATTTAGACGTTTGGGGACCAGCAAAAATTATTGGGGGCAACACTTTCGATTTTTTGTTTCATTTGTTGACGATTGCTCCCGTATGACATGGATCTATTTTTTAAAAAGTAAATCTGAAGTTTTTGATACGTTTACTATGTTTTATACCATGACACAAACACAATTCAAAACTAATATCCAAGTTCTTCGGTCCGATAATGGGGGGTGGGGGAATTCGTTAATGATTATATGAAACAATTTTGCCAAACAAAAGGAATTATTCACCAAACATTGTGTTCCCACACTCCAGAGAAAAATGGCACCATTGAACGGAAAGATCATATTTTACTAGAAATAACCCGAGCGCTTCTGATCGAATCCTAAGTTCCAAAATCTTTCTGGCCCGAAGCCCTTGCTACCACTACATATCTTATCAACAGACTACCAACAAAGGCCCTTGACCTAAAAACCCCTCTTCAAGCCCTTTCAGAATTCACCAAATTGCCTCCACCCCTAACACTTCAACCACGAATATTTGGATGTTCTGTTTTTGTCCACATACCCAAAATCAATTATAGAAAACTTGACCCATGTGCTGAAAAAATGTGTTTTTGTAGGCTATGGGGTCAACCAAAAGGGATATCGATGTTATAGCCCAACAAAGCGCCACATATACACTACCATGAACTATGAATTCTTGAAACAGAGTACTTTTATACCTCCCAACACAGTAGTCAGGGGGAAAAGGAATTAAATTGCACAGTTTTAATGCATCCAATCTTCTGTATTTTACAAGCTATTAGGACGGCATCGATTATTGGGCGTGACACTGAACGCTATGGGTTGTATTATGTGGATGAAGTGGCTCATCATGGTACTGCGATGTTAGCCCATGGAATAATAAATAGAGAAGCGTGGTTATGGCATAGGAGACTAGGACATCCATCTATCGGTTATTTGCATATTTTATTTCCAAAATTATTTCCTAGTAATGAAATATTAAGTTACGAAACCTGTATCATGGCGAAAAACCATAGACATACCTTTAAACCAAACAACACAAAAGTTGATTTACCTTTTTCACTTATTCATTTAGACGTTTGGGGACCAGCAAAAATTATTGGGGGCAACACTTTCGATTTTTTGTTTCATTTGTTGACGATTGCTCCCGTATGACATGGATCTATTTTTTAAAAAGTAAATCTGAAGTTTTTGATACGTTTACTATGTTTTATACCATGACACAAACACAATTCAAAACTAATATCCAAGTTCTTCGGTCCGATAATGGGGGGTGGGGGAATTCGTTAATGATTATATGAAACAATTTTGCCAAACAAAAGGAATTATTCACCAAACATTGTGTTCCCACACTCCAGAGAAAAATGGCACCATTGAACGGAAAGATCATATTTTACTAGAAATAACCCGAGCGCTTCTGATCGAATCCTAAGTTCCAAAATCTTTCTGGCCCGAAGCCCTTGCTACCACTACATATCTTATCAACAGACTACCAACAAAGGCCCTTGACCTAAAAACCCCTCTTCAAGCCCTTTCAGAATTCACCAAATTGCCTCCACCCCTAACACTTCAACCACGAATATTTGGATGTTCTGTTTTTGTCCACATACCCAAAATCAATTATAGAAAACTTGACCCATGTGCTGAAAAAATGTGTTTTTGTAGGCTATGGGGTCAACCAAAAGGGATATCGATGTTATAGCCCAACAAAGCGCCACATATACACTACCATGAACTATGAATTCTTGAAACAGAGTACTTTTATACCTCCCAACACAGTAGTCAGGGGGAAAAGGAATTAAATTGCACAGTTTTAATGCATCCAATCTTCTGTATTTTACAAGCTATTAGGACGGCATCGATTATTGGGCGTGACACTGAACGCTATAGGTTGTATTATGTGGATGAAGTGGCTCATCATGGTACTGCGATGTTAGCCCATGGAATAATAAATAGAGAAGCGTGGTTATGGCATAGGAGACTAGGACATCCATCTATCGGTTATTTGCATATTTTATTTCCAAAATTATTTCCTAGTAATGAAATATTAAGTTACGAAACCTGTATCATGGCGAAAAACCATAGACATACCTTTAAACCAAACAACACAAAAGTTGATTTACCTTTTTCACTTATTCATTTAGACGTTTGGGGACCAGCAAAAATTATTGGGGGCAACACTTTCGATTTTTTGTTTCATTTGTTGACGATTGCTCCCGTATGACATGGATCTATTTTTTAAAAAGTAAATCTGAAGTTTTTGATACGTTTACTATGTTTTATACCATGACACAAACACAATTCAAAACTAATATCCAAGTTCTTCGGTCCGATAATGGGGGGTGGGGGAATTCGTTAATGATTATATGAAACAATTTTGCCAAACAAAAGGAATTATTCACCAAACATTGTGTTCCCACACTCCAGAGAAAAATGGCACCATTGAACGGAAAGATCATATTTTACTAGAAATAACCCGAGCGCTTCTGATCGAATCCTAAGTTCCAAAATCTTTCTGGCCCGAAGCCCTTGCTACCACTACATATCTTATCAACAGACTACCAACAAAGGCCCTTGACCTAAAAACCCCTCTTCAAGCCCTTTCAGAATTCACCAAATTGCCTCCACCCCTAACACTTCAACCACGAATATTTGGATGTTCTGTTTTTGTCCACATACCCAAAATCAATTATAGAAAACTTGACCCATGTGCTGAAAAAATGTGTTTTTGTAGGCTATGGGGTCAACCAAAAGGGATATCGATGTTATAGCCCAACAAAGCGCCACATATACACTACCATGAACTATGAATTCTTGAAACAGAGTACTTTTATACCTCCCAACACAGTAGTCAGGGGGAGGAAAAACATGACACCTTGAGTTGGTTAAAATAGGTTCCAAAATGGGTCTCATCATCTAAAGAAATTAATCATATATAGTAACCAAGATGAATCACCTAACTCACACCAACCTAGTGGGCCTTCAATTAGTGTTCCATACCCAAATGCCCCTAACCATACATATGGAGAAAGTAATTCTCAAATACCTGAAAATATAACTCATGAAAATGTTGATTATATCTAACAATCATGAACTAGAAAAAGAACAAATAGTGCAGGAAATAATGCAGGAAATAGTGCAAGAAGAACAAGTGTAGGAGGAACAAGAACTTATACAAGAGCCTATACAAGAAGAAATAAGACAAAAAACGACCGAGAAATATGTCCTCCCACCAAGAGTCAACAGAGGAATACCAGCAAAAAGATACTCCCCAGATAAACAATCCAAATCCTCTAGATAACCAATAGCAAACATAGCTGAAGCAGACCTATCCGAAGAAGCTAAAGCTTTTAACGCTTCCTTATACGCTGAAAAAATTCCAAACTTTGTAGAACAAGCCTTACAATCCAAGAACTGGAAGGACGCTATGGAAACAGAGATAAAGGCATTGATAAAAAAATTGATACATGGGAAAAATGTAACCGTCCACCAGGGAAGAAATCGGTAGGATGTCGATGGGTCTTCATAATTAAACGCAAACTAGGCGGACTATTGAAAGATACAAAGCACGGTTGGTAGCTAAAGGCTATACCCAAACGGTATTGACTACCAAGAAACATTCTTTCCGGTGGCCAAAATTAACACAACAAGGTCCTATTTTCAATCACTTCCATGAAGGATGGCCTTTTCATCAATTTGATGTTAAGAATGCCTTCCTTAATGGGGAATTAAAAGAAGTCTACATGGAAGCTCCACCTGGGTTCACAAAAAAAATTCAAAGCAAAGGAAGTATGTCGTTTGAAAAGAACTATCTATGGGCTTAAACAATCTGCTAGAGCTTGGTTCGGCAGATTCACTTTAGCAATGAAGGGATATGGCTTTCTTCAAAGCAATTCCGATCATACACTCTTCCTTAAAAACAGAGGTAACCTTGTAAATTGTTTAATCATATATGTTGATGACATGATTATTACAAGGAATGATGAAGAAGAAATGAAGAAATTAAAAGCAAATCTGTTCAAAGAATTTGAAATGAAGGACCTAGGAAGACTAAAGTACTTTCTTGGAATTGAAGTACTAAGGTCTAAAAGGGGGATCTTTATATGTCATAAAAAATATATACTAGATCTCTTAACCAAGATAGGAATGATCGATTGCAAACCGATCGACACACCAATGATAGTAAACCATAAACTCCATATGGAAGAAGGAAGGGAATTGGCAGACAAAGAAAGATACCAACGCTTGGTAGGAAAATTGATATATCTCTCACACACTCGTCCAGACATTACGTATGCAGTAGGGGTAGTCAGCAAATTTATGCACCAACCCAAATCACTCACATGGAAGCAGTATGGAGAATTATTAGATATCTCACAGGAACAACAACTTATGGGATTCTCTTTCAACCAAACAAACAACTAAAAATCCAGATATACACTGATGCAGACTGCGCATGGGACAAAGATGATGGAAGATCAACAGCAGGATATTTCTCATTAGTTGGTGGAAATCTAGTTACATGAAGAAGCAAAAAACAGAAAGTAGTAGCATTATCTAGTGCCGAAGCAGAATTTAGAGGAATTACACACGGTGTGGCAGAAGTTATATGGATACGTAAACTTATGACAGAAATTGGTTTTCTCCGAACTCAATCCAGAAGAATCATGTGTGACAACAAAGCCGCAATACAGATTTCAGAAAATCCAGTTCAACACTATCGTACAAAACATGTGGAGGTTGACAGGAGCATCATCAAAGAAAAGCTCGAAGCAAGGATTATAGAACTACCATTCGTCCGATCAGAAGACCAACTGGCAGACATATTAACCAAAGCCGTCAATGGAAGAATATTCAGCAGGTGCCTTAGCAAGTTGAGCATTGGAGACCCCACTACTTAACTTGAGGAAGAGTGTTAGAAAAATAATACCAAAATATATGATATTAGAGGGGATCATCTATTTTATCATTTCCAAAATTAGGAGTTTTTGACAAACCTTTATTTGACCGTTGGAAGCTTGATTCGTGGGCTATTTATCATCTTTTGCACCATTTCCTTGTAAAGACAAATTAAGCCTTAGTATTTAACTTCTTCTCATTCCCTTTTGTAAAAGAAGTAGAAATCTCAATAATATAAAAGTGTTCAATCCATCTCTTCTTTATTGTATTCTGATTATCATAACCATTAAGTTTAATTGATAATCAATCAAATCTTTGTGTTTTATTATTTTCATAACTGAATGAGACGTGTAATGCTAACTGCATGCTTGTTTGGGTTATTTGGGTTTTTGAATCCCGACTCGCCAAATTTGATGTAGTAGAAGCTTGTCATTATACTTTCATGAACTTTCACATAGTTCTAATATTTTGAAACAGATTGGGGACCATTGTTTAAGATAGGTTCTTAAGGCCCACTTCACATACGTTTTTATGCCTTCGATTTTGGAATTCGTTTTTATAGAGCCCATGAGTAGTATAAATTATTTTTCTAGTTTTATTTAAAGGGTAAATGTATATTTGCCCCTTCCAAACATTTTAAATGCATATTTACCAATCCATTAGGACTGCCACTTTTACCCGAAACTCGAAACCCAACACGAGAAAACCGGTACCCGAACTAACCCGACTCGAAAAAACCGAACCCGAGAAATTAAACCTAAAACATCACATAATCACTTTACAAATTAAACCCAAAACCAAATACCCCAATAATACGAAGAAAAACTAACCTTAACGGATAAAATGAAGAGCAACACCAAGCAGAAGCTTTTGTGGTAAGGGTTCAACCGTCATTCCGCAAGTCTTCTTTTGCAGTGTTATGTGTCATAAAAACAATGCTAGATTAACAATGTTAGTACATGCATCATATATATAACTTTCAAAAATAAAAAATAATATGTAATTTAATAAAACAGATTAAAATACTAAGCATCGCATGAAGTATAACACGATCTAAAAATTTTGATTATACCTTACGGTTGTAATAAGCATATTATCACTAATTACTTGAACAACTCACCAATTTCTAATGTCATCTTTACATAAGGCCCCCAATCATCTCGATCAAATGAGTCCTCTGTGGATACATTGTTTATCGGAAACAAATGACTTGAAACACTTTTTAAACTGTCACCTGATATCATCTCAGACCATCATTGTTCTGCAGCATATAAGTTTGTTTATATTTAGTTTCATTTTTTTTATGTGTTTACAACCCTATATCAATTTAACAATTTTCAAGTATAAATGAGAAGTCTGTGACAGGTCAACTAACCTGTAGGCTTGGTTCAGAAATAGTCCATGGAGGTTATTCCAAATCGAAAACCACTTCCAAAAGCAGGGGCAGACTTACATGATGCTACCTCTCAACTTTCTGTCGGTGGTGCAATTATTTAGTCGGTTTTCGTATTTCGCTACCCCTGAAAAAATATAACGTTACCCCTAATTACTTAAAGCCCGACCAAATTAAAAGCTAAAACCAATTAAATTTAAAGCCCAACTAAATTAAAGACCAAACCAAATAAAAGCATTGTTCGTTGTTCCCTCATGCTTGGACACGTGGACCAGACCGAGCATCAACACTCAACAAAACAAAGTTTCATTCAGCCACTGTCCACCCCACGTTGCCCTAAATTAGATGAAACGCACTCACATCCGCAGTAAATAGTCTTTGTCGGGGGTCAACGAAGTCCAAAACTGCTGCTATATCCAGCCATCGTCCTAAACATGTAACAATTCAAATCCATCAATTTACAAATTCACCAACAGGTGACAAAAACTGTGATATGGCATTCGGTGTAGGGTGAAAAAATAATCAACACGTTGTATTAGAGAGTGTGAACCAATTTACAAATTCACCTGAAGAGAACCGAGTGAAAATACTTGAGAGCCTAATAGTAAAAAATGCACCATTCTGTAGGGTTCTCTATAGAAATGAGTGTGTGACGGGCGACCCGTAGGAGAGCAACTAAGTGAATTAAAAGATATAAATATGCTTTCGGGATTAAGTTAATTCCATGGAATTAGTTGACTACGGTTGTTCGTGTGTTTGCAGCTTTGAGGAGCTAGAGAGCGACGTTACGAGAACACAGGAGAAAACGGTGAAGAAAACGGAGCTGGAACGCGAGAGATACGAAGAAAACAAGTCGCGGGAATGAGCTCCACCGTGGCCCACGGTCCAGACCATGGACCACGGTCCACCTGAAGCAAACATTCCAGAGTCCACCGTACCGTGGAGAAGAAAGGGCACCGTGAAGGTGACCGTGGCCCACGGTCCTAACCGTGGCCCACGGTCTGGCTAGGAAGACTGGTTGACTTTGGTCAACCGTGGACCACGGTTGACACCGTGGCCCACGATCCGGGGCAGAGACTCACATGCATGTCTTTTAATAGGCCGATTTGGAGTGACTCTTGGACTACTTTTTCACTTAGGACGGCTAAAGGCAATTTTGGAGGAACAAGAACACTATTTTGGGTCTTTGTATCATTGGTTTTATGTCACACCCCGACTCGCACAATGCGGAAGTGTAAAACGGGAATGTAACAGACACCTTTGGTATCAACCACATTGTTCATAAAGAACAATACAAACTAGTTTACAATATTTTACACCGATCTAACATTGTTTACAACTAGGTGATATAACTAAATCCAGCTCATTAAACGACTTTACTTCTTACTAACACACTTGCATCAATTCACTCAGCATTGATCGCAAGTCAAACACGTAGCACATTGACTTTCTAATCCAATCCAGTACCTGAAAAACAAGTTAAAACGGGTCAACTACAAATAGTTGGAGAGTTTCACGAGTTTCAAAAATCAGTTGTGCGTACATCAATCACAGTTGCAAGTACGCAAGTATATATATATATATATACGTTCACAAGTACGTTTGTTTGTATGTTTATTATGTAATTATGCTAAGCTACAGTGAAGCCTTGATTGTCTGTGCTGCGTGCATCCATTTCCCACGCTCAATCAACCACTGTGGCTCCCCTTCCGCCCACAACATGCCCCGGTAGCTATGTCTAACACTACATAGCCTATTTGTATAAGTATGGTCATGTGCAAACGGCGCTATATGACACGGCAACCAGGCCGATTCCGTTTGGGTTTGTCAAACCAATAGTACTATTCACAAGCCACCGGCTCGAAGTTAATCACTGTGTTCGTGGGGACTTTCGTGTGTTAGCACTTAGATAATTCCCATCATCAAACAATACATGGTATATATAGATATGTATCAACATGTTTCACCCCAAAAGTTTGTAAAAGCATTTTAAAAGTGGGGTCATGAAAACTCACCATTTAATCAGTAATCAGTAGTGTAACAGTCAGGGTTTGCTCGCCTCGTAATTACCTGTCCCTATAATCAATATTATAATAATATTAATATTTTAATATTATTATAATCTCAATACTAAACTAGACTGTATAACTAATCTGAGTATAGCTGGAACGCCCAAAAAGTGTCAATAGGCTTAGGTTGTCATGTTGTTCAATGTCTAATACTTAAAACTGAACTTGGCTCAGTTTCCCGTTTTCCCAGCTGGGCCAAGTTGTTCGTTTATGCGTTCAGAAAACAGTTATGGGGAAATAAGTTTGGGTAAATGTGTTGGTTAATAAAATGATTAAGTTATAAAGAAAGATCACATATTGGGGTCCCGGATTAGCTACGGGGCCCGTTTTCGTTTATTCAGTTTGATTTGAGAAGAAACGCGCACAATCTATCCAGATTGTCCAGGTTTCTCATAAAAAGGTTCGTTTTTACTTAATTAATCCAAAAATATGATTTTTGATCACTCTTGGTGTTTTGATATTCCCGTAGGTTTATTACTCGCGAACTTGCCGGTTTTTATTAAAATTGAATTTGTTTAATCTTCAAATTAGCATAATTAATTAACCATTAATCATTAAATTATGAAAATTTAAAAACTTATCAAATAAAATATGTAGATTTTTATAAAAATATTTCTGGAATTATTTAATGATTTATTAATTTATTAAAATTCATTTTATCAGCTATATTTCGCCTTAAAATCGTCCGTTTATCCCAAAAGATTTCCAAAAATTCCACAAAAATTCCTGAATACTCAAATTATATCCCAAAACAACCTGTATCAATTCCAGAATGCAATAAGCTTGTTCAATATTCTTTTCGGCACAAATTCGGCTATAAAAATTCGTATGAATGCATATGCACAAAACACTCTTAAACTTTTCCAAATGATCCCAAATTTTATATGTGATCAAAATACCAAATAGGGGTTCCCCACAAAATTTCATAATTTTTTAAGCATTTTAACTATTTTTCCCAAATAAACTTCCCAATTCGGTAATAAATTCGCCAAATATTCTTGGATGGTAGAAAAATTACGAAATTTGAACAGGGACTCAATGATATGGTCCCTGATGTCCCTGTAAAATTTTAAGACCTAAAAAAATGCACATCACAACCTTAACCTAAACAGCCCGTAAGCGAGTGTTTCGGCATTACCTTAGCGGTTTTTGGTTCGTTTCCGCCTTTCTAATCAAATTTTCAAGCTCTTGTGCTCCTATGTAGGCTAGATAAAAGTCCTATATCACAAAACAAGCAATTTTTCATCAACATAATAGCCCTTGATTTAGGGTTTCGGCTAGTGCACAAAAACGAACTTTTGAACCGTAAAAATGCCGTTTCAACCCTTTAATCCGTGTTTATGGCCAAAAAAGATCATGATTCTGATTTGAAACTAGGTTTAGCATCAAATTATGTTTTTGAATGATTTTTGAGGGTTTTACATGGTTAACTATGATTTTTAACAATTAAAACATGTTTATATGGTATTAATCAAGGTTAAACAAGTGTAAAATTTGCTTATTTAAGTTGTTTACCTTAGGGTTTGAAGAGTTTCCTGATGAAGAAAGGTTTTTACAGAATTTTCTTGTGGATGAATGTGCAAAAATATCTTTGAACTAGTTTATGTGTGAAAGAAATCAAAAATTAGGGGGGGGGGGGGTCCCATGGTTGCGGCCGGAAGGATGTTTGGGCCCCCTTGGGCCCATTTTGGCCCAAATAACTGATTCTAAAGGCCCAAAAACGAAAAGCCCAGTCCAAATTTAGTTCGGGTTCGGTTTTTGGCGCGAAAAACTTATCGGGTGCGTTAAACAGTGCGAAAACGAGTGTTTTTTGGCTAGTTTTGTGTAAAATTATAAAAACATACTATATGTTTGTAAAAATCGAAAATATTTTCACGGATCGCTTAAAACATTTCAAATAAGTGTTTGGTAAGTCTTTTTCGGCTTAACGGATGATACAATGCTTGGTTTGTAACTATTTTTCGCGTTTAAATCTATAGTGGGTAGTTAAACGAGCATGTTTTCGTTTAACTTGTTTGCAATCGAACTAAGACCATATTACTAATATATTAGCTATATTAAACATATATCACTTATAGATGCCCCCCCGAGGTATCTGGGTCATAACCAGACCCGTCTGATTATCCGTTCGTTCGATACGCAATAAGCGGTTTATCGCTTATTTGGTTTGTGAATATTGAGGTGTATCCGGTTTTGTCACGAATGTCACATTTTATGTTTGGGATTGCTAGTAACAAGATTCTTGATACAACAATGATCTCCCAAGCCATGAGTGGCTAGTTTCGTGGTATTTCTCTCGGTAAGTAAGGTTCTTTGCAAAACACTTTTGTTATTGTTCTTGAACTTGGATTGATTATCTAAAATGTTATGTTAGCATAATCTTGTGTTTGTGTGATTGTTTGTAACTTGTCCATATTGTTTCTATCTAGCTTTTAGCCATATGTTCTTGGTGTCGTTGGCAATCGAGATTTAGTGGGAAGAACTAGAAAGAATAGTATTGATTGATTGTTAAGTAACAACCTCGCTTTCTAGGAATCCGAGTACTTAGTTCTTGATTAATCACAAACAATTGCATGTACACAAAACCGAGATATTACGGTTTATCCATTGAATGTTAACAAGAGTGTTGAGCAATAACCCGAACCCCGAGAGGAATACTTGTTTAATTATTCGTTTACAACTTTCTCTTAGTTTAATTTAGTGTTAAAAATCAAATCAAAACCAACTTGGAAATTACCTTGTGTCATTTACATTTATCTTATTTTAATCGTTAAGCTACTTGATTAACACATTTTCCACAAACTCTTCGTGTTCGATACCCACTTACTGCTATCTATTTAGTTGTATTTGGTTTAAGTTTGAGTGAGCCTTCGACGTCACGTCAAATTTTGGCGCCGTTTCCGGGGAGTAGTGCGCAACGTGTGTTACTCTTGTAGTTGTTTGTTTAATTGTTATTGTCAGTTTTACGCGGGTTGTGCTAGTGTGTAGGTATCTACAGGTATATGCATATGCGAAACTCTCGGTGTTATCACCGTTAGTTTTTGATCTGGAAATTGAACGAACTGCGCGTCAGAATCAGATTCTTCAAAGGGGAGAACAAGATTCTCAGGTCACCAAGCACATACAATCGAACAACTAACACCACAAACATGGCTTCGGGTCAATATGTACCACCTATGCCACCACCCATCAATCTAGAAAATCGTCCGCCCAATGAAACCGTTACAACTACAAATCCTACTAATGAGCCCACTTCGAACGTGTTTAGCTTTCAACCACCAACTAACCTTCCGCCCTTAACTAATTTCATGCCCACTCAAGGACAATCATCGAACTCACAACAACAATCACCTTTCCAATATCAACAAAATCCGCCTTATAATCAACCGTATACGTTACCACAAGACCCACCCATCATCCATATTTCACCGGGTCTTAGGCTGCGCCCGCAAGGTCAAATTGGTTATGGAGATAATAGCGATAATAGCGAAGGGTATGAAGAGGGATATTCGAGTGGGGGCGATGGAAATCAAGTAAGGATGCAAGGTCAAATTGGTTATGTTCCGCAACAACGAGTGCAACAATGGGGCGGGCCACATGTCATTCAAGCATCATTGCCACAACCACAACCATTGCAACAAGTTCCTCCACAACCCCATTATCAACAACCTCAACAACCAATACTTCAACCTCAATTCCAACAATATCCACCGCAAAGGCCCGTGTATAGGCAAATGGGTCAACCGAGAGTGCCAATGGGGGTACCAAGAAGGTACGTGAGAGAGATGGCGAGGGGAATTGAAGCTCACTTTCACCCAATCATTACAAACAACCCATCTCCGGTGGTTATCCCTCAAAATCAAAATGGGAGAACATTTGAGTTTAGAACCAACGCACTCCAAAGTCCAAAGTATAAGGGTTTGGCAACCGAAGAACCCTATTTCCATTTGGAGGCGTATGATTCGATTTGTAACACGATCGGGGGCCAAGGTTTTACACCTTGCCTTCCGCATCAATCTATACTTGGGCCGAGATGCAACAAAGGTTCTTGGAAGAGTTTTACACGACCCAAAAGACAAATGATGCAAGACAAAGTTTGAGAAGCTTCTAACAACAATCGGGTGAGATGCTTCATGAAGCCTTTGAGCGATTCAACATGATGATCAAGAATTGCCCTCACCACGGTATTGCTCTTTGGGAATTGTTGAACGCTTTTCATGAGGGGTTGAGTACGGAAGACGAACGGGACTTAATGTCAATCACAAATGGTACATTTGGTACAAATTATGAACAAGATGATTGGGCATTCTTGGAACAAATGTCGGTTACATAGAAAAGAAAGGCTTAAACCGCAAGAAGAGCAAGACCGTCCACCACAAGGCCACAAGTGCATGTGGTTAACAATGAAGAACCTCAAGTCTCCAGTCAAGTGTATGATGTATTCACAAGTTGTAACGCATTGGGACATGCAAGTGAAATGTGTCCCGGTGTGGATGGGCAAGTTGAAGAGGTGAATGCAATTCAAGGTCAAGGGGGTGGTTGAAATAATAACATGAATTCAAATACCTACCACCCCGGGTTGAGGAATCATCCCAATTTTCGATATGGCAACCAATCGGCTCAACTCAACCCTAACCTTCAAGGGACTTCGCAAACCCACTTTGTTCTTCATCAACAATATTTCAATCAAGCGAGTGCTCAAGGTGGGAACAATCAAGGAAGTCAAAATCACTTTAAAGGAACGGGTGGAGGTCAAAGTGGGTCTTCGGGTCAAGGTTCATCAAGTGGAAATGAAGTAATGGATATGTTGAAGTCAATGCAACAAGACATGCGAAAAAGGAATCAACTTGATGAAGCCCGAATGCAAAAGGATGAAGTCCGTGATAAAGCCATTCAATCATTGACCACTCAAATGGGTCAACTTGCAATCGAGGTAGCGGAATTGAAGAAAAACAAAGGTAAATTGCCTAGCGACACCAAGGTAAAACCTTCTCATAACTCGTCTCGTAATGTTCCTATTAATCATGTTAGCGTGTTGAGAAGTGGTAAAGAGTATAAGGCAAATTTGTCACCGGAATTGGTTGATGGGGAAGTTGAGGATATCACGGGTAAGGAAAGTAATGATGAAGAAATTTAAATTAATAAACCCACTAAACATGTCACTTTTGAGAAACCATCCTAAGCCTCGGGTCAAGCCTAAAATTTAAATGACAAAAACAAGGAAGTGGAATCAAATGTAATTCCATTTCCTTCGGCTTTACTTGACCCGGGTAAGAAAAATGTTATTTCAAAACGGGGTCCTCAAAGGGAAAAAATGTGGGAGGTGTTTAAACAGGTTAAAGTAAACTTACCTTTACTTGAAGCAATAAAACAAGTGCCCGCTTATGCAAAATTTTTGAAAGAATTATGCACTCAAAAGAGGCAACAAAAAGTGCCTAAACGGGTGGATTTAACCGAGCCGGTAAGTGCGGTTTTAAAAGGTGATCTCCTTCCTAAGCTTCAAGATCCGGGAACACCCATAATTAACATTCAAGTAGGTGATTTTCAAATGTCTAGGGCGTTATTGGATCTTGGGGCCGAGGTGAGTATTCTTCCGGGGGTTTTGTATGACCAATATGACTTTGGTCCCTTGAAACATGTGGAGACCATGGTTGTATTGGACGATTTGTCTCATAAACTCCCCCGTGGAATCGTACGGGATGTGATTGTGAAGGTAGAGGATTTTTATTATCCCGTGGATTTCTTGGTTTTGGATTATTCATCGGGTGACTCAAGTCAACAACAAAATGTTATCTTGGGTCGACCATTCTTGAACACGGCTCATGCCATCATTGATTGTAGGTTTGGTACTGTTGACATGGCATTTGGCTACTGGAAAATGCGTTTAAATGTTTTTACTAACGTTGCTAATTCTTTGAGTGGTGAAGAATGTTTTTTGGCAGATGTGGCGGATCATTGTAATCCTCTTGAGTATGATGAAGCTTGTATGGAAGCTTGTATTTGTGATGATTCTGAACAGGTACACGTGTGTGCTTTGCGGATGGAGGAGCACAAACAAGATGCTTTAGCTTTGCAAGAGAAGAGACCACCATGGACACATCAAATGGAAAGTTTGCCAAGGGAAATCAACTCGGACACAAAACCATCCTTGGAATGTCCACCTAAGGTGGAGTTGAAGGAGCTTCCAAGTCACTTGAAGTACGTTTTCTTAGGAGAATATGAAACCCTTTCGGTTATCATTGCTTCTAATTTGGAGGAAGTTCAAGAGCGGGCATTGGTGAAGGTTTTGGGAGCACACAAGGCGGCCATTGGATGGAGGCTTGCAGATTTGAAAGGTATTAGTCCTTCTATTGTTATGCATAAAATAATTACAGATGAGGAGGCTAAACCGACACGAGAGACTCAAAGGATATTGAACCCGAACTTGTGGGAAGTGGTGAAAAAGGAGGTGATCAAGTGGTTGGATGCGGGGATCATTTATCCCATTTCAGATAGTGCGTGGGTGAGCCCGACACAGGTAGTGCCCAAGAAAGCCGGCATCCAGGTAATTAAAAATGATAATGTTGAACAAATCGCCACCCGACTGGTAGCCGAGTGGCGAGTGTGTATCGATTATAGGAAATTAAATACCGCCACCTCAAAAGATCATTTTCCGTTACCATTCATTGATCAAATAATTGAAAAACTTGCGGGTCAAAAATATTATTGTTTTTTGGATGGGTATTCGGGGTATAATCAAATTGCAATCCATCCCGATGACCAACACAAAACCACTTTTACTTGTCCATATGGCACCTTTGCTTTTAGACGGATGCCATTTGGATTGTGTAATGCCCTAGCCACTTTTCAAATATGTATGATGAGCATATTTTCGGACATGGTCGGGGATTCACTTGAAGTTTTTATGGATAACTTTTCCATTTTTGGCTCAACTTTCGAGTCTTGTCTCAATGATTTAGAAAAATTTTTAAAACGATGTGTCAAGACAAACTTGGTTTTAAGTTGGGAGAAAAGTCATTTCATGGTGCAAGAAGGTATTGTGTTGGGTCATGTGGTGTCAAGTAGGGGGATGGAAGTCGATCAAGCAAAGATAAAAGTAATTTCATCCTTGCCACTCCCGAAAAATGTTAAAGGGGTGAGGTCGTTTTTGGGACATGCCGGCTTCTATAGAAGATTCATTAAGGGTTTTAGTGTGATTTCAAAACCCTTATGCAATCTTTTGTTGAAGGATGTCCCTTTTGAGTTTACTAATGAGTGTTTGCAAGCGTTTGATAGTTTGAAGGAAAAGTTAGTGCAAGCACCCATTTTGCAATCACTGGATTGGTCAACACGCTTTGAAATCATGTGCGATGCTAGCGACAACACGGTTGGTGCGGTTTTGGGTCAAAGGGTGGACAAAAAGCCGGTGGTGATTTATTATGCGAGCAAGACTGTATCCGAGGCTCAATTGAACTACACCACCACCGAAAAGCAGTTGCTTTCGGTGGTGTATGCCATAGACAAGTTTTGCTTGTATATTTTGGGAAGTAAAGTTGTGGTGTACTCGGATCATAGTGCGGTGCGTTATTTGATGGAAAAGAAGGATGCAAAGCCACGTTTGATTCGATGGGTGTTATTGATGCAAGAGTTCGATCTTGAAATTCGTGACAAGAAGGGATGTGAAAATGTAGTAGCCGATCATTTGTCGCGAATTACCCTTGAAGGTGTTGATGACCCGAAATAGATAAACGAGAGGTTCCCGGATGAACAGTTGCTTGTTGTATCGACCGCACTGTGGTATGCCCATTATGTCAACTATTTGGCCACGGGTGCGATTCCGGAATATTGATCCAAGAAGAGAAGGCAACAATTTGCGGCCCAAGTTAAGCAATACATTTGGGATGAACCGGATCTTTTCAAAATTGGAGCGGATCAAGTAGTTAGAAGATGTGTGGCCGAGAACGAAGTACAAGAGATCTTGAAACACGCTCATTCGTCGGCATGTGGGGGCCATTTTAGCGGCTCTAAAACGGGGTACAAGGTACTTATGTGTGGATTCTATTGGCCGACGATCTTCAAGGATGCTAGTGATTACGCTCGGCATTGTTTAAATTGCCAACAAATGGGGGGGGTATATCGAAACGGAATGAAATGCCTTTACAATCCATTTTGGTTGTGGACATTTTTGAAGTCTCGAATCGACAAAAAGTGAGATTGAGCTTGAGAGGTAGGTGTGGGATATGAATGGATAAAGTGGTTGTGGGTTTTGAGAGGTAAGAATGCGACAGAAGCATGCAGTGTGTGTGTGTGTGTGTGTGTGTGTGTATTAGAAGTTTGAATCAGCAACCACAACTCTTGAGATACGCGGGATATGGTGGGTTTGAGAGAGATGCATTATTAAGTTATACATTGAGCTTCAAGAGTAGTAAAACTCTTAATTTTCAGCATTTTAACAATCTCTCTCCGATATCTAATATATATCCATAGTCATCTAAAACTAACAAACACCCCTAATTGAGATTTTTAATCGGTTTTATAGGTTTATTAGTTATTATGTCGGTTTAGTTTGTTTTATTTATCAATTATCACATAGAACTGATCCAAGTCCATAAAAAATCATATCGATGTGTTCGTCTTTACCTGTAGAATAACACACAATAAGTTAGAACTTGAAATATGGAGGTTTGATGATTTAGGAATTTTTGACAGAGTTTGGTTAGGAAAATGGATGAAATAGTGAAGACGAATGAGGAATTCATTCGTCTCCTAGGGTTTATAAACCCCTTAAATGATTACATGAATACCGATGTCATTCATGAGTTTAAAATAATGAATGAACCTTTCATTTGTTAATTTTAAATCATCATTCGTCAAACTCAGACGAATAACCCAATCATTCATTAAGGTCTGAACGAATAACCTAGTCATTCGTTAGTTTTGACGAATAAGTTAAATTATTTTGGTCATTCGTTATCACAATACACGAATGAGTTGTTCATTCGTTATCATATAGCGGAAGCGAATGTGTTCTCATAACGAATGAGTACATTCGTTATGATTTTAAACGAATGGCAACACATTCGTTACACTGTAGTAACGAATGTCCATTTCCCTTACAGAATGGGCTTTTACCACTCAAAGGTAATTAAATAATCATTAAAAACTAGGGTTTTTAATGAAAATACATTAAAATATTTACTTTAACGGTCAAACATTGACCGTAAAAACATAAATTACGCAGATATATGTTAAAATATGAATACTTTAGCACGACTTAACTTAAATTTTTGGGGAAAATTTTTCTTTTTCATTTGAATAATTCGCACGCTTAGTAATCAAAAATAAAAAGAATGAAAATTCTTGAATTTTCTAAAATTTATATTAATACACACCTAAAATCTTTTTGTAATTTTTTATTTTTCAATCAAAAAGCAACAATGAAGTATAAAAATGTAAATACAATAAAAGTAAAGGCAATAAAACAGTACATATTTTTGTGAGTTCGAGCAGAAAACCATATTGACTTCTAACGTCCTAATCAACACTTCAATTTCGACCTATTATGCACATAATCCAACGAAGATTGTAGATATAATTGTCCTTTTAAACTTTACACAGACTTTTCGGTAACTTTATGATATGATTTAAGGTTCAAATAAGCGCGAATCATATGTGGACCCCACCTATCAGATATAATCTTTCTATCTCTTATATAGTGAATTATCACATGTATGTTTTCTTCTTTATCATAGAAATTGATTTACTGTGACTCATGCAAAAATAATAAAATGAAAAATAGAGCAGAAGGTTAAAATGTTCCCTTAAGATCGATATCACTACACGCAGATAAGGTTTTTTTTTAACAAAATAAGAGGATAAAAATAAGTTGAAGTTGTACAAGGCCTTAACAATCAATTCGGATAATACCGTATTATCGCCCGGAGAAAGTCCAAGGCTTTACACGAAACACCAAGAAAATAAAGTAGAATATTCAAATCTTAACCCTCAGGTCGGATATGACTATCACACAGTAGAAAATCCAAGATTTGAACAAACATAAAGAAAAAATAAAGTTGAATTTCTTTGCAAAATAAAATAAGAAAATAAGCTGAATTTCTTAGCAAAATTAACGCATGCATACACAGTAATTGTTAAACCTTTATGTATTTAAAATCAGATATATGACCATGCTTCTAGATGTTATACCACTAGATTCGGCAAGCTTTATGTTTATATCTTATCAGTACCTATATAGTCTGTCAAGCCTATCTTACATATCATATAGCTGGTCTTACGACACTTTTCGATCTAATTTATTCAAGTGCTAGGTCCGTTAGGTCAATGCACTATCATTTTCCTTTTATGCTTTAAAAACTGATTTTGAGGAGCAATTTTTTAATATTTTTGGATTTTTGAATATCTGAATGTTTTTGGGTTTTATCTATACAAACAGAAAACACAATATTTTTGTATTTTTCTTGATTTTCTACTCTTAAAAACAAAAATATTAAGAAAATAGAAACAAATGAAAAACTGTACAAAATAAAGTTTATTAACCAAGCGATTGAATCTCTTTTAAATTTTTTAAACTGTTTATACCAAGCAAAAATTGAAAATGTGTTTTGTCAAAGGCTTTGGTATGAAGGTCAGCTTTCTGAAAATCCGTGTATATCTTATCAATACTAATCAGTTTCTTTTCAAAACATTCACGGATGAAATGATATCGTATCTCGATGTGTTTCGTTTTAGAATGTTGAACGGGATTCCTGGTGATGCTTATTGCAGCAGAATTATCAATATAAATAGGAGTAGTAAGAAACTTCAAACCGTAATCTCGCAAGTGTTCCTATATCTACAAAACTTGTGAATAGCAACTCGAGGCTGCCACATATTCGGCTTCGGCGGTTGAAGTGGAGACCGTTGTCAGCTTCTTACACTGCCAGGAAACAAGCCGGTTTCCCAAAAAATTGATATCCTACTGTAGTCGATTTAAAGTTGATCTTGCATCCTCCATAGTCCGAATCGGTGTAAGCAGTCAAATCAAAACTATCATCCTAGGGATATCATAACCCGATGTCTAGATTACCCCTTAGATAGTGCATGATATGCCTCACAGCCGCCATATGAGTCACTCGGGGACTCGACTAATAACTAGCACATAAACAAACAGCAAACATTATGTCAGGTCGAGACGCAGTCAAATACATAAGAGATCCGATCATCACTCGATACAAGGTTGGATCAATAGTATCCTCCAATTCATCCGGTGATAAATTGTGACCCGCGGGTAGATGTGTCGAGGGGACTTTTCCAACAGTTATCTTGAATCGGCTCAAGACATCGTTCACGTATTTGGTCTGATGATTGAATATTTCCGAATCAGACTAGTGAACCTGCAACTTCAAAAAGAAGTTCATCTCCCCCCATCGAACTCATCTCAAATTTCGTCTGCATCGTTCTGTCGAACTCCTTACACAGCGTGCCGTTTGTTGAGCCAAAAATGATATCGCCAATGTATATTTGGACGAGGAGCAGATTGTCACCAAGACTTTTGTAGAATAATGTACAATCTACAGTTCCCAGTTTGAAGCCGCTAACAAGAAGATGGTCAGCAAGTGTGTTATACCAGGCTCTTGGGGCCTTGTGTAAACCATACATAGCCTTATTAAAACGGTAAACACGCTCGGGCTAGTTCGGATCTTCAAAGCCAGGAGGCTGCTTCACGTACACTTCCTCGTGAATCTCACCGTTAAAAACACACTTTTCACATCCATCTGATACACTTTGAAGTTCTTCAAAGCTGCGTAGGCCATAAAGGTAGGTATAACTTCCACTAGAGCATATACCTCAGTATAGTCTATGCCTTCTTGCTGATTATAACCCAATACGACCAACCATGCCTTGTTACACATGATCACCCCACGGTCGTCCTTTTTACATTTGTAAACCCATTTTGTTGGAATCACTTTCTTTACTCTCTCGGGTTTATCAGTAAGATCCCACACACCCAGTCTTACAAACTCCTACAGTTCCTCCTGCATCGCTTCAACCTAAGATGGTTCCTTCAGTGCCATCGAAACACTAGTAGGTCCTATCTGAGATAGAAAGCATGTATATTTTGGTGATGTTGAGGATACCCATTGCATGCATGTCCGCAAAAGCACATAACACGGTATCTTCAAATACGTTAACATCATTAGATAAGTTATCATCATCACATAAATTAGCAACCTGATGTCGCGTCTTCACTCCATCGTTTACGTTACCGATAACGTTGTCCTGTGGATGATACGAGTAAAACTGTAAAGACGGATTTGCAGGAACCGATACATTATCAGCAAGATTGGTAACCTTTTCCTCAGATGTGTCTAAAGAGACCATTTGTGACGAATCTTCAACTTGAATAACCTTAGGAACACCTTGAGAATCATCCAATTGTGTAGATGAAGAGTCAAAAAACTCAGCATCATCAGAAGATTCCTAAACATCTTTCGATGTTTCCGGTTGATTCAGTGCCACGGGTTCTTCATAATTAGAAGAACTTGGTTAGGAAAAAAATTGATCTTCCAAATACACACAAACCAAGTCTTCGGTTGGTACCACAACAGTTGGAATGAAGGAGTTAAATAAAGGATTCGTAATCGAACATCCAATCAGGCCCTTTGCCGGTAGGAGGTGTGGTGTAGCTTTGATAATATACGTGATACCACTCCTCCACACATCCAGAAGAGATATTAAATACACGTTTATTGGGTGAAGCATACCCAGGAAAGTACCAGTCGAACGCTTTGTCTTCAAACTTCCCAGCATTTCGTTTCAATATCGTACATGGGCTCCCGAATGGTTCAAGATACTTGAGGTTCGGCTTACGGTTATTAAGAAGCTCGTAACTCATATTTTTAAGCTTCTTAACTGTTAGGACACGATTCAGTGTATAACAAGCAGAGTTCATAGCTTCTTTCCAAAATTAATTGTTTGAGTAGACTGCGATGGCCTACGTCAGAATGCGTCAGGAATATAGTGCTCCATACGTACCACAACAAAATGGTGTGTTGGAGAGGAAGAATTGAACATTGATAAAGGCGGCTGGGACGATCATAGAGGCGGGAAGCTTTGTACAATTCTTTGAATCCTCTAACATCGTCCTAGCCGCCTCTATCAATGTTCAATTCTTCCTCTCCAAAACACCGTTTTGTTGTGGTACATACAGAGCACTATATTCCTGACGTAGGCTGTCGCAGTCTACTCAAACAATTAATTTTAAGACATAAATACCTATAATAAGTACGGGTAAGTAAGGTCGTCTCCACAGGAACTTAAGGAAAGTGCAAGTTTATTTAATTTGTAACTAATTATTTAACCTAAGCAGACAGACGATGTCAAGCGGTTTTTAGAAAAGATTTAATTAAACTAAATGATTACTTAAAAGATTTGTAAACAATATTAATAAAAAGCATTCATTCTAGGTTCCGGTTATGTGTTCCATACGCTAATCACATATTCTCTCATCTTTGGTTTTGCAATAATTGCTAGTCCTATGGTTTGATTTATGATGACAAACGATAACTTAACCGAATTGTTGACACAAATGAACCCGGACTTCACAATTGCCAATTCTATGTCTAGGACAACTAACTCAATGATAAGGTTTGATGATTCTAGTTCAATAACACAAGAGATTAAACCCTTAATGTTGATGAACAACCAAACAAACGTTACGCAAATCAATAATCGCAAACACAACCTTTAATCAACCAAATAACTAACTAAGCAAGACAAATTCATATAAAATCAATAAAGCTCCATTCATTAAGCATAAGAATCTGTTTATAACAGTATTTCACAAAAAACCTTAGCCTAGAACGAACACGTCAACTTAGCCGAGCATCGACATATCGATTAAGACACTTATCTTGATGAACATATGATCAATGATGGAACCGAAAGCTTCGGGATGGATGAAAGTCGTCTTGGAATACCTCTTCTGCCTCTGGAAGTCGTAATAATACGAATAGGGTCGAAAAATCGTTTATAGAGTGCAAACACTAATTTTTACCGACTTTAAGCATCTTCGCGTATCGCGAAGATGCAATTTTCACCAGAAAAATCATTTAATTCACTTTAATGCCTCGTGATGCGTGCACTCCCAATCTCTCACTTCTAGGTCTTCATTCCAAGCCCTTAAATATCCTCGATAAGCTCCATAACTTCCAAATTCCTGAAAACACATAACAACGCTCGAAGTACCAATGCTCGTTCATTTATTTAACTAAATTTAACTAATTAATATATCATAATAACTAGCTTTTACTCAACCATCACATCCCCACACTTATCCTTTTCGTCCCGAAAAAGACTTTGCAATTGAATCAGAATGAAAAATCATTTTCAAAATACTTCATAGATTATCTTATTTAAGCACAAAGAACACAAAAACCGCGATTTCCGATATTGTTGTCCACTTAAACCCATGCCTCAATACTTATCGGAAAAAATAAGATGCGACAGTTTTATTAGTTCATATGATTAAAATGGAACCCACACCTAAAAGCCCTGAAGCCACCTTACCATGCTTCATTATAGTTTTACCGAACCAGACCACCCCAACTTGACTTAAACCTTAAAATTACACGATCAAAATTTTGCACATGTGTACAATTTTTAATCACATATGTAACAGCTAAGACAATCTTGGATATTTTTATCGAACCAAAACCTAAACTTAAGCATTAAAGTTTACCAGGATGGCCATTAGATACGATTAAGGTGCAACTAGGTAACCACCTAGTAAATAGCCCCCACTACATGACATACCCCCGTTATCAAGCAATACCCCGAAGTCCATCACCATATGTGAGTAGGCACGAGTTCATCTGTAGGGCTTACATATGATGTGTCCCGTGTGGTCCGTTTCTTAATGGTAATGAGACGCGAGCATGGGGACCCCATATTACTAACAGCGTGAATGATCAAGTCAGTAGTGAATTTGTACTTTTTAAGCCCTTTTTGTGATCATGTTTAATGACTTATGAATTGACAGATAAACTGCGGGTTTGCTCTTTTTAAGCTTATTTAATATACATAAATCCACTTAGGATTTACGCATACCCAGATGATAAATCGCCTACAGACCCATGGTCTCCGAACCCCAGAGCATCCCATCAATACAGGATTTAAGGCCATAAAATCGTATGCCTATGAAGTGTTAGCCACTTAAACTAGCAGTATTTTCATTTATGTTTATATCACAAGCCATCTAGCATACTCTAGCGTTAAGCCTATCCAACCATTGTACTATAGACTATTCATATTAAAATATAGTTTTGGTGATCAAATCTAATAGAAAGGCTTGAGTATGGCCTAATCTTTCATTCCAGTCCTTACACAGGCTTAGCTAAACAAACAAAACCCTGAAGGCGTTTCCCACTAAAAATCAAGCATTTAAAGTTCAATTAAGTCTACAGTCAAATTATCCTTTCATTCTCAAGGTTGAGCATACCAAGACATCCCAAATTAAGTGTGTTCCCGTTTATTATCTCATATTATATAATAATTTTGAAAAACAACCCCCGATTTTTCTATCATTTTCCATTATTGTGCAAAAAATCTTAATTTAAGGAACATTAAAACTTTTAAATTTTCAATTTCTCCCACATCCCCATACTTGAGGCAAACATTGTCCTGAATGTTTAAAATTTAAGAAATAAAATAGGGACGTGGTTTAAAATTCACTTCGACAATTTTAAAAACCGGGCCTAATGTGATGGTGGTTGTTTATTATACATTTATACAATTACACTTTTAACACAACTAATAAAACAAATAAGGTTATGAAAACGAAATCACCTGATAAATAAAAAAAACTCTCATGTGCAACTCTCGTACCCTCGGTAATCTCTCGGTGAACCTTACCTCCTCAACTCTCAAAATAAAATCTGAAAACTTACACACGTGTAGAAGCAAGCTTCTCACAATTATTAAAAAGATAGGTCTTTTAAACCGTTTGCAAAACCGTTAATTTTAAATTACCAACCAATATTAATTAAGTTCATAACCAAATTTGTTAAACGAGTAAAAACGTTAAAAGAGCTAACTCACTTTCGTAGAAATCACGGTTGCATTTAGCGTATGCAACAAGCCCTTTAAACCCCCCGGTAGCCCGGGTTGACGAGTATGGTCTCGTGAGGGTTTATAGCGAACTACACCCACAAAGTTCAACTACAACAAAATATACATAAGCAACCACCCATAAGAATAAATCCCATCAAGTGTCCCGACCAAACTGCCCATAATACCCATAAGCAGAATAATAATAATATCAGTACAACCCATAGGATAATAAAAACATAATAAAATAAACCAGAAAATAAGACCCAAAATATCAATCGGGACAGCTGCTTCTATCAAATCCTACTACTCATCAGAGTCCTCCTCCTCATCATCTCCAGCTCTACCAGCTCCTGATCCTCTAGCACCTGCATTATAAAATCACTCGTGCCATACTGTCCATAACCACTATACCCAGCAGCTGACACATTTCCATACCCACCAGAACCTCCACCATATCCATGCCCATAATCAGTACCACCCATATCAAAGCCACCAGTTGTAGGCGGCGGCTGCTGCAAAGTACCCGGTAGTGGAATATGCCAATGATCAAACATGGTCTTGAAGTAGCCCCATGACTCATCTCTGTACTCTCTGAACTCATCTCGATACCCATGCAATTCATCCCGCATCTGTAATTGTTGCTCAAACTTGTAGTCTAATGTCATGTGCTGCGGGTGCTGGTGCTGTACAGGTGGTAGACTCGACTGTCGTCTTTAACGAGGCTGGGCAGGTGGCCTCTCCACACGGTGCCCTCTCGAACTACCCCAGCTCTCGCATCCGCCATCTGCGATGGATCTCCATACGTAACTATGCCCGCCTTTTGGGCATCATCAAGGGTAACCACCCCAGTATCTGGCCCCTCCTCAAAATACTCAATCGGATAACGTGCAAAAACCCCCCAAAGAAGTAGCAATCCTTGTGATCATAGGACCCAACGCCAACTGAGTCGTGGCCGTGCTTGCTCTACGACCTCCTCTTTCCAATGAACTCTACAACAACGTGGCCCGATTAATATTCATGCCCCCAACCATGGCCAATAAACACATCAAATCTATATTATTAACCTTATCACGTCCCGATTTTTGGCCCACGAAGGTGGAAGCTATCACCTTATGAATATACCTGTGGAGTGGATTCCGAATGGCTGAAGCGACAACATTGCTAAAATGATCACCATCTGCAATAGTACTACAAAACGTAGCCAACTCGGTAGTCGAAATACAATGCGGCCGAGATGCAGTAGAACCTGTGGTAACATCATGCTCCTCTTACAAGCCCGCTATCACAGCGAAACGGGGAACCGAAAACTGGAATTATTCTCTCCCTAAAGCAAAATTGACTGCATGTGGCTCATCAAAATCACCTGGATTATGTCAAAAAGTAGAATAAAACTCGTAGACCAGCTCCACATATTGCTTGTCATTAAAACTCAAAATATCTGCCCAGCGTCCCAGTAAGTACTCATTAACTCTCCCAACTTGCCCAATGGATTCTAACACCTCCTAATCAAACGTTGGATGTCGTAATAACTGCATGCCACGAATCTGCTCAAACATCACATATTCCGGAGTGCCGGGGCGAAATCGCAAGATAATGTGGTGCTCATCATCTCCCCCTGTGATATCTGCAACTGCCGCCACAAAAACCTCAATCTCATTCACCGTATATCGAATCTCTACACGCCTATGCTGCTGCGAGGCATAATCAACAGTCTGATGTTGCTTTGACCTCTTTCTCGACATCTGCAAATAAATATGCCAAAATAAGAACATGTCGAAACAACTACGGGCGACAATCGTATAGCATTTCGGTTGCGATTGTCCCCAATAAATAAAATTGAATATATATATATATATATATATATATATATAGGGAAGTATAAAATAAAAACCCACTTGAGTTGTGAAAACCCGTGAAAAACCTATGTAACATCATTTTTTTTTGTTTTTTTTGTTACACACGTAATATATGTTGTTACATTTAATACAAAACATAGAAAAATAAAAAAAAACATTTTTTTGCTATATTTTAACATTTTTTAACTAAATTTTATATATGTTTTCAGGAGAGAGAAAATGTTATATATATATGTTTACATTTGTTATTAACT
Organism: Bidens hawaiensis; assembly: GCF_021521415.1. Classification (NCBI taxonomy): domain Eukaryota; kingdom Viridiplantae; phylum Streptophyta; class Magnoliopsida; order Asterales; family Asteraceae; genus Bidens; species Bidens hawaiensis. The sequence continues at coordinate 271,428 of NW_027493610.1, forward strand.
TTAATTGTGGACCACAAGATTTAATCTTTAATTAAAAACATGTGGTAGAGAATGAGTTTCTAGAGTTTTCACAACTCAAGTGAGTTTTTATTCTAACCTAACCCTATATATATATATATATATATATATATATATATATATATATATATTTTAAATTATACTCAAATAAAAGACTCAAAATAAATTCCTCAAACCACATGTGCAAAGACACAATGTGACAGAATCACACTCGACAAATTTACTAACCAACAAACCGACAAAACACTTGGAACTCTCAAGACTCCACAAACCGACAACCTACTTTGTTAACTTTCAACTTTTTATACCGGAAAATTTTTTGATAACCCAAACACCCACCATTCCACCAAACGTCTCAAAATCCCAACCCAAAATCACAAACTTTGGTTAAACTTTTTCAAAACTTCGACTCGATAACTTGCCAGAAAATCATTCCGGTGACCAAAAATCTTTGGAAAACACTACCATTCTTCAAAAACTTCACAACAATTTCCCAAAGTCCAGCCAAAACTTCAATAATCCGGTAAACCCAACCCGGAAAACCCGACATTAATTACCCAATTAAACCAACAAAACCCCGTCAATCCCGACCAAAATATACACCCACCACATGCATTGCATACTCCTAACCAATCTGTGATACCCGATTCAAAACATAGATAAACCAATTTCAATTGAAACGAATGACATACCTTTCAATCGGGTTACTTATAGATGATAAAAATACACGATAATAGTTGCGGTGGTGATGGTGGCGGCCGGCTACGGTGGTGACAGGGGTGGTGGCGGCCGGAATTTAATGTGTGGATAGGGTTAGAGATGAGAGATATGTGGTGAAAGTGATAGGAAATCCGATTTTTTATATTTTTTTTGTCAGATTCAAGCATCTTCGCGTATCGCGAACTTGCCTCAGATGATCATCAAAATCTTCGATCTCTACTTCTTCATGCTTTCCAACCCTTTTGACTTGATATAGCCCCGTCCACTTGCTCTTCAATTTGCCCAGGAAAAGCTTCAATCTCGAGTTGTACAACCACACTCGTTGCCCCTCCTCGAATGTCCTTCTTCTAATCTTCGCATCGTGAACTCGTTTCAACTTGTCTTTATATGCGGACGCACATTCATAAGCTTCATCTCTCAACTCTTCTAACTCACATATGTTCAACTTTCTTTGCTTACCTGCACACTCATAATCAAGGTTAATATTCTTAACCGCCCGTAGAGTATGATGGGCTAGCTCAATAGGTAAATGACACCCCTTTCTTTAAACCAACCGATAAAGAGTGGTTCCAATAGGCGTTTTATAAGCGGTACGGTAAGCCCATAAAGCATTGTTTAGTTTATTTGACCAATCTTTTCGATCGGGCGTTACAGTCTTTTTTAAAATCTTTTTAATTTGCCTATTAGAGACCTCTACTTGCCCACTCGTTTGCGGGTGATATGGAGTGGCAATACAGTGGTTTACGCCATACCGTTTGAGTAGTTTGCCAAAATTGAAAATTTTGAAATGTGAACCCCAATTGCTAATAATAACTCGGGGGACACCAAAACGTGAAAAAATATTAGACTGAAAAAACTTACAAATAACGGTATGGTCATTCGTCTTGGTGGCGATTGCTTCTATCCATTTAGACACGTAATCAACCGCCACCAAGATATATAGATTACCAAATGAATTAGGGAATGGGCCCATGAAATCAATTCCCCAAACATCAAAGATGTCGACAATGAGGATTGGTTGCATGGGCATCTCGTCACACTTTGAAATACCCCCCATCTGCTAGCATCTAACACAATTCTTCACAAACGCTGCTGCATCCTTAAAGATGGTAGGCCAATAAAATCCACATGCAAGCACTTGATGTCCCGTCTTTTAGCCGCTGAAATGGCCTCCACAAGGTGATGAGTGGGCATGATACAAAACACTCCGAATCTCCTCTTCCGGTATGCAACGCCTCATCACTTGGTCCGCTCCAACTTTAAACAAATCCGGATCTTCCCTTGCATAGTACTTCACCTGTGAGAGGAAGTGCTGCTTCTTCTTCTTTGGCCAAAACTCCGGAATGGTATCTGCAACAAGAAAATTAATAATATCAGCATACCATGGCAAAGTTGAAACAGAAAACAATTGCTCATCCGAGAAAGACTCATTGATGGCCCTCTCCTCTTTCTCCTCTTCTTCTTATCCCACAAGTCTCGACAAATGATCCACTACCACGTTCTTGCTTCCTTTCTTGTCGCGGATCTCCACATCAAACTCTTGGAGCAGTAAAATCCATCTGATCAAGTGCGGCTTTGCATCTTTCTTCTCCATCAAATACTTGACTGCGCTGTGATCTGAAAAAACAATAACCTTGCTCCCCCAAATGTAATATCGAAACTTATCAAATTATCGCGAGCAACTCCTTTTCCGTAGTGGTGTAATTAATTTGAGCATCAGAAAGGGTTTTGCTTGCGTAGTATATGGCAACGTGCTTCTTATCCACCCGTTGACCCAACACGGCCCTGACAGCATAATCACTTGCGTCACACATAAATTCAAATGGAAGTGACCAATCAGGTGACAACAAGATCGAGGCGTCAACCAATTTATTTTTAGTACATTAAATGCATTAAGACACTCTTCGTTAAATACAAATGGCACATCATTTAATAACAAATTACACAACGGTTTAGACATAATACTAAAATTCTTAATGAACCGTTGGTACAAACCAGCAAGACCCAGAAATGCCCTTATCCCTTTTATATTAGTAGGCGGTGGTAAATTAGATATGACTTGGATTTTCGTTCCGGTCAACCTCAATCCCCCTACTCGAGATGACATGTCACAAAACCGTCCCTTCTTGAACCATAAAGTGGCTTTTTTCCAAACTTAAGACCAAATTCGTTTCCACACATCTTTTTAAAACTTTAGTTAATTCATTTAAGCATTTTTCATAAGATGAACCAAAAATAGAAAAATCTTCCATAAATATTTCAAGTGAATCCCCGACCATATCTTAAAAGATACTCATCATGCACCTTTGAAAGGTGGCCGGGGTACACAAACCAAAAGGCATTCTCCTAAATGCGAAAGTGCCGTATGGACACGTGAAAGTGGTCTTATGTTGGTCATCGGGGTCAATAGCAATCTGATTGTACCCCGAATAGCCATCTAAAAAACAATAAAACTTCTTACCTGCAAGTTTCTCGATGATTTGGTCAATGAACGGCAAGGGAAAATGGTCCATAGATGTTGCCGCATTTAAATTCCTATAATCAACACAAATCCGCCATCCGGTTACCAGTCGGGTGGTGATTTCCTCACCTCTCTCGTTACGGGTTACTGAATACACGCCTTTTTCGGAACCGTTTGTGTTGGACTTACCCACGTGCTGTCTGTGATTGGAAAAATGATGCCCGCGTCCAACCACTTCAAAACCACCTTCTTCACTACCTCCCGCATGTTTGGATTCAACCTTCTTTGTGCATCATGAGCGGGTTTTGCCTCGGGATCGGTGATGATCTTAAGCATGACAATGGATGGGCTGATCCCTCTCAAATCTGCTATCGTCCAACCAATCGCCGTCTTATGCTCTCTCAAGACTTCCAACAGCGCCTTCTCTTCCTCATCTTCCAAATTTGTAGCAATGATGGCCGGTAAAGTCTCTGCTTCCCCCTAGAACACGTATTTCAGGTGTTTCGGGAGCTCCTTCAATTCAACAGCCGGCGGACTCTCCAATGACGGTTTCAACTTTGAATCGGTCATATCGGGCAACCGCTCCACTTGCTGTGACCATGGTGGTTTCCCAATACTTACAACATACAACTCCACTTCTTTCTCTTCTTCTTGCAACTGTAAGACATGCTCAACTGCTTTCCTGCAACAAATAACACACTCCTCTGTGGCATCATCCTCACTTTCGTGAGGGTTCAACCCGTCAATGACTTCAGCCGCGAAGCATTCGTCACTCACCAAAGGGTTATACACGTTTGAAAACACATTAAGCCTAAGATTCTTATTACCAAAAGCCATGTCCACTACCCCGGTTCTACAGTTTATTAAAGCATTCGCGGTGGCCAAAAAGGGCCGACCGAGAATCACGTTCGGTTGCCATTTCGGGTCAACTGTCACGTAGTCTAGAACCATGAAGTCAACCGGGTAATAAAAATCTTCTATAATTACAATCACATCGGTCACTATTGCCCTAGGAAGCTTGAGTTTCAAATCGGCCAACACCACGGTGGTGTCGGCTTTTCTAAGTGGACCAAAGTCGTACTGGTCATACAAGCTTCCTGGGAGAATACTCACCCCAACCCCAAGATCTAACAACGCCCCAGTCATTTTAAAATTGCCCACTTGAATGGGTATAATTGGCGTTCCCGGATCTTGTAGCTTGGGTGGGAGGATACCCGTCAAAACCGAACTCACATTTGCAGTTAAGTCAACTTGTTTGGGCAATTTGTGAGTTCGTTTTTGAGTACACAAGTCTTTAAAATATTTAGCATATGCAGGGACTTGTTTAATTGCATCTATGAGGGGTAAATTAATTTTTACTTGTTTAAATATTTCCCACATTTCCTCCTACTGTGGGCCCCTCTTTCTAAGTGTCGATGAGGTCTCGGGGTTCATCAATGCCCGAGGGAACGGAACGGTTTTACTCGTTGAGCCTGTCTCCTTGGCGGTTGGTGTTCCCGTCTTAGTTTCAGTTTCAATTTTATTTTTATTTGATTGATTTAATTTAATTTTCGGTTCAATTTCAACCTCCTCATCACTTTTCCCATTTCCCCCAAGTCCTCCACCTTACCTTCAACCAAAGGTGGTGGAGCTACCCCATTATTATATACCTTTCCACTCCTAAGGGTACTTACCTGGTTGACATGGGCATTCTTACCATTCGAAGAGCTACCACTCTGATGGCTCGGGTTCTTCAAGGTATCACTTGGCAACTTGGATGGATTTCTCTTCAAACTCGCCACTTCCTCAGCAAACTGGTTTACCTGGTTTATCCCTCGCAGCATTGGCTTTCTCTTGGAGCTCTAACCTCTTATTCACGCTTTTATTCTGAGCCTCCAGATCTGTCTTCATTTGCTTTAGAAAGTCCATCACATCCTTAATCAACTCGTCATTATTACCCGAAGAACTTCCTTGCCCTTGTGCTGCCCCTGCCCTGCCGATAGCTCTTCTGATAACTCTTGTTGTAACCCCCCCCCCCCCGAATCTCTTTGATTATACCCACTTTGACCGCTACCCTTCTCGTTCCCATATTGACGCTGATTTGAATGATAACCTGCTTTTTGGGAATTAACTTGAAAATTCGGGTTTTGTTGCGTGTTCGGGTTTTCATGGCTGAAGTTGGGGTGTTTCCGGAGGCCCGGGTGATAGGTGTTCGAATTCATATTCCCAATGCTGTATCGCCTCTCACCTTGAACAAAATTCACCTCCTCTTCTTCCTCTTCTTCGTCTTTCATCACAACTCCACAAGTAGCCATTGCATGGCCTATTCCTACACAACCCTCACAAACCGGATACGCTTTCTCCTTCGTACCCACACCCATAAATTGATCCAAATTCCTCTCCAACCAAACCATACGATCATCCGACTCACTATCCACGGCTTTCACAACCGCTCTTTTAACCATGCGGTTCGACTGAGCTTGTCTCTTCGAGTTCATTGCATGCCACTCTAAGTGTTGCCAATCTTCATTTTGATCATTAGTAAAAAACGACCCATTTGTGGTCGACTGAAGATCACGCACATCGTCACTCGACAACCCGTCATGAAACGCTTTGATCAACTCCCACAATGCTATCCCATGATGAAGACAAGTTCTCAACAACCTCTTGAATCTCGCAAATGCTTCATGAAAAGTCTCACCCGACACTTGTTAAATATTTCTGATGGAGGTTCGAGCTTCAGAGGTTCTTTGCGGTGTGTAATGCTCATCCAAAAATTGTTGAGCCAGGTCTTGCCACATGTAAATACTTGCTGATGGTAGAGACAAAAACCATTGCTTCGCTAAATCTTTGAGACTGAACTGAAAAACTACTAGCTTGACTTCATCGGCAGTGAACCTTTGACTTGAGATGGTGGTACAAATCGCATTAAACTTGCTCAAGTGTAAGTATGGCTCTTCTGATGCCTTCTCATGAAAAGTAGGCATCCCGGTCAGGTTACTTTGTCTTACTAAAAATGTTCTTCCTTCTATAACTGGGATAACAATGGGAAGCGGGTTCGTGGCTACTTGTGGAATGAAGTGGCTTTGAACACCTCGAACGGGCAGTGGAACAAATGCCCTCGGAACCCCATCGTCAAACTCGTAATCGGCAAATTTCGGCTCGGGAATCTCTTGTCTTCTTGGCTCTCGACGGTTTCTCGGTGGTTGAGCTCGTTCGGGTGTTCGGTAGTGGGGGGGGGGTTGTTGTTGTCCTCTATGATACCGACCCCCTCGCGCATCTTCCATCTCTTCTTCATCTTCAAACTCGTCGAATTCATCAAACAACCTCCGCCGATTAACTACTCTTTCGAACTCAAAATCAAGCCGATTATTTGGCGGTTCAGACCTCATGGAACGATCATCTCTCATTTGATATCTTCTTTGAGCTCTCGGGTTTCGATTTTGGTGAATGGGTGGGTTGAAGGGTGGTAGGTCATTGAGTGGTGGATTTTGTGGAATGGGTTGTTCTTGATGAGGTGGTGGGTTAAGATTGTCGGGTTGAAACACCGGTGGGATTGGGTATGGGTTATGGTCTTAATGGTTCATCTCTTCTATTTTCGGTCTCGACGTTTCACCCCTTTTCTGTTTTGCTCGGTTTCTTCTCGTGGCTTTCTCAATCTCAGGATCAAACTGCAACACCTCCTTGTCTCGAGCAAATCTCGTATGCATCTGTTAGGACATGAAATGTCACATGTATGTCCCCAGTTCTATCAGGTTGGTTCAACATGAAACCAACGATCGTGAAACCAAGTTAACGTACTGAAAATGTCAAACGGAGCTGATTCGATCGAATCAGTGACTGATTCGATCGAACCAGATCTCATTCGATCGAATCAGATCTCATTCGATCGAATGAGTATCTCATTCGACCGAATGAGTCTTCGGTATATAAACGTTACTTGGGAAATTTCACATGCAGAGAACAGATTACACACTCACGAACCAGCAGCCTACAGAAACTCTCTCGACTGTTCTTCGTGTTCTTGGTCGTTTCCTCCAATCCTAGGCGTCAAACCCCTTTAGGAATCGTACCTACGTGTCCGTTGATCACCACCGAATCGCCGTGTTAGAGGATTCCGCACTCTAACACGTTGCCCCGTGAATCGTTGGGAAATCGAGTCCCGAATCGGTCCTACAAAGTGGCATCAGAGCTTAAGGTTCTTGATTCACGAAAGATTCGTGGTGATATTCGTGTTTTTCTCGTGAAAATCATATATTTTGCTTGAAAAATTTTCGAAAACTAGTGTTTTTGTTCTTGGTGTTCTTATCAAAAACTCATAAAAGTCATATATTTTGGTTTTTGATCTCAAGATTTGGTGTTAAAATTCCGGGTTTTATCAAGAACATTCATCGTGTTCTTCGTTTTTAATCGTTTGATCCTTTTTTGCTTGGTTGGTTAATTGTTTGAGTGTTAATACACTTAAAAGAGTCATATTTTGCTTCCAAATCAACTTGGATTCGTGTTAGTGAGTTTAAAACCGAAAATCTGGTCAAATCTTCTAAGTTTGGAAATTCCATAAATCCCGATCGAACAAGTCGTATTTTTGGAACTCATTCGATCGAATAAGCCTCTTATTCGATCGAACCAGTTTGAATCTTGACCGAATCAGTTTTTCCCGCCGTGATCTGCGCCAAGTCCATTCGATCGAATAAGTTCATCCTTTCGATCGAACCTGCTTCCAGTCGATCGAACAAGTCTCAGATTCGATCCACCCATTCGATCTCTTTCTTAGTCGACTGCCAGAACCCGTTCGATCGAACCGGACATCCATTCGATCGAACCTGTCACCTCATTCGATCGAACTAGATTGTATTCGATCGGATAACCTTCAGAAGACCAGAACAGTGAATCAGTCAGTCATTCGATTGAATCATCACACATTCGATCGAATAACGAACACATTCGATCGAATCAGAACTCACTCGATCACATTTGTTTAAAAGATCAAAGATTAAAGCAAAGAAGCAAACATGTCTGCCAGTTCAAGTACAAACAAAAGGTTCCAATCGATCCTTGAGAGTGATTCAGAATCTGGAAGCTTCAACAAGCCTCCAAAGTTGATGGCACTCAATGAGTTTACTACCTGGAAGACAAGATTCCAGATTCATATCACAGGTGTGAATCCTGGACTATGGGAAGCGGTTCAGACATCGTGGGTGCATCCTACAAACGATGATGGTGAAAGCCTGAGCTACTTTAGGCTGTCAGAAGAACAAAAGATAGCCTTTGATGCTGAGAAGAAAGCCTTCTCCTTACTGTCTCAAGCTCTCTCCAGCGATCTCTTCCATCAGTTTAATCAGTTCACAACAGCATCAACTCTTTGGAACGCACTGGTTGAACGATGCGAAGGATCTGAGTCACTTAAAGAAATTCACGCACGGGAGCTAAAGCGTGAATTTGATTTGTTTGGTCCAGAATCCGGGGAAGACATTGAATCGTTGCTGTCAAGGTTCTATCATCTTATGTCAGAGCTAAAGTCCTATAATGTCAAAACAACAGGGACTGAAAAGGTTAGATGTCTCGCTCAAGGACTCCCAACAAGCTGGAACACCTTCCTGACTGTGATGAGAAGAAGTCATCAATTGGAGACGATTCTTCTTTCTGACTTTATAAAAGAAATCAGACAGGAAGACGCTGAATTAAGAGCATCCTCCAGGAAACCCAGAGCAACATCTGACAAGTCGCTGTACATGTCAAACTCTCCAATGTCAGATTCAAATGAACATGCTCCAATGAAGACTGCGTTTGTCTCCTCAATGTCAAATCAATCTAAGGGGACCGAAACGAGATCTTCTGCACCACCCACATCAAATTCCGGAAATTCAAGTTCTAACTCCGGACCCAAGTCAACTGAAAAGGCAACGTTAAACACTGAAGGCTTGGGAAAGGTAACGGTGGAAGTTGCCAAAGAACATATGGCAACGTTAGGCACAATAATTGAATCATATAGTTTAATGGTGGCTGGTAAACTTGGCAACAGTCATCTGGACAGCGATGACTATGAACAGCTAGATGAAGACGATATGGAACGCATCGATATAATGTGGGCACTTGGCAGCGCGTTCCGTAGGGCTAAAAAGTGGGCTAAGAAAACAGGCCAAGCTCTTTCAATCAATAATAAATCCAAGTTTGGTTTTGATAAAACAAAAATTAAATGCTACAACTGTGGCGAACTTGGTCATTTTGCTAAGGAGTGCTCTAAACCAAAGAGGGAAGGTCACCAATATCCCTTCCGAACTACTTCAACTTCATCTACTCCTGCTGCAGCCGCTGCAAATGTCAACAATGAGAGACAACTGGTCCCTCAGAATCAAACAGCAGCAACCAACGCAAACATCAACAATGAAACTGCTCTTGCTGTTCAAGGTGATGAAGGCGAGTCCTGGAACTTCAGCATTAACATGGCTGACATCACCATTGTGGATGGAGACTCAGAATCTGGGTCTGATGATTCCTCAACTGATGAAGAATACGTTGTCGAGAAGCCAGCTACTGAAATGAATGAAGGAGAGCATGAAGCTGAAGTGTCATCAGTGGAGATTAAGGAGGATCAAGCAAAAGAGTCAAATGTTCCTCAATCATGTCCAAGTTCAACAATTCCTGCAGAAGCTGCTACTGTTGAAGAAGTCAACAAGGTACTGTCAAAAGCAAAGTCTGCATCTTTTCTGGAAAGAGCAGGGAATCTTTACTTCGCGTTCATGGCAGAGACGTCAAATGATGCCAAGGTAAGTTCTAACCCTACTACTCCCAAACCAGAAAATACCAAATGTTTAAAATGTGAAATGTCTGAACAAGAAATTCATTCTCTGAAAGAGAGAATTGAAGATCTCGAGGCTTATAAACAAGCAGCCTCAAGATCTTTACTTGAACTGACTGACGCTCTTGCACAAAACAAGGCTTGGAAGCAGAAAGAGTCTGCTTTTAAAGAAAAAGTTGATAGCCTTAAGCGTCAGAACAAGGAATTGGAGATATGCGTTCTAAATCAACAAGATTCTATAAATTTTCATATCAATAAAAATAATGTCTTGAAAAAGGAAATGGAGAACACAAAAGCTGATCTTGAATCATTGACTTTCAAATTAAAAAGTTACTCCAATTCCTCTTATTTGCTAGAACACATTATCCCCGAGTTCCGGTGCAAAAAGGAAAAAGGTGTGGGATATCACAATGTCCCACCCCCTGTGCTGAACCAATTTGTGAGCACACCAGGAGCTGTGCCAGATGATGACTCAAATGTTAAAACACCCGAGGACACAGAACAAATTTCAAAGTCCAAGGGTAAAGAAGTCATTGACTCGGCTCCTGAGACCAAACCAAATGTTGTTGCCACAGACTTAGGTTCCACAACTAAGTCAGGCCCATCCACATCTAAATCAAAGGCAACAACAAGTAATTCTCAGAAGAACAAGTTTAATCATAAATCTGAGAAAGTGCATGTGGAACATGGTACCCAGTTTGTCAAGGAGGGTAACTTTAATGAAAAACATAATTTTCCAAAACCCCCTCCCAGACAAACTTCACCCCAAAATGTCAAATCAAAGGGGTACTATGGTAACAAACAACAACAAAGTTATTTCTCTCCACCACGTCAAAGGGGGAGAAACTACTGTTTCTCATGTGGAGAGGTTGGACATATAGCAAGATTCTGTTACAATTACACGGATCCTAGATATGTCAAGTCAACTCCTATGAGGCGACCGACCGTTGACATTCAAAGTCAACCTCGGTCTCACACACCGCGGTCGGTTTCTCCTAGGAAACCTCAGTCAACCTCACCACACAGATCACCGAATCCCTCAAACCCAAGTGTTTCCACTTCAACAAGTGAAAGTCAGTCTTCAACCAGCTATGTCAAACATGTTGAGAAGAAGACTGACAGTTGGAAACAAAAGAAAAACAACACTGTTGATAACGATGTCAAACCAGAAAACAGTGTTAATGAGGGTAAATTGATTGAATTGTTAATTCGTGATGATAATGGAAAACCCAAGACCATAAAGGCTTGGGTTTCCAATGATATTTAAATCTTTTGCTTTTTGTGTGCAGGTTGCTCTTTATGATCCAAGATTCAACATGTGGATCATCGACTCAGGAGCTTCCAGGCACATGACTGGAAACATGAATCTCCTATCCAGTGTCAAACAGATAAAAGGAGGTGCAGTTTCCTTTGCAGGAAATCAAGGTGGTTACATCACGGCCCAAGGAATTGTTTCTAATGGGCGAATTTCTTTTGATAAGGTTAATTTCATCAAGGAGTTGGAGAACAACCTGTTGTCGATAAGTCAAATCTGCGACAAGGGTTTCAAAGTTATGTTTGATGATCGAGACTGCCACATCTTGGCTAAGGATTTCACCATTTCTGAAGACAAGGTTTTAATGTCAGCCGCACGCCAGAGTGATCTCTACATTCTGGATATGGCTAAGGCAGGGTCATCGTCTCCAACGGCGACATGTTTTGTGTCCAAGGCATCCGAACGTGATACTGTCATATGGCATAAACGGATGGGACACATTAATGTCAGGAACATGAACAAGCTTGTGCACAACAGGCTAGTTGAGGGAGTTAATCTGAGAAGTTTTCGTCTCCCTGATTCGTGTGTGCAGTGCAAAGCGGGAAAGCAGGTAAAAAGGTCCCACAAGTCTAAGAGTTTCCACTCCATTGATATTCCATTGGAACTCCTTCATATGGATCTTTTTGGCCCAATAAGCGTCAAAAGTATCTCTGGGCACTCATACTGTCTAGTGGTTACAGATGAATATTCGAGATTCTCTTGGGTGTTTTTCTTGAAAGCAAAGTCCGAGACATTTGGGTGTATAAATCTGCTGGTTACAACTATTGAGTCACAGTACAATCTGAAGGTTCGGAGAATGCGTTCAGATAACGGGACAGAGTTTAAGAATGCAAATGTTGAAAACTTCTGCAAAGAAAGAGGTATTGTTCAGGAGTTCAGTGCCCCGTATGTTCCACAAATGAATGGGGTTGCTGAAAGGAAAAATCGAACGTTAATCGAGACAGCTAGAACAATGTTAGCAGACTCAGTGTTGCCTGTCACGTTTTGGAGTGAGGCAATTGCCAACGCCTGTTTCACATTGAATCGGGTAGGCATTGTCAAGCGCCACGGCAAGACAAGCTTCGAGCTTCTTCAACGACGGAGACCTAATTTAGAGCACCTGGAACCATTTGGAGCTCTTTGCACATTACTTAAAAGGCAAGTCGGTAATAAGTTCGAGGAGAAGATCATCAACGGCTATTTTCTGGGTTACAGCGTACCTCTCAAAAGGGTCTTCAACAGATCAACAAAATTAGTTGAAGAATGGTACCATGTCGACGTTCAACGCTACACAGAACCAGCCAAGGGGTCAGGAGAAGACTGGTTGTTTGATTTTGACAAATTGTTCAAGTCATTCAATCTGTATGAGGTTGCTATTCAAATGATGTATGAGGCGCAAAATGCACCTCCTGATGAATCACAGCAATCTTCACCTCATCCTGGTCCATCATCGTCTTCCTCCACAGAGTCTAGCGAGCAAGTTCAAGAGTCATCCGAATCTGAATCTGAAGATGAATCACCAGCAGATGATGTACAATCGGCACCGACACAGGTTACTCCACAACCTTCATCGTCAAATCAAGAAGCGCCAAATGCAGATCAGCCTCTAACGTCTACTTCAGAGGCACCAACCGCTCCAGTTCCTGAGCCGAACTTAACTAACTTGGAACAAAATGTTGTCGTTTCTGACAATCCGGTGGTTAGGACTGAACGTGATCATCCACAAGACAACATTATAGGGGACATTCAACAGGGTGTCAAAACACGTCGACAACTGAATTTTGGCCTCTACACTGAAATGATGGAGTCAGGATCAGTTGCGCTAAATGCCCATGAATGCTTCTTAGCACAAGAAGAACCACGCAGCATCACCGATGCGCTGAAAGACGCTAACTGGGTCTCAGCCATGCAAGAAGAATTATTACAGTTCAAGAGACTTGGTGTGTGGAAGCTGGTGGATCTCCCCAAAGGACAGAAGAAAATTGGCACTAAGTGGGTACTCAAATGTAAACGCGACGATCGTGGAGTGATTGTTCGCAACAAAGCCCGCCTGGTGGTCCAAGGGTTTAGGCAAATCGAGGGCCTAGACTACAATGAGGTGTATGCTCCGGTTGCACGTTTGGAGGCAATCCGGATGTTCTTGGCGTATGCGTCTTTCAAGAGATTCAAAGTATATCAGATGGACGTCAAGAGTGCCTTTTTGTACGGTCACATCGAAGAGACCGTATATGTGGCACAACCTCCAGGTTTTGAAGACTCAAATCACAAGGACAAAGCCTACCTGCTCAACAAGGCTTTGTACGGTCTTCACCAAGCCCCGAGAGCTTGGTACAAGGAACTATCCAAACACCTTCTGAACAGCGGGTTTAGAAGAGGAACGATCGACTGCACGTTATTTACAAAGGAGAAAGAAGGAGATCTCATTATGGTACAAGTGTACGTGGACGACATCATTTTCGGGTCCACGAATAAAACACTATGCAAGGAGTTTGAACAAGTGATGCAAGAAAAATTTGAAATGAGCTCCATGGGTGAGATGAAGTTCTTCTTAGGACTTCAGGTTGATCAAACAGACTCCGGTGTCTTCATTCATCAGACAAAATACGTCAATGACATCTTGAAACGGTTCGAGATGTTGAGTTCCTCTTCACAAGGAACTCCGTTAGAGATTAATCACGGGATTAATCCTGACGAGAAGGGTGAATTGATCAATCCAACTCACTATAGAGGGATCATCGGATCTCTAATGTACCTGACTGCTTCTCGGCCGGACATAATGTTTGCTACGTGTCTCTGTGCACGTTACCAGTCAAAGCCGAAGGTCTCCCATCTTATTGCAGTCAAAAGAATTTTGCGTTATCTGAAGGGTACTCCAGATTGGGGTCTTTGGTATCCTCATGATGATAACTTTGATCTACATGCGTATAGTGATTCGGACTATGGTGGTTGTAAACTCGATTACAAATCAACAACAGCAGGATGTCAGTTCTTTGGAAGTCGTTTAGTAACGTGGCAATGCAAAAAGCAGACGTCAGTCTCCACTTCAACAGCTGAGGCGGAATATATTGCGGCTGCCAGTTGCTGTTCTCAAGTTATTTGGATTCAGCAACAGATGCGTGACTACGGTATTGAATGTTCTACTACTCCCATATATATTGATAATTCTGCTGCAATTTCAATTACCAAAAATCCTGTCCATTTTAGCAAAACGAAGCACATCGAAATTCGATATCACTTCCTTCGTGACTGTTACGAAAAGAAGTTAATCGATGTGGTAAAAATCCCCACTCAGGAACAACGCGCTGATCTCTTCACTAAATCATTTGACAAACCACGGTTTTTATATTTGCTAGAGATCAACGGCGTTAAACGTCAATCAGATAATGTTCCTGAAGATATCATTTAAATTGTTTTTCATTTGTTCTTTTCTTAAAAAATTTGAAAAATCCAAAAAGATTTTGTTTTTATAATTTTTAGGGGGAGAAAGGTTTCAAGAAAAACCAAAAACAATATAAAATACAAAAACCCAAAAACATCAAAAATTTTAAAATTTTGAGAAGTTGATCTTGTTACAAGAAAGATGATAGTACACAGACGCTATCATACTGAGACATCAAAAAGATTTTTATTTCTGTATAGCTTATTCTCATTTTCCTTATATTAAAAAAAAAAAAAAAAAAAAAAAAACGTCACTATCGCTTAGAATTATGTCGGTTGCTTCAGTTTGAAGGACATATCTTCGGATATGTTTGGCCCTTACTTCTACTAGTAGATTATGAGGATAACCATTAACCAGATGACTGAAAGTGACCGGGGCGGTTTATGATGTGTTTTTATTCTTTCGCTGAAAAATAGTCGTTCATACTTAGTTAGAAGGACACATACTAGTATGTGGTCGGTCCAGCTGATCCATTGGATCGTCAGGATAGCCGTTTACCTGAAGACTTTGACTTGATCGGGGCGAAATAATTTAAATTTTTTATCCAAAAACATTCATATATTCAGAAAATGAGAAATTGTATCCAACCTTTGGGAAGTGATGGCACACTGACAGTAGCATAATGTTAAAAAGATATAAAGTGAAAAATTGGTCATGCATAGTACTAATGTGATATATTGGTAGGCTTATCTTACTGAATTGAGTCTGGATTTGACCTATCTAAATCATTTAGATTGTCAGCTATGGGTGTACATCTAAGATAAATTGACGAGACGTCACTGTCTAAAGATCAATATCAATTGAGGATATGTCTTATCACGCGTACACGAATTACCATCGGCCCAAATTGGTTCCCCCAAAAGCTAATTTCTTAAAAAAAAAATGTTAGATCTTCGTGTTGCAGGTCTGCTTTCATCGAAAGTCCATTCTAAATCAAATGCTTTAAACGTTGATTAAGGAGGAGTATTAAATATTTTATACTTCACCGGCCTTGGAATGATCTCCCTCTGTGATACGTAAGTATCGACCTGGACAGCGCTCTTCCATGCTGTGATATCTAAAGTTATTAACTCCCTCTGTGATACGTAAGTATCGACCTGGACAGCGCTGATAACTTGGATATCTGTATTAAATATCTTATGCTCCACCGGTTTTGGAATGATGTCCCTCTGTGATACGTATGTATCGACCTGGACAGCGCTCTTCCATACTGGTATATCTAAAGTTATTATCTCCCTCTGTGATACGTAAGTATCGACCTGGACAGCGCTGATAACTTGGATATCTCCTGAAAAAATTATAAAATAAATGATTTTGGGACAAGTAGATGAATACCGAACACGTATGTGAAAACATGATAAAATCATCAAGTTGCTAATTAAATTCGCAAGAATGAGAAAAGCAACAATATTTGATGAAAAGCAAACAAAGGGGATCCTATAAGCTTATGGTCGTTCGTCAAAATAAGATGCGCCGATTTGACTGTTCAATATGTTGTGAGGTTCTACATGAGTCAATCAAAATATGGTGGGATACATAGCTGTGATCACAAGCAATTTCAAATGGTCATTGACAGACGAGAGGATGTTTGTTTAAGTTTAAATGGACAAATATACCCATAATCGCATTGGTAATATGTATCGACCAAAAAGAAATTATATTGAACTTACTGAGTGCTACAATGTCAGTACTGATCCCATGTTCGGATCTCTCTCACAAAAAGAATGTTCATTATGCCTAGTTTAATATTATATACTCTTTTATTAAGAAAAATCAAAAACATGTGAAAAATCTCGAAAAGTCTCAGTAGATAGTCAAATAAGTCTGTATGATTTCTTATTATAGATCCTTCTCAACCAAAAATATTGTATTTTAAGTTTTATACAGTTGCTTATTTCAGTTTGAATATTATAAAAAAAAATTCAAAAAGATTTTTATTCTGAATTATTTTTATTTTTATTCTGCTTTAATGTTGATGAGAAATCATCCAGTGACAGGTAGTCTGATCCCTGTCCCTCCCTGTAAATACTTAAAAAAAAAAAAAAATATTTTTCATTTTATTTAGTTCTGTTTGTTTGAAAATCGATGAGAAATCATCGTGACAGGTAGTCTGATCCCTGTCTATTCCTACTAAATGTTTATCTAGTGTGTAGGAATGAAAGAAAACTTCATGCAGGCTGCTAAATGTTTATCTGCGCAACCGACTGTGCATGAAAGAAAGAAGAAGTGACAATGGAAACCCAAAGATGGTTGTGCCTGATATTTTTCCGTGTGTTTACTAATGTCTTATGATCTATATGTTCTGTAGGAACTAAGCTCTCATTATCGGAAAATGTCTAAGAAAACTAACCAAGTATCAAAAGTTTATGTTTTCTTGCAGGTTCAAAGGCACCACGATCGATGGCAGGGAATAAAAAGTTTAGAAGTTTATTTTTCCAAAGTTTGTCCCTCATTCGATCGAATATGTTGCTATTCGATCGAGTAAATCGATCGAATGAGCCGATTCGATCGAGTCAGTTGTTGTGAGAATGAGAAGTGTTGCGAGAGACCTATTCGATCGAATAGACTCTCATTCGATCGATTGGTCCAATCGAACAAGTCCATTCGATCGAATGAGTCCAGAAACAGTATAAATACTCAGACTCATTCGATCGGTCAGTATTATTCGAAAAAATTTACGGAAATTTACTCTCAAAATTGTTTACGCAAAACCCTCGTTTTGATCCATTCATCTTATTCGATTTTTCACGTACATCAATAAAATGTAAGTTTTTTTGGATTTTAACCGTGTTTTGATCATGCTTTTGGTCGTTTTAGTTCTCGGAAACGGACTTTAGAACGAAACTGATATTGAACTGTTTTTAATCGTTTAAGTCTTGTAGTTTGATGTTGATACATGTTTATAAACTTCAACTGGTGCTATCTGTGTGTTGCGTATCTTTAAACGATCGAAAATGTCGATCGGGTTTCTGCAGTTTCTGGGCTGAGTTTGAAGGAGTCGAATCAGTCTACTCGATCGAACGAGTCTCTTGTTCGATCGAATGAGACTTATTCAATCAGTAGTTCGATCGAATCAGAGGTCAAAGATGATATCTATCTCATTCGACTGTCTGTAATCGAACTAGATATCACTCGATCGAATGAGTAGCTCACTCGATCGAATGAGTAGCTCATTCGATCGAATCTTTGCTCATTCGATTGAACAAGTCCAGAATGTTTGAAAATGTTAATCGCATTCAGTCTTTTCGATATCTGTTCGTTCTAACACGTTTATGTTTGCAGATAAAATGACTGAAGTTGCAGAAGTTTTCGTTCCCTTCAAAACATCAATCAAGCACAACATTGTAGCCTTTCTCGACGAAAAGGCAAGCCATGGGAAAGACTTTGCAACAATGATCAAATTCCTGAAACGGTCCAGGATTCACGGACCTATCTCAAGGGTAGTAGAACCCATTATGTCAATTCAACAGGAATTCTGGAGGAATGCCTCGCACGACAAAACTGTTGTGCCGTCGGTAATTCGCTCCAATGTTAGAGGGCACGGAATTGTTGTATCTGCCCAAATCCTCAGGGAAGTCTGTGGGTTTGCTGATGCTGATTCAGATCCTACTGGGTTACATCCTGCTGGAACCAGAGGATGTTTTGCAAGAATGAAG
Source organism: Bidens hawaiensis (assembly GCF_021521415.1). NCBI lineage: Eukaryota > Viridiplantae > Streptophyta > Magnoliopsida > Asterales > Asteraceae > Bidens > Bidens hawaiensis. The sequence goes on from NW_027493610.1 coordinate 289,794, forward strand.
TACGATGGTGACCTGAATTCCGGTCTACTCCATAAAGCCAATCTATGTCCAGAGTTCAAATATCTGGCACACGTGGTGATGCACTGCTTAGGGCCTCAAAGAACAAGTTTTGACAAATTGAGGGAAAGCATGCAGTTCACAATGGCTGCATTAGTGATGAACCGCCCCTACAACTTCTCGCAGATGACCTTCAGCCATATGGTGGAAAATCTGACAATAAAACAAGGGGTGGGTGAGAAGTTTCTACAGTACCCGAGATTTGTGCAAATGATCGTCGATAGTCAAGCTCCGGGTCTACTGAAAGAAAATGAGGGTGATGTGGTGAAACTGGACCACATGAAGAACGAAACCCTCAACCGTTTAAAATCTTACAAGGACCGCCCCACAAGACCACCACACAAAAGGTGCTTTGGGCACGTGACAAATCCGTCTTACAAGGCTCCTCCGAAGAGGAAGTGGAGGAATGCCGCCAGTGATTCAGACGTCGAGAACTTACCTTATCAGAAAACCAGCGACGAATCTGACACTGAGGAGGAAGCGGTACCGGCAGACACCAGAACAGATGCCGAAAAAGAGGCTGATTCATTCTTTAACGTTGAGGTTCTGGATGCTGGTGATGAAGCAAGTGCATCAGATGTGCACTTTGCTGGTGAGGTTAGGGCCGAGGATGTTGCGGGCGAAGAAAGGCCTGCGAAGAGACAAAAGAAGAAGGTTACAAGGAAGTATCGGAGTTTATTTTCTGATCCCCCACGTCCTCAAATGTTACAATCAGTTGGGACTTCGTCTGCTGCTCCTCCCGTTCAACAAGCACCGCCACCAACACAGCAACCAGCACCACAATCAGCACCACAACCGACTACTCAACCTCAACCTGAAATGTCTATACCTCCTCAGGTTGCAACAGAAATAGCTGATCTTCACAAGGCTATGATGAAGATGTTCATGTTCAAGACTGAGCAAGAAGAGCTGAATAGACGGCAAGAAGAGCAGAATAGACGGCAAGAAGAGCAAAATAGACTGAGAGATGAGCAGATTGCCCAACTTCGAGCCGAAAACGACATGCTCAGAATTGAAAACAGTCAGCTGAATGCGACTGTCGCTGATCAGGGCTCTTCTATCAAGGAACTAAGAGAGTCAAATCTAAGCCTTGAGGCGAAAGTAACCGAATTGAAAGGAGATGTTCTACGTTTGGAAGGTCCATCAAATGTTGATGTGGACACAGACGAACTTGACTCTTCAGATGATGGAGGTGAAGGTACTAAAGAGTGAATTGAGTGAATGTAGTGAGGATTTAAATGTTAAATCTTGTTAAATGATGATTTTTGTATAGACTCAGTTTCATATGTAATGATATTGTATTTCATGTTTATGATATTACATATGTTTACTTAAAATTGTTGTTAAATTGTGGTTGTTTAATCAAACAGGTGATGATGATCCGTTTAATGTCCAACCGCTGCAATCAAAAACTGCAGCAGAATTTTTCACGTTTCTACTGGACAATCCAAATGAGCAGCGAAACTTCGCAAGTGGAGACTTGGAAGAAGGTGAAATTTCTCATAATTTCACAGAAGAAGAATTGGAACGAATGTTTGAATTATCCAACGTAGAAACAGGCAAGTATCTGGCTTTGCCTCCAACAGAACAAATGTCTTCTTCTGCTGCTACACCTGATTCATCATCATCAACGGCCACTGATCCCTCACACGTTGATCCCTCTCAATTTGATGAAGTTGAAATGGAAGACTTGTCAAAGGAAGAGTATCCTGAATACTATACGTCTCAAAATGACGATCTTCCTAACTCTGCAAGTTTCTTCCAAAATGTAACAGAGGAGGAAATACAGAAGAAGGCTGAAGAAAGGTCAAACAATATGGAACAGCCTTCTGAAGCGGATCAAGCCGATTTTTTAGAGAAAACCGAGGAATGCAAGAAAGCATTCAATGCTATTCTTGAGAAGATAAGATCCAGACGACAAGCGAAGCCGACCATTCCTCATACAACGTCATATAAAATGAAGGGTCGCAGAACGTCAGGAGAAATTATCGCTTGGGCATGTCTGAAGGATCTTAACTGCGTAGCTGTCAAGAGAGAAAGGGGGGTTGAATACTTTCAACGTATTACTGATTTGAAGAGCCTTCCTACTTATGATCTGAACCGTCTGAATTATCTTGATCTGCTATACGCTAACTCATCTCCATTTGCCACGTATTATCAGAGTGTATTGCGAAAAGAGTACAACACAAAATGGAAGATGATCACACCACAAAGGCCGAAGAGATATATAAGCAAAAAGGAGATCGATCCGATCACCAACAGGCCAAAAGTTATTTTGAAGTACATGCCACCACTCACAATGAAGAAGATTCCTCTTAGAAAGATGAAGCAGGACTTCTACAAATCATTCAGGCATTGGTACTATGATGGAACATGAGGCAGTTATTGTGCTCAATGACTATGGTAACTGGAGCACTATTCGTATTTTTGATCCAATGTGGCTCACAAATTTGTCAAGGGAGGATGTCTATACGTTGTACAAGACAGAGATTCTTTATGCTCCTGAAGACATAGAGCAAGCGTTAACGTACAGAAATGTCATTAGGATTTGTTTTGCCTATGACATACATGCAGGATCAAATTGGAAAGAACAACAGAAGAAGTATGCCCAAGAAACTAAAGATTAATTGTCATGTCTTTCGTTTATCTTGTTTCTTGTTGTAATTCAAAGTTAAATCTTCTGATTGTAATTGTTTTGAATTGAATGAAATATGATTTGGAATATTGTGATAGATTATGCTTTAATGTCAATTTTACAAATCTAATACAATTGTGCTTAAATGTTAATCCAAAATTCCAATTGACAGCGTCTCAGGATATGCGGAACCTATGGTAAGTCTGACTGACTGTACCATTTGATCAAGAGAGAACTCCATGAAGGTAGGAGTTTGTGGATGCAACGTATGCACCACTAGTTTTGAGAAAAGAGAGAGTGAGATAACTCCAAGGGGGAGTTACGATCGAGCAAGAGAACTCGATTGGTTACAGGCAAATAGAACTGGCTCCAAGGGGGAGTTTGTTAGGACATGAAATGTCACATGTATGTCCCCAGTTCTATCAGGTTGGTTCAACATGAAACCAACGATCGTGAAACCAAGTTAACGTACTGAAAATGTCAAACGGAGCTGATTCGATCGAATCAGTGACTGATTCGATCGAACCAGATCTCATTCGATCGAATCAGATCTCATTCGATCGAATGAGTATCTCATTCGACCGAATGAGTCTTCGGTATATAAACGTTACTTGGGAAATTTCACATGCAGAGAACAGATTACACACTCACGAACCAGCAGCCTACAGAAACTCTCTCGACTGTTCTTCGTGTTCTTGGTCGTTTCCTCCAATCCTAGGCGTCAAACCCCTTTAGGAATCGTACCTACGTGTCCGTTGATCACCACCGAATCGCCGTGTTAGAGGATTCCGCACTCTAACACGTTGCCCCGTGAATCGTTGGGAAACCGAGTCCCGAATCGGTCCTACAGCATCAACCTAAAAGATTAACTGCACACACCAAACAAACACACCCCGCGTAAAATCAACGAAGAAAAGAAATAAATTAAAACTAAATTAAAATAAACTATGCTAATTTAAACTAAACTAAACTAGCACTAAGCGCGTTGAGTCCCCTGAAACGGCACCATTTTGACGTAGTCTGTCGTGGTCTACTCAAACAATTAATTTTAAGACTTAAATACCTATAATAAGTATGGGTAAGTAAGGTCGTCTCCACAGGAACTCAAGGAAAGTGCAAGTTTATTTAATTTGTAACTAAGTATTTAACCTAAGCGGACAGACGATGTCAAGCGGTTTTTAGAAAATCTTTAATTAAAACTAAATGATTAATTACAAGATTTGTAAACAATATTAATAAAAAGCATTCATTCTAGGTTCGGGTTATGTGTTCCATACGATAATCATAGATTCTCTCGTCTTTGGTTTTGCAATAATTACTAGTCCTATGATTTGATTTATGATGACAAATGATAACTCAACCAAATTGTTGACACAAATGAACCCGGACTCCACAATTGTCTATTCTATGTCTAGGACAACTAACTCAATGATAAGGTTTGATGATTCTAGTTCAATGACATTAGAGATTAAACCCTAAATGTTGATGAACAACCAAACAAACGTTACACATATCAATAATCGCAAACACAACCTTTAATCAACCAAATAACTAACTAAGAAAGATAAATTCATATAAAATCAATCAAGCTCCATTCATAATCTGTTTATAACAGTATTTCACACAAAACCTTAGCATAGAACGAACATGTGAACTTAGTCGAGCATCGACATATCGATTAAGACAATTATCTTGATGAACATATGATTAATGATGGAACCGGAAGCTTCGGGATGGATGAAAGTCGTCTTGGAACACCTCTTTTGCATCTGGAAGTCGTAATAATCCGAATAGGGTTGAAAAATCGTTTATATAGTGCAAACCCTAATTTTTGCCGACTTTAAGCATCTTCGCATATCGCGAAGATGTTCTGGCTCGCTTCTTCGCGTATCACGAAGGACAAAATAGTCGGGCCCTGATTCCTGTAACTTCGCGTATCGCGAAGTTGCCCTTACTGCATCTTCGCGTATCGCGAAGATGCAATTTTCACCAGAAAAACTATTTAATTCACTTTAATGCCTCGTAATACGTGCACTCCCAATCTCTCACTTCTAGGTCTTCATTCCAAGCCCGTAAATATCCACGATAATCTCCATAACTTCCAAATTCCTGAAAACACATAACAACGCTTGAAGTACCAATGCTCATTCATTTATTTAACTAAAATTAACTAATTAATATATCATAATAACTAACTTTTACCCAACCATCACATTCCCCGTTGAATACAAAAAAATCTAGCGCATTGTTCTTAAACTCCGTTCTGTTATCACTCCGATCTTCATGATTAGGTTCTGAATTAAAACCGGTGTTTGGTCTTTGGTAATCATAAATAAGACCCACGAACACCTCAAGTAGTCGTCGATAACTACCAAACGGTAAAGATCACCCGCGATACTCGGACGATTCACAGGACCAAACAAATCCATATGAAGTCGTTCAAGAGGAGTATCGATTGAATTGATCTGCTTAATCTGGTGAGATTTCTTTTTCTGTTTCGCCTTCTTACAGGCAATGCAAGTTCTTGAGGGACACCCGATCCACCAAACTATTTCGACATCAAATGATTCATTTTGCGAATGTGGGTGTGTCCCATGCGCCTATGCCAAATAAATTTATCTTTCTCGGTTACTTTCGAGATAAAACACATCAGAAGGAGTGGTAGATACTTTAAGACCCATATCCAAGACATAAATATTATTCGATCGAGGTGATAGCATGACAACCATATCTTCAGGAATCGAGAATCCCAGTTGAAGGATCACACATTCCTTATCGGTGAACAAAGTGGTATACTTTTTATTACAAATCTGAGACACACTCAGCAAATTGTGATCCACTTTTTCACAATGATTAACCTTCTCAAACGTAATGTTACCATTTGAGACCTCTCCCTCCTTCGTAGTCATACCCCCCCCCCCCTCTGATTACCCGCAAAAGACGTATCCCCCTTAAATATCTTTTACATTTGTTAGGAGATCTAGATTGCTGGTAATGTGCCGAGAACATTCACTGCCTAGAATCCATTTGTCTCTCGAGATGGTCTTGGATGAACTCTACACAAAGAGTAAATGATTAGTTCAAAAATGCAGCCCAAGCCTCAGTCTTGGGCTCTCCCTTTGATACTTTCGGAGATACATTAAAAATAGGTTTTAGATGTGATTGCGGGATCTGCGAATAAGTCATGGGTTTCTTTGACTTTCGTCTCAGATAACCATCCCTAATCACTCTTGAATCCGTATTTTTACAAATCAGTTGAGCTAACTCAATCGACTTGTGTGATACGTCAATTTACGTTAGAATACATTATGAATGACTCATCAACTTGTGATTTCACAAATTGCGTTTGATTCATTTTAATGTCAACTTGAGGAATTGGATCCTTAGTCACATTTTTAGCAATCGATACCTTAGCCCCACATTTTTTAGCAATGTGACCATGTTCCCCACAGATGAAACACAAACGAGTGTCTACAACATGTTGTGGCGAAATGTAGGATACATGTGAAGGATCGGGTTGAACCGAAACAACCTTTGGTGTCACAAAAGGAACCAAACTTGAGTATTCTTGTTACCCTTTTTATATTTATAAAATTCAAGATTGGTAGTGTTAGCAACACTTTCCAATCCTGATGATTTTACAAATTTTAAAGGTTTGAAATTATTTAAACTCTATTTCTGTTGAGGTTTAATCAATTTTGATTTCTTAAAAGTGTCAGTTCAGCCACCTTTGATGTGTCATCATTAAACACACTTTCCACGAGTTCAGGTTTCACCAAACTTAATGGGATTTCCTTGTCTGAAAATACTTTATTTAATCCCTTAAGTTTGTAAACCCGACCTTGATTCAACTTAACATTATTCAAAGGATTAATGAATTTCATTAAATCCTCATCATAAATTTTTGGTTTTGCTGATATGTTTACTTTAGGAAGTTTTTTGGTATCCATCTTAGAGCTTTTTGGATTCTATGAACCGTAAACCACGTTTTCAAAATCTTTTGGTTCACACAGAATATGATTCTTAGTAGCAATATTTTCATTTTTATGAATCATTTCTGGTTCATCAAGTTCTTCAATGGATCCCTCAATCTCATTTTCGGTAGACACCGAATTACTCTTAATGTGAATATTTGAATGAATTGGTTTTTCAGAAACAACAGGTTTCACCTTCACCTCCTCTTTTTCTTGTTTTCCTGAGACAGTTGTTTTGGTTTCTAATAAGGAATCGGATTCAACATTGTTGCATTTAACTGGCTCAGGAATACAAGAATAATCATTCTTAAACAGTGGAGGTATTTCAAAAAATCCCAAACCTGCTTTATTATTCTTCTGATGAGAATTATAACTTCAATAATCTCATTAAGAAGAAATGAAGAATCTCTAAACTTGCCATCTTGTTTTTCAATTCAAAGATTTCATTCACCTGTTTGGTAACACAGGTTCTCAGCTTGAGAATTTCTTGAAAATGTTGTTCAATAATAACCAACTTACAACCGACTTTTGCCTTCAAGTCATGATTGCTTACAGACAAGTTTTTTTAATTTTTAAATTTGATTGATCCAATGATTTAGATACTTGTCTTTGGCACTCACGAAGCATTGTGAGTTCAGTTACCAATTGATCATTATGGTGAAAAGCAGATTGAAGTTTACAATTGACTTCACAACATTGATCGCATTTGGTTTTCACAACAGAAGTTATGGATTCATGACATTCATTCACAGATACATTAAAGCTAAAGTTAGCACAAACCTCCTCAATATTCGCCATGTAAGCAAAGTTTTCAGTGCAAGTTATCAGCACTTGCATCTTGGAACTGATCAACAGTCGCAAACAATGCCAGATTAGCTTGGTTGTCGAGAAGCTTTTATGACTAGTCTCTCCCATCATTCAAAACAATGCTTGTGAATTACCAGTTTTCACCTGTTCCCCCTCAGATGACTTAGGTTTCTTGTCAGAAACATTTGAACTCTTGCTTGAATTTCTTTCCTGAGTTTGGGAACCGGTATTGTGACACCTCTCTCTTCCTCGTTAACACCGTTAATCCAACTCCGTTATATTACACATCACGCATAACATTTACACGAGTCAGTAACAAGTCACACTCAGGAGTCCAATTGTAGGCATTGGTGATTAATGTCGAACTGGTTACATTAATATCTTGTATGATTTAATATTACTTGATAAGTAATTATGTGTTAAATTCTTTTCCATAGTATAATTAGTTATTAAAATTCTAGTGTAAAAAAAAACTTTAAGGCGCACCGCGCGTCTCATAGCTCGAGGCTTCAGCCTCCGCGAGACTCGGGGGACGACCACGTCGGGAAAAATTGTTTAAAACCTATATTTCAAACCCTAATCACCCCTTAACCCTTTCCAGACATCATTGGAGGATAAACATGAGTTCTTGGGTAACTTTAGGAGCTTGTGAGTGGTTAGGAAGATGGGGGTCATCAACATCATGGTTTGATCGTTAATTGTAAGATTTTCATCATTAATCACTCATTTATGTGCTTGTCTATTGTTCGTGTTGAAAAATCCTAATAAGATATGAAATATTTCTGTAATATGGAGGTTTTATGATGGTTGTGATGATGTTTGTTCGTTTATTGGTGTAGTAGAACATTAGGATTGTCATATACATGATTATCGATCGATCTTTGTTGAAATCAGAATGCTGACATCTTTGTACTCGCTTATTGTTTTGACTGTAACTTGATGATAAACGATGGTATTTAATATATTCTTGATTCTAGGATATAGTTCGTTGAGTCTAGTTTACAGAAAGTTATGAATTATAATTTTTGGATATACAGAAGATAGGTTTTATGATTTGACAAGATTGCATGTCTAATCTGATTCGGGAAGATATTTCCTGATCTAACTTCCCAACATCAAAACTTGAGATTGAGAAATCCAAATGGGTTGGTTTCACGTTTGGAACATTATAGTTTGAGTTAGGATTCTAACCCAATTGGTCTTACTTGATTTGGATTAGTATTTTATCTTAGCCAAGTCAATACATTTTGTTGTGTAATCTATTGAACTGTTTGTACCTATCTGCATTGATTGAATTATTGTGAGCTTTTTATACATGATAAAAATATAATAAAAATATTTTAGAGAAACCTAATCCATATATTCTACTGTGTCAAATTTTTTAAAATTTATCTTTAAGTTTTGCAAAGTGAATAAAATCAGTTTGTATGTGCTAGAATGTGTCTCGTGAACTGAGTGATCATAATTTAGGTTGTACGATGAATATTTGGTTGCTTTGCCATGATATGATATGTGGATACATGTTAGGACTATTTGGTACAGTTGACGTTACTTTTATCACCAAAGAGTCGTCGGGTCAAGTTTGTGTGTGAGTCCATACATGAGTCCTGTGTTGTTGAACACACTCTCATAATGTCACCCCCCGACTAGCACAATGCGGAAGCGTAAAACGGGAATGTAACAGACACCTCTGGTATCAACACATTGTTTATACAGAAACATCACAAACTAATTTACAATATATTACAATTCATTGTTCTATCATTGTTTTACAGACTAGGCGATACAAACAAAACTAGTTCGTTAACTATACGGTCTTACTACTAACGCCCTTGCTTCTATTCACATAGCATCAACCACACATCTTGGGCAAGTAACAGATCATCAAATCATTCCGATTTAGGTACACCTGAAAGCAGTCTAAAATGGGTCAACTACTAGAGTTGGTGAGTTTCACGAGTTTCAAGAAAACAGTTATGAGTATTCACAAGTTAACACTTGTAATCATAAAATAAGTATGTATGTATGTAAATGATGTAATTATGCTAAGCTACAGTGAAGCCTTGACTGTTTGTGCGCGTGCATCCATTTCCCACCCCCAATCAACCACTGTGGCCCCCTTTCCGCCCACAATATGCCCCAAGTAGCTATGTCTAACACTACATAGTGTTTTGTATAATTATGGTCATGTGCAAACGGGGTAAAGTCTCAGCAATATATGCCGGCTCCGTTTGGGTTTGTCAAACCAATAGTATTATTCACAAGCCACCGGCTCGAAGTTAATCACTGTGATCGTGGGGACTTTCGTGTGTTGGCACTTAGATAATTCACATCAATACATATTTCAGGTATGTATATGTAATCAAACATGCATTTCACCCCAAAGGTTCGTAAAACAGTTTAGAAGTGGGGTCATGAAACTCACGGTTTAGTAGATAATCAGTACTGTATCAGCTCGTAGTTTGTTCGGTCCGCTATCAGTAGTTCCTATAATCAATATTATAACAATATTAATATTTTAGTATTATTATAATCTCAATACTAAACTGGGCTGAATAGCTAATCTGGGTGTAGCTGGAACGCCCAGAAAGTGGCAATAGGCTTAAGTTGTGATGTTGTTCAATGTCTAATACTTAAAATTGAACTTGGCTCAGATTTCCGTTTTCCCAGCTGGGCCAAGTTGTTCGTTTACGTGTTCAGAAAACAGTTATGGGAAAATAAGCTTGGGTAAATGTATTGGTTAATAAAATGATTAAGTTATAAAGAAGGATCACATACTGGGGTCCCGGATTAGCCACGGGGCCCGTTTCCGTTTATTCAGTTTGATTTAAGAAGAAACGCGCACAATCCATCCGGATTGTCCAGGTTTCTCATAGAAAAGTTCGTTTTTACTTAATTATTCCAAAAATATAATTTTTGATTACTCTTGGTGTTTTGATATTCCCGCAGGTTCGTTAATCGCGAACTTGCTGGTTTTTATAAAAACTGAATTTGTTTAATATTCAAATTAGCATAATTAATTAACCGTTAATCATTAAATTATGAAAATTTAGCCACTTATCAATTAAAATATTTAGATTTTAATAAAAGTATTTCTGGAATTATTTACTGAGTTAATAATTTATAAAAATTCATTTTATCAGCTATATTTCGCCTGAAAATCATCCGTTTACCCCAAATAATTTCCAAAAAATTCACAAAAATTCCTGAATACTCAAATCATGTCCCAAAACAACCTGTATCAATTCCAGAATGTAAAAAGCTCGTGCAATATTCTTTTCGGCCCAAATTCGTCTATAAAAATTCACACGAACGCATATACACAAAACACCTTTAGACTTCTCCAAGTGATCCCAAAATTCATATGTGATCAAAACACATTAAATCTGAGTTCCCATAAATATTTCATAATTTTTGGAGTATTTTAGCTATTTTTCCCAAATAAACGTCCCAATTAGGTAATAAATCCGCCAAATATTCTCGGATGGTCGAAAAATTACAAAATTTAAACAGGGATTCATTGACATGAACCCTGATGTTTCTGAAAAATTTCAAGGCCTAAAAATATGCACATCACAACCATAAGCTATACAGCCCGTAAGCGAGTGTTTCGACATTACCTTAGCGGTTTTGACTCGTTTTCACCCTTCTAATCAAGTTTTCAGGTTCTTGTGCTTCTATGCAAGCTAGATACAGGTCTTATATCACAAACCAAGCAGGTTTCATCAATAGAACAGCCCTTAAACTTAGGGTTTCGGCTAGTGCACAAAAACGAACTTTTGAACCGTAAAAACGCCGTTTCAACCCTTTAATCCGTGTTTATGGCCAAAAAAACTATCAAACCAGGTTCCCTACCATGTGTATGATCAAAACATGTTTACGGACCATTTTTGGGATTTTTACATGGTTAGGAATGATTTTTAGTAATCAAGACATGTTTTTATGGTATTAATCAAGGCTAAACAAGTACAAAAGTTACTTATTTAAGCTCCTTACCTTAGGGTTTGAAGGATTCTGGAAAATCAGGTTTAGATCTGCTTGGAACTCAACTTCTTATAAATTAGAATGAATAAACAAGCTTGCAAAACAAGTTTTATAAAAAGAATGGGAGGTGGGGTGGGCTGGTCCGATCGGAAGGCTTATGGGCCCATTTTGGCCCAAGTTTCTGATTCTAAAGGCCCAAAAATGAAAACCCAGTCCAAATTTAGTTTGGGATCGGTTTTTGGCGTGAAAAACTTATCGGGTGCGTTAAACAGTACGAAAACGAGTGTTTTTTGGCTAGTTTTGAGTAAAATTATAAAAACATACTATATGTTTGTAAAAATCAAAAATATTTTCACGGATCGCTTAAAACATTTCAAAGAAGTTTTTGGTAAGTCTTTTTCGGCTTAACAGATGACACCATGCTTGGTTTGTAACTATCTTTCGCGTTTAAATCTATAGCGGGTAGTTAAACGAGTATGTTTTCGTTTAACTTGTTTGCTATCAAACTAAGGCTGTATTACTAATATTTTGGCTTGTATAGATCGTATAACACTTATAGATGGCCCCCCGAGATTTCTGGGTCATAACCCGACCCATTCGGTTAATCGTTCGTTTGTTACGCAAAAGGCGTTTATTTGCTTAATCGGTAAATACGTACTGAGGTGTACCTTGTTTTGGCTCAAATGTCACACATAACATAAACGCTTGTACTAGGTAGCAGTTAGCGAGTCAAGTGCATTCTTTTGGCTTTTGAGAAAAGTCTATTACACGTGACACCAGGTGAGTTCATGCTTTTTCCTACTTTTGTTCTAGATTGAAAACAACAAAACTATTTTCATATACTTGTTTTCTGGATTGAAAACAAAAAAACATTTTCCTTGTTTTCTGGATTGAAAACACAAATCATTAGCCTATACTTGTTTTCTAGAAACACGGACATCCTTACATACAGGTTTTCTGGAGGAAAACGTAACGACTTATTTTGGGGATTTATGTATTTCTTATATATCACAAGTGTATACTAGATGCCCTCATATCAGTCAAAGTCCTTACATACCTTGAACCGCTAGGATGGGATCGCGGGGGAAATCTAAGTAGTACTACTGGGTTTGACAAACCCCACCTGCTATAACTCGACTGGAGGTCGGACGGGTGTAAATTTTTCTAACATACATCGCCAGTGTTTTGTGATAGACCTGGTAATAAGGCATACAGAGAGTCAGCTTCGGTTCAAACGTCTAATAGCTTGTAAATGGGTTAGCTACCCTGGTATATTTGAAAACTGCTTAATCCACATACACTACTTATGCTATGTATACTATCTATACTATATGTATGTACTTTTTACTACAACTTATGAACTCACCAACCTTGTGTTGACCCTTGAGTATTTATACTTGCCCGAGTTGCTTGGTGTGCTAAGGGAGCGGGTTGCCTTGCATGTGTCTGGAGTCACAGTTGTCACATGAACTTTATTTCACATTGTTTGCATATGATGGGTTGTGCATGTTTGAACACATGGTTCATTGTTCATTCTAAAAATACTTACTTTAACGCTTCCGCAACACTTTTAGATTGTTTGGTTTGGATTTTGTTATCTCATGTTTGAATGAGACTAAAATAAATGTTTTGAATATTTTAATATGGTTGTTTGGTATAACGAATGAGCTAGATCCTGGAATGTCACACGCCTTGCGATAAAACTCCGTTAGTCAAAATTTGAGGGTGTGACAGGTATACTCCTTTTTGGGCTTGTCACACTCCTTGGCAAAGTGTCCAAACGCTTGACAGTTATAATACTTTACTTTAAGCTTGTCAAAGCCAACCCTCTTGTTCAACGTGGGTAAATCCTTCCCAGTTCTTTGCATAAATCATTTTACTTTACAAACAATCATGGATATGTTCCATTTCAGGTCCATCAACTCTAAGTCATTCGAGTCTATTTGATCATAATCTTCATCAGACAATTCACTGGTAGCTATTTTACTACCTACCAACTGTTCATATGAAGTCATAAGCGCGCACATGAATGCGAATTGTTGCTTAGCTTCCTTCATATTCACGTTTGGTGGTCAACTTGGTGAACTAGCGCCCGCTTTTGATGACCCAAATGCCATGAAATATACATTAGGCATCGAATTACCTCCCTTCAACATCTGTTTGAGTATAGAAGGCAATAATTGGCACAGAACTACCACTTCCGCTGGCTGGAAGAGATCCACCATACAGAGTGGGATCTTGACTCTCTTTCAACGAATTTTAACATTTGATATCATACTCTCTTTCTTCTAACTTATTGATGAACTCTTCAGCTGTTAGCAAGATTCTCATTTCTAAAATAGTTGTTCTCTTTTAGCAGCAACAAGAAAGTGGAATATGTAGTCAGTAATGCATTCTTGATTGTGTCAATCTTGTCTATCCCACTCAGTTCCATCTTCACTATAGACATCTCAGCCATCAAACTCCTAGCTTTCGGTTGGGAAAACATCATGGCACATGGTTTTATGTGGCTGAATTGATGAAAAATATTCTTGGGTAATACCATGGTGAGTGTTGAGTAGGCCTTTATTTCATTATCCCGTTCTTTCTTATCTTCAGCACTATACAGACTGAACTCTTTATCAGTAAAACCCGTTGTTGCACTGCCCACTTGAAGAGGTAAGTATACATGATCCAAGTTATGAACACATTCAAGGTGTAAGGAACCCAAGTGTGCTCGAAACTGTGGTTCCCGTCTTGCAAAATCACTTAGCCTCAACAACTTTGGACATTTTTTTGTGTGAACCTATCTCATTTTCCATAGTCAGCATTGGTTGCATCATCGCGTTCTGGGACACGAAAGCATAATAATTTACCAAGATTTGACAAATTTAAGAATTTTAGGGACTAAAACTGACAAAAGATGAAAAATATTGAACCAATAAGACCAACGAATGAAATGATACACACGAATGGGACCACTATTCAAACGAATGAGTTACACTATAGACACGAATGAGCAAGCAAGCGAATGAATACTTTAATGAACAAATAAGGCTGTTGTTTGTGCGAATGAGTAAACAACGAATGAAGGAAAGTTTTAATGAATGAGTTTTAGTTAACGAATGACAGGTTAACAAATGTGACAACGAATGAATCAGGAAGCGAGTAAGGCCATAGCGAATGAGATTTTTCTTAACGAATGAGAAGTTAACAGGTGGATGATTGCTGTAATGTTAGTTACAACCGTTAAACGAATAATCAGTTACTGTTCATACGAATGAACATTCATCCAAACGAATGAGCATTCAAACTTCCAAAATTGTCCAGATCTCAATTCAAACCTTCAAACCCGATCCAAATTACCTTTATACTATACCAAAACACTCGGAATCGCAATCCAAACTCAACCGAACTTGTCCGAAACATCAATTCGAACAACAATTCAATCCATTCAAACCTCAAACTCAAACACTATCCGTTCCCGCCATATCCTTAAAACACAAATCGCTCAAATCACACACTTAATACACAATTAAATCAGTCCAAACTGATCAACAAGTGTTCGAAACTAATCCTTAATCCATTTCACAATCAATTAATCTCTAATACTCTGTCAACCGATTAATTCAGTTACGGTTAAAGTCTGAATACGATTAAACAATCAATTGATCTGTGAATCAATCAACTGATCTTAAATTTAATACGATTATGTTTACAAATCAAGTAACAATCAGAACATCAGGCTCTGATACAAATTAAGGAACCATGATGTTCATGATCGATAAGTTTACGGATCTAGTTCGTTGATATGTTAGCTTGATTTGTTAGATGTTATACGTTTACAGAAGTGGTGTACAGCCTGAAGAGAATTTGGCAGAGTGACAGTAGGCAGATCTCAAAATAAACACTTCGTTAATTTAGAATACTATTACAGGGGTATTTATAGAGATGAGCTTCATTCGTTAAACAGGCTTAACGAATGAACCCCATTCGTTACAATACTTTAATGAAACTAATGAATGTACTCATTAGTTCTTCTCATTCGTTATAACACATAACGAATGAGGACACATTTAGTGAATAGCCACATTCGTTAAGTTCCTTAACGAATGTGCCTTACATAGATAACGAATGAGTCATTTCTTGACTTATACAATTAACAAAATGCCTCTATACATTTAATCTAATACAATAATACACTAACAAAGACCGAGACGAAAAACCATGCACTAACAGCCCCCGTGCTTTCTGGGGTACGCCGGCGTGTCTAGGTGCATTAATTGTTCTGTCAGGTCGTACATGATGACTCACCACGCCGGCGTGCTTCATGGGGCATGCCCCCGTGTTTTCGGTATCAGCCATATATTTTTTTGTATTTTCTGAAAGGTGACCACGCCTGCGTGCTTCCGGAAGCACGCCCCCGTGTCCAGCTGGCACCAGATTTTGTCTTTTCATATCAGGATTTTGTCTTTTCTAGCTTAGAGAAACATGGGGGTGTGCTGCTTGAAACATGGGGGGTGTGTTAAGCTGTTTTCTTTGTTTTTCTTCGGGTTTCTTACTTGTTTCTTCATCTGAGGTTGGACTATACCTGAAAATAGAAATTAACGCAATAAGTAGTTATTTGATCTAGATAATATAATAAAATATACAGTTTTGGAGATTATTTGATGCTTAAAAGATGTATATTTTTATATACATCAGATCACCTTGGGCGGAGGGTAGTGTTCTCGGTGGACGACTGTCTTGGATGCATCTTCTTTCGCCTTCTTAGCAGGACCTATCATAAACATAAATGTAACACATAAGATCCAGGAAACGAAAATGTACACGAAATAAGGATCATAATTATACTTGCGAAAGTCGCTGCCATTTTTTGAATCCAGTCACTAAGACGAATCTTTTTGGCTCTCGTCTTGAGCGCGGGAATCTTTACTAGTCCCTCCACTTGTGTGATAGTTTCTTTTTCTACCTGGGTTTCAGCCTCCAGGTCAATAGGTTCAGGTTGTTCCTCCTCACCATCAGGGTTCTTCATAGCACCGCTGTCACTGGGTTCAGAGCAATGTTTCCTTTTTTGACATAAATCTGCAATTGGGTGCAGAACACCCGTAAAATCTGAAGTATTGATAGCAGTTCCTCCCTCGTGAGGTGATGATTCCTCGTGGGGTAAGGGCATTTAAGGGACGAGAATTCAAGATAAACTCACCTATAGTAAACGGACACTCAGTTACCACAGGTTCCATGTGAGGGGGTGGCGCTTCATGCCACCCAGAACAGCATCCAAAAGGGTATATAAAATAGTTCCCTTAGCTAAGATAATAGTTAAGAAAGTTAAGTCGATATTCATGAAATTACAATAGCTAGGATAGAATACACTTACATCCATCCGCCTTGACATAATAAGGCTTGAGGTCAGGATATGGCCAAAGGCGACTCATTCCCACACGAACCAAATTGGATTCCACAATGGGGCGCATGGGAGTTGGTGTGAAGATTAGAGTGATAAACCATGGTTGGTCAACATAAGAGGCAATGTGTAAGTCCGACAATTTTTCAAACATAGGGCGAGTAACCGTCTTAATAGGAACCACGTCTTCGCAGATCCAAAGGAATTTTTTCCGCCATTCATAGGCGTTGCAGGCGGTTCGGTTCCTATCACGCCTTTTCTGGTGGTAATACAGTTATACCAACTGTTTCTTCCTTGCATCTTGTAAACTACAAAAACTTATCAAGCGTCAGCATAATACTTTGAGATGGCAACAAAACTCAAAGTTTCAAATCCTCATCAACCTAAATGGGTGCATCCGTGACAAGTTAATTCCATTCAAAGTTAGAGGATCCCCTAGAAACTTTGTAATGGGCATTTGGAGATTGCCAATGGAAATATCCTCGGTGTAAAGGGCCATCTTCCCGGTCGGAGGTTTATCAACAATAGAACCATGAGCCAAAATTCAGGTTTCCACTCTGGTGCAAGCCCATAACCATTGACGACGTCCTGAAAGTCTTTCTCCTTCCAATTAATTGGCAAGCGATCGACAGAAGGAGATTGGTTTTTTCTTTCACCACCGGCCTTTATAGGTCAGAGAGGGATTTATCACAGCGAGCTATGGTGATAATATTAGGGTTGGATGTAAAGTCACACAGTAAACATGGCGATAAAGAATGTCAAAGAAGACAAAGGAATAAGAAGCCGTAAGAAGCAAAACAAGGATTTCTCCTATTTATATGGGAGGGTGTATATAAGAAAGATAAAGTGACGGTCCAATGGATGCCCAACACGTCAGGCGGGAAAATGAAAAAGGGAAGTAGAGCAGTTTTCGTGTAACCGCCGCGTGCCTGCAAGACATCAAAATACACACCTGACACCTTCCCAGTCTCGTCGACAGGGCAGACCCGTAATGTTAAGCCTTAATTCTTATCCAACTCTTTTATTTGAATAATATCCAGAAGCAGCTTGATCACCAAAAAGCTTAAGTCCAAAATTCCATCCTCATGAAGGTAATGCGGAAGAAACAATGGATTGGAGGGACTTATAGAGATAGGGTTATAAAATAAGGAAATGTGTGATGATCGTCATTCGAGTCATGAAAAAACCTAATTAACCTAATTAGCTATGGTAAGTCAGGTATCGTATCCACAAGAAGTATGTGGTCAGTGTAAAGTGTAATCAATTCTTAAAATTATGAAGTAACTATCAAAAGTTTTGATCACACTAGCAAAGAGTTTGTTTTAAATTCACACAAGCAAATTAAGCAAAGTTCAATCAATTAACAAAGACAAATCACACCCGGGGTTCAAGCATGTAACACAATAGTTATCTCATGTCCACATAGCAGATTAATTGTCAATGATCAAATCAGATTAGCTAACTAATTAAACTTTAGGCATCAACAATCGCTAACACACGGCACTGGTTATCAAACGGTCCCTTCCATTATGACTCAACTAAGGGAAATTGTATGCTTCATCATATTCAAACTTGTCAAAACAACCCTATAAGCAATTATCATAGCAATTGGCAAACTAATCGTTCTGATCAAAATAAACCTAAGCCGACTGAATACACAATAATGCAAAACATTAATACTCATAGATTAATTAAAAACAATTGCAAATCATTCGTTCTTAACACATGAGAAAAACTGTAAATGCAATACTCTACATCCCGGGTATAATCTGAGGGAAATTAGCCGCTCATGGTCATCATATGATCTTTAAAGCTTGATTCGGAATGATGAAACATGGGTTTTTTGGTTATTGGAGGTGTTCCAGAGCTCCCAAAATGCACAAAGTTCGTCTTAAAAACTGCTAGAATGAAGTGCTTTACGATCTAGGGTTTTATGGCTTATATAGCAGCTAGGCTCGTGCTTTAAAACTGAATTTCGCGACCCAGCGTAAGCTACTCTGACCCCTGGTGTAGCTTACTCTGGGTGGAAATCCCTTACTCTGAAATCCGATTGCCCTATTCTGAATTAATTTGGCATTCGGGGTATGCTACTCTGATCCCAGAGTAGCTTACTCTAGGAGCTAAATTTCAACCAATTTGTTTCTTTTTGTTTCCTACACTTGTGTTACGGCTCTGATTTTCCCGAGACTTCAAATCATGCTCGTAAATGTCTCCAAATAGTATCTTTAACTCTCACTAGCCTACAAATCAAAAGCATACTTGAAGTGCCTAAATTCTAAATAAAAAACAAGTAAAACTACTAAAATAAAATCTTAAAATACATGATTTACACCCGACCATCAATGAGCTCGGAGGCTATTTAGCCCATTAGACGCTCCAGAGGGTCATTCCTGCTAAAAATAATACTCGAGGAAAGCACCCGCCAAAAAGTGAAAGTCTAAATCAATCCTTCTAGAAGCCGGCGTGAGGCATCCACAGGCAGATGAACGAACATATTCAGACAAATTGTGGAAACACCGGCAAGCAAGGGAAGGAATGACTTCATATTTTGTTGTCACTCCCCGGCTCAGGGTCTAGCCGTGTGACTCGTAAGTTGGTACCTGTTTTGTAAATATATTAGAGTTTAAGGTTGTAAAGCGGAAGACTTAATAAAATATTATTATATTCATAAGACGGGGTTTTCAAACACCTGTTTGATTTATACAAAAGTGTTTGGAAAATAAAACCATGATTTACATTATTTTAATAATAAAACATTCATTGAGCCATCAGATCGTCTAACGGCTATCCTTCGTCTCCAAACACCTATTTTCCATTACCTGTAAAATAGTTATAAAAATACGTCAGCAACACATGCTGGTGAATACGCTGACACAAAATATTTAAGTTACTTAGTTATCCCCTCGGGTATCTTATGACCCGGCCCATCGTTTCTTAGGAAACAACCAAGCTAAATTTACTATTATAAACATCCAGTTATACTTGAAACCTCTCAGCGATACTGCAGCATCGAGGACTTAGCAACTATCAATATACATGAGATAATCCCCTCTCGGACATTACTTAGGTCCGGCCCAACGTGGCGGAGGCATTAGCAAGTGTGGTGCGGTGTGCCCACTGTCTACCCACATATGTAAGGATCCAAACAAACATATAAAATAGCCTGAGGGCCAGCATTACTTTTGTTTATAAAGTTTTAGGGATATAATCCCATGCAAACATTTACAGACATTTTTTTATAAAATTTGGACGTATTCACCTTTCTTCTTGGTTGGCGTTTCTCACCAATTTGTCTTGTTACCTCGGACCTATAGTACGAGAATAACGTTTTATAAGTACTAGATCAATGATCTAGCTTCAGACCTTTAATCTGATTGCATAACCTTTACCTTGACATTTATCTCTTTATAAAATATAAGGACCTCTAGTCCTTTCTTTTGTTAATCATTTATAACCTTTGTTTCTTCTTCGTGAAGAGACGTATATTTCAAATTTCTTTTATTATAACGAATATATAATAAAGAAGTATTATTTTTTCTATAATCTCGACTTTGTGAAATCTATTTCCACTTTATAAAATCAAGGTACGGGATATGTCCCCGACTAGGGTCTAAGCCATTTATAATATAATAACCAGGTAGGACCCCTACCTTGAACGGCTTGTTATACGAAATGCTTATGCTCTACTTGAACCGCACTTCTACTTGGAGGAAAGTCGAGAGAGTATTTAGGTAGAGTTACGGCACGCATTTCGAGACAAAACTTGTCGGGATATCGACATATCGGGATGGTGGCACGCTTATCGAGGTTAAGTGATGTGGGCTAAAAATATATATAATATTATATAAATATTCCTATACTTTCAAGTATTTTGAGCCAGGTTTTTATTGTATATACTCCTAATTGGTTCATGTGTGGGTTTTTTAAGGTTCTAAGAGACAATGAGCTAAATTAGAGCAATTTCTACTAAACTTGAAACATAGTATTTAAATAGTAATTTTAATAAGAATAAACCCAAGTTTACATAATAATTCATGCTTTCAAGTAATTAAAATAAAGTATAAGCAAAGAAAAAAAAGAAAGAAACCTAAACTTAACTTATTTGAATTAATACGGTTTACTTATTTTTCTTCTCTGGTTGGACTTGTAGACGGATGGAGCTGACATGAATTACTCTTGGGCTGTTAACTAGTTTGTGGGCCGTAGGCTTTATTATGGGCTATAAAAAAAACCCTAGATGAGTAATATGGTTATTATAAAAAGAAAGTAAATAAAAGAATAGAGATCTATCATACGGAAGGAGGGGACTTCACAACAACCAAAAAAAACATAAAAAACACACGTTGGGTTTCTTTGAAAAGAACCAGGGTGAGACAGAAGCAGCAAGGCCGTCAACAAAAACAACAAAGTCAACATAGAGGAAGCGGCAAATAGGAACCGTAAAGAAAGAAAAGAAAACAAGTCCACGGTGCATTTTATTTTCTTGTTTTCTTTTTTAAATTTATGAATTACAACATATATTACTATTTTGTTTCATATTTTTTTATGAGTAACTAAATACTTTGAACTACCTAGGTTTTGGTTGAGTACTATGTTATATTAATGGTTTGACAAACTAGTATTTAACGTTGGTTGATTTGATGCTTTGGTAAAGTTTTTAATTGGTTTGGTCATGATATATATGCGTAATTAAATCCAATTTTTGCTTTAATAATTATTCCACTTGTATTTGATAGTCATTGGTGATTGTTAGATGCATGATTAGGTTGTCTACTTTGTGTTTTCAACTTGTTTGCGATTTATGGTCGAAAAAATCGTAGGAGTAATTACAGAGAGCGGATTAGATTTTATTATTCTATCTCTAGAGAGGCCGGGAGGCAATTTAGTGTTGTGTCATCTTTGTCTTTTGCGGGTTTGGGTACTAATTGCACGGGAGTGAGTTAGCCTAGGTCCCTTTAGATTATTGTGATACAAGTTGTGTTCAAATTAATTAAAAATACCCCCTTTATATTAATATATTGTATTCGAAGAGACCAGGAGGTGATTTGGATTTTGGGGTACCATAGTATTATTAGGTAAGGTGAGACCGGGAGGTGATCCAAACCTTTAACAATTGAGCTTCACATGTCATTAGAATTCTAGGGTGTCGTTGGTGAGGCCGGGAGGCGATCTAGCATATTTTAGTGGTCTTTAGTGTCATAATTTTTTAGATATTGTTTTTCAACCAAGTCAAGTTCGTTAACTATTAATTTAACTAGTAGAATTCCATTACCTAGGTAGTCGTTTCTCGCATTTGGTTAAAACCCAATTTTTATAAAGTTTCATTTTTAGTTAAGTAATATTAATTTAACTAATATTTAAAAAAAATCAAAAGAGAGTCTAGATAAGTAATTAATTACGTTTAATAATTAAAGTTTACCCATAGTGTCCTAGGTTCAATATCCGTTCTTACTTGCTAGCTACATAACGACCGGTACACTTGCCGATTGTGTGGTTTTTAAGTGAATTCGGTAAAACTTGGTTATTAATATTATATACACACTTTTCACACATCATTAAGTATGTGTTTTGGAGTGTGAGAGTGGATGTATGTGAAATCCCAATGGCCGATCTATTTATAGAAAAAAAAATATGTAACTTCGCGTATCGCGAAGCTACACTAGCATTGGTGAGTCGCCGTGTAGGCTTGCCACGTGTCGCTACGGCCTGCCACGTGTCCCGTGACGTGTCCTACAACTTCGCGTATCGTGAAGATGCAAAATTTCAAATCTGTTCATTTTTAGTCCCTATTCTTTTGGTAACTTGGCATATTTTGATATCGTCTCATCATCCAAAAATACAAAGGCGGCTCGCGGCGATGCGAGCGTGCGAGTGCGCCATCAAAGCGCCCACCGCCCTTCAACCGAGCCCAAACCTGTGCGCGTGCGCGTGCACGTCGAGTGCTTCGCACCCTCCGCTAGGACTATGGAGAGTGGTTAGCCACATAAGAACATTATCATGGAAAGTTCCCTCCTTATAAATGCTTTATTTTCTTTACCACTTTCCATGTGGGATGAAGTCTCCTTACTTCATTCCCTTAACATAAGCTATTTCTATTCTTTATCTTATTTTTCTCTTTACTTTTACCATGAATATTTTTAGTCCATAAGTTTTATTAGTTTGTCAAATTTGGACCAAAATTTTCGTGATGTTACATTTGTAAGGGAAAACAATTGATAGCCAAAACATTCCTCGACATGGAAGTTTTCCCTCTCAACAGTGAGAGTTTAACAAATGATAAGGAGCCAACTAGATATTCCCAATGGCCTAGCACATGGCCAGCTGTTACTCCCTATCAAAACCGGCCATATGTCCATTCAGGCGAAGGAAAGCATTTTCTGGATAATGGCAACTGAACCAATCATCTTCTCTCTCCCCTAGCTATACATACTCTCACAATCATCATGAAGTATTCATGGATAGCACCCATAATACGTCAATCATTTTACATTCAGTACTTTCTCTCTCTAAAGAACGGTTACAGATTCTCATGCCGAGTGGTAGTTACGAGAAGATCTCCCATCTTGTCCTTCTCGTAACTAGCTCACGGTGATTGTTTTTGCAGGATCCCGATCTATTCACGATTCATCTTGACCTAATCACACTTCTAAATCCTCACCCAGTCGAAGTGTATATCTAATCCTAATACAGTTTGGATCCGTGCTTCTTCAGTTTCTAATATCCAGGAATTTTTTATATTTTTTTGTAGATTAATGGTTGGATATTATTTTTCTTATTTTAATCAATTCTGATTCAGTACGTAGTTCTATACAATTATCGACTCTAAAATACAGTAATATGGATATAAGACACATGTGATTATGTTATGTAACTACTTGCTTGATATACAAATTATTGGTTTCTCTCATTTGCAATGTTTTGAAACCCGGACCGGTCCGACCGGGACCCGATATGCATACCGGTCCGGTTCACACTATATAACCCGTTTTTTAACAACCCGGCCGGGTCTGGCGGGTTGCGGTTGAACCGGAACCGGCAGTTAAACCGGCAAACTCTTGTTTTTCAATAAATCAAAAATAAATTGTACCTACCGGGATTCAAACATGCGCCCTCCAAGAAGAAATACTTTATAAACACATCAAAAGCCAACCAACCGTAATGGTGAAATAATGGTGAAATATTTTATAAACACATCAAAAGTAATGAAAGAAAATTTTCGCCTACTTTTGCTTTCATTACTTGAATGATTAGAGTATCTCAGGTGTCAGAGTTGGAACCAGGTAGTATATGGTAAAGATGGTGGGCAGTATCTGATAATTGAATGAAATAATAAAAGAACACTGCATGTGAGAATTATGTTAGTAAACAAATTTAACTTTACGAATCGGCAAAGTTTATTTCATCGTCACCAAAAAAACCCAACACGACACCCTCCCATCTTAATTATTATATTTACAATTTTCTTTAATTTGTTTTCTTTTATTATTTAGGGAAAATGTTAGAGAATAGTAATCAAGTTTCAAGTTTGTTTTAATTAATTCACTCACATTTGTTTTGTTTTAATTAGGTCACACAACTCTAGTCCTTTCTTTTGTTAATCATTTATAACATTTGTTTCTTCTTCGTGAAGAAAAGTATATTTCAAATTTCTTTTATTATAAGGAATATATAATAAAGAAGTATTATTTTTTCTATAATCTCCACTTTATGAAATCTATTTTCACTTTATAAAATCAAGGTACGGGCTATATCCCCAACTAGGGTCTAAGCCATTTATAATATTATAACCGGGCAGGACCCCTACCTTGAACGGCTTGTAATACGAAATGCTTATGCTCTACTTGAACCGCACTTCTACTTGGAGGAAAGTCGAGAGAGTATTTAGGTAGAGTTACGGAACGCATTTCGAAACAAAACTTGTCAGGATATCGACATACCAGCATGGCGGCACGCTTATCGAGGTTAAGTATGTGTTTTGGAGTGTGAGAGTGTATGTATGTGAAATTCCCATGGCCGATCTATTTATAGAAAAAAATTTGCACCTTCGCGTATCGCGAAGCTGCACTAGCCTTGGTGAGTCGCCGCGTAGGGTCGCCAGGTGTCGCTACGGCCTGCCACGTGTCACCGCATGGTGACACGTGTCCCTTGACGTGTCCTGCAACTTCGCGTATCACGAATATGCAAAATTTCAAATATGTTCATTTTTAGTCCCTAATCTTTTGGTAACTTGCCATATTTTGATATCGTTTCATCATCCAAAAATACAAACAAAGCGCCACATTACGCCCATCGCCCGTCACCCGAGCGCGAGCCCAAGCCCATGCGCGTGCGCGTCGGGTGCTTCGCACCTTCCGCTAGGACTTGGGAGAGTGGTAAGCCACATACGAACATTATCATGGAAAGTTCCCTCCTTATAAAGTGCTTTATTTTCTTTACCACTTTCCATGTGGGATGAAGTCTCCTTACTTCATTCCCTTAACATAAGCTATTTCTATTCTTTGTCTTATTTTTCTATTTACTTTTACCATGAATATTTTTAGTCCTTAACTTTTATTAGTTTGTCAAATTTGGACTAAAATTTTCGTGATGTTACATCCTCCCCACCTTAGAATGAATCTCGACCTCGGGATTCGCTAGAACAGATGTGGGTACTTTATCTCATCTCTGATTCTAGCTCCCAAGTAAACTCGGGTCCTCTTTGAGAGTTCCATCGTATCTTGACTAACTTTAGCCTTCGACGTTTAAGTTGCTTAACTTGGAAATCTTCAACTTGTAGAGGTTGTTCTACAAATATTAGATTTTCGTTGACCTCGACATCCTTAAGGGGCATGGCTAAAGTTTCGTCAGCTAGACATTTACGTAAGTTAGAGACGTGAAATACATCGTGTATTCCTTTCATCTCTTCTGGCAATCGTAAGCGATAAGCAACAGTACCGATTCGTTCTAGTACTTCAAATGGTCCCACGAAACGAGGACTTAACTTTCCTTTCTTGCCGAATCATACAACTCCTTTCCATGGTGATACTTTTAGTAAAACCTTATCGCCTACCTGAGATTCCAACGGCTTACGGCGAACATCTGCATAGCTCTTTTGTCGATCTCTTGCCATCTTAAGTCGTTCACGGATTTGCAACACTTTATCCGTGGTTTCTTGGACTATTTCAGGTCCAGATATTTGATTATCTCCTGTTTCGGATCAACATACAGG
Organism: Bidens hawaiensis; assembly: GCF_021521415.1. NCBI lineage: Eukaryota > Viridiplantae > Streptophyta > Magnoliopsida > Asterales > Asteraceae > Bidens > Bidens hawaiensis. Next base: position 315,845 of record NW_027493610.1, read on the forward strand.
CGTTCTACATTTTCGCCCATTCAAAGCTTCAAATGGTGCGGCTTGAATACTTGTGTGATAACTATTGTTATACGAGAATTCCATCAGAGGCAGATGATCATCCCAACATCCGCCTAAATCAATCACGCAAGTTCGAAGCATGTCCTCAAGCGTTTGAATTGTTTTTTCACTCTGCCCATCAGTTTGTGGATGATAAGCAGTGCTAAGATTCAACTGAGTTCCTAACGCTTTTTGGAAACTATTCAAGAAATGAGACGTAAATCTACTGTCTCGATCGGATATGATAGATAATGGCACACCATGTAATGCTACGATGTTGTTCACGTAAATCCGTGCCAATCTATCCATAGAATAAGATTCATTGATAGGTAAGAAATGAGCGGATTTAGTTACCCTATCAATGATGACCCAAATAGCGTTGTGCTGTCGGGTAGTCTTAGCGAGTTTCGTAATGAAATCCATTGTTATCATCTCCTATTTCCATACAGGAAGTTCAAGTTGTTGAAGCAAACCTGAAGGCTTTTGATGCTCAGCCTTGACTTGTAAACATGTTAAGCACTTAGCAACATATAAAGCAATATCTCTCTTCATCCCATTCCACCAGTAGTTTGGCTTAAGATTCTGATACATCTTATCACTACCGGGATGCATCATATACTTCGATTTATGAGCTTCATTCATGATCTTTTCACGTAAATCACCATCAATCAGTACCCAGATTCTATTTCCGAGTCTTAGTATTTCATCATTTCCTTTGATTAAAGAATCAATAGTGCCAGTACGCTTTTCTTCGGAGATATGATTTTCTTCAATTGCTTGCTTCTGAGCCTTCTTGATTTGTGCGATTAAATCTATTTGTAGCCCTAACCTCAAGGCTCGAACTCTTTTGGGTTTCTCACGTTCCTTTCGGCTCAATGTGTCAGCTACCACATTTGTTTTTCCTTCATGATAGATGATTTCACAGTCGTAATCGTTTAAGATTTCCATCCATCTTCTTTGACAGAGTTCCTTTTGATCAAATATATGCTTTAAGCTCTTATGATCAGTGTACACGAAAAACTTGACTCCATAGAGATAGTGCCTCCATAGCTTTAATGCAAAGATTATGGCACCTAACTCTAGATCGTGAGTCGTATAATTCTTTTCGTGTACTTTCAATTGACGAGAAGCATAAGCTATTACTTTCTTTCTTTGCATTAGTACGCACCCAAATGGCAAGGCCTGTACCCTTTGGCAAGACCAGTATAGGTGCATTTGTGAGATTTTGTTTAAGTAAATCAAATGCTTCTTGTTGTTTGATTCCCCATTCATACTTAACATTCTTTTAGGTTAATGATGTTAGGGGAACTGCTATACGGGAGAAGTTCTCAATGAATCTTCTATAATATCCAGCCAAACTTAGGAAACTACGAACCTCGGTTGGCGATCTAGGAATCTCCCATTTAGCTATTGCTTCAATCTTTGCGGGGTCTACTTAAATTCCATTGGCATTAACAACATGACCAAGAAATTGCACTACATGCAACCAGAACTCGCACTTGGAAAATTTAGCATACAACTTCTCGTTTCGGAGTAATTCAAGTAAGATCCTAAAATGAACTTTGTGATCTTTTTCCGATTTAGAATAAAATAAGTATATCGTCGATGAATACGATTACAAATTTATCTAAATAAGGCTTACAAACTCAGTTCACCATGTCCATGAAAGCGGCTGGGGCATTAGTGAGTCCAAATGGCATTACGGTCAACTCATAATGTCCGTACCTTGTCCGAAACGCCATTTTCGGAATATCTTCTTCTTGAACTTTCAATATGGTACCCAGAGGTTAAATCTATTTTCGAAAAGAAGCTCGATCCTTGCAATTGATTGAATAGATCGTCAATTCTAGGTAGCTGATATCGATTCTTAATAGTTACTTTGTTCAGTGCCCTGTAATCGATACACATCCTCATGGAACCATCTTTCTTTCTGACAAATAATATCGGCACTCCCCAAGGGGATGAGCTTGGATAAATAAATCCTTTCTCTAACAACTCATCCAGTTGTTTCTTCAACTCCTTTATTTCCGTCAGAGCCAAACAATGGGGGATTTGGCTATTGGAGCTATTCCAGGCATTAAGTCTATTCTGAATTCGACTTCTCAATTGGGTGAAATTCCTGGAAGTTCATCTGGAAAGACGTCAGAAAATTCGGATACTATAGGTACGTCTTTAATTTCGTTAGGTTTTGATTCTTCTGTCACATAAGCCATGAATGCTAAGCATCCTTGGTTTAAGAATTTGTTATCTTTCATCATGGAGATTATGCTAACATGACCAGCATCTTTGTCGCCCGTAATTTGAATTGTTCGCTTGTCAGGGGATTGGAGTTCAATGGTTTTCTTATTGAAAATGATACGGGCATGGTTGTCGGATAACCAGTCGATACCTAGAACTATATCAAAGTCTGCTAAGGTCATGGGCAGTAATTGTACAGGGATGACGTAGCCTGCCAACAATATCTTTCCATTTTCTAAGGTTTCGGAGATTTTAACTATCTCACCACTGGCCGTCTCAACGTTTATAGTTTTATTCAATTTCTTTAAAGGTTCGTTTAATAGACTACAAAACTTATAATCTATAAAACTTTGATTTGCACCAGAATCAAATAAAACTCTCGCATAAACGTTATTAACTAAGAACGTACCGGTAATCGTTTCCGGTAAGTTGGCGGCCTCCTGGGTGTCAAGTACTAAGACTCGAGCATTCCCCTTCTTTCCTTCGTTCTTGGTGCCGCTCCCTCCAGCACCTCCTGTACCTCCACTCCCAGCAACATTATTTTTAGGACATTCAAAGCTAAGATGTCCCGTTTCCTTGCAGTCGAAGCAAGTCATCTTGTTCTTCCAACAATCAGCAGTAACATGCCCTGGCTTTTTGCATGTATCACAGATGGCAGATGTAGATACTGTGAACCGGCATCTACCTAGATGATGCTTTTTACAAATCTTGCACAACGGGTAGTTGGAATTAAAACCACCCCTCCTCCTATCCACATCTTTTCCTTTGAAACGGTTATTTCTCTTTCCCTTCTTGTCAATTGTTGAATATTCCTTCTTGTCCTCTTTTTTGTTGCGGATCACACCATTCATCAAATAACCGGCCAGCTCCATGGCGGATTCGGCTGTCTGTGGAAAATCTGGCCTCACCATGCCTCGTATTTCTCTTGGTAAACCCCATATGTAGCGGGTTACCTTGCTCGATTCGGGTGTTACCAACTGGGGCACAAGTCTACAATACTCTTGGAACTTGGTATTGTAGTCTCTTAGATTAGTTCCGACCACTTTATGATTGAGAAACTTGGTTTGGATTAAGTCGGTCTCATGCATCGGACAATACTTCTACACAACCAGATCTTTAAACTCCTCCCATGTCAACTGATACACGGTTTTCCTTCCTCTTGCCATCAACAGAGTGTTCCACCACTCTAAGGCTTCCCTTTAAACATCTGTGCCATGGACTGAATCTTTTCCTCTTCAGTACATTTGCTTATTATGACAATTGATTCCATTTCTTCGAGCCATCTTATGGCGGCTACCCTTGTCGCCATAAAACTCCTTCGGCCCACAATTTTTGAAGTCTTTGAACAAACATCCCTTGATTCTTAATTTCTTCTTAAAAGTTTGGTGGATTTCTTCACGATTAGTTGATCCTTGATCACTTCCTTCGTTTTGAGGGGTAGGATTAGAACGGGATTTGGATTTGCAAACTTACTGGGTTGTCGGTTTTCACTTTGGTGGACAGATTTTTCTTTCAAGGTGGGTAATAACGTATTCATGGCATTAATCATTTCTTGCATTTTGGTTATTAGTTGCTTATGATTTCCTTGAGCATGCTCAGTTTTTGATTTGTTGCTCTCAGAAGCTTCTTTATCTTGAGAGGGATTATTTTGTTTTGACATTATGAAATTATAAGGAAATTGACTCATTACTAAGAGTTTTTATTTATCTCACAAACGGAAACACATTACAACGTTGACAATTTCTACTATCCTGGACTTAAGTACAACGGACTTATTCAAGAAACAACCGTTACTACTACACGGAACGGGAAACAAACGGTGTAACTACATCAGAGCGGGAAACAGATGGTACGACTACAACAGAGCGGGACTCTTAATCCTTCATGTATTTCTTGATTGCTTTCTTCAACTTACTACATTTGTGTAGTAATTTCTTTCCCGCCGTCTTTTTCCTGCTACTCTCCGTGGCTACCTTCCTTCGCAACTCATCGGTCTCATGGAGTGCCCGATCAAGATGCTCTTCCGAGGACTGAGGGATGAAACTTGATATCCGTACTGGGGCAGTGGATCACGGTATCCCATCATGACTATGTCATAATGGTTCCTTGGGTACGGTGGAGGAATTGATTCAAACTGCATGTTATAAAAAGCGTCTGCAACCTCTCCTTGCTGCTGGATCTCTTCTGCTTGTTCTGAGATGGTCGGAATAACACCAGTGAAGGGTGGAAAACCACTTGTAAGTTCTTGGACATATGGATCTTGCGGATCATAATGAGGGGACATGTGGAACAATGGTTGTTAACAGCCCATGCTTGGTGGACAGTTACATCCCGGGTGGTTTTGCACTTCATGGCTCTTTTCATCAATGCTCATTTCCTTTGGGACTTCCTCCTCTGGATCTTCTTCCGGATCTTCTTCTGATTCTTCTTCTGGTTCTTCCTTCGATTCCTCTTCTGGCTAAACTTCTTCTTCAAGTTCTCCTTCTGGTTCAACTTCCACATTACTTTTATTCACATCAACCCGAATGGTCTCCGGTTGCATCACTCTCATTTTGGGTATCCTTGATGGACCTGAAACAGAATCGTGAGGAGAATCTATGGGGTTATAAACTGGAGTTCTTGGGTCAGAGTAAATCTGCATCCAGCTTGGGGTACCCTCCTTGGGGTTAGACTTAGCTGGCTCGTCAACCTCCATTTTATCGGAAGGATGATTCCTTGGGGTTGGTGGGTCACTTGGAACGTTGATGGGCATTTGTTCTGTGCCTGGGAAGTGATGGGTGGACTTCCATATGGTACCACTGGTACGATTGGCCTATCCGGGTCGAAGAAGTTAACGTAGTAGTCATCACTTTCTCCGTCGGGAGGAACGATGGGTTCCGGACATCCTGCCTGTCTCATTTCTTCATAGAAGGATTCCATCATCTTTTTGAATGTCGACATCTATAAGGATTAGAATAATAAGGGATAGGAAAGAATACCAACCTATCTTATCCTTATATAATAATATAATAAATATTGAAACTTATCTCTGATCAAAGCTTAGGTATACTTATATACCTAATTCGCTAAGATCGATGGCTCTGATACCAACCTTGTCACACCCCGGCTCAGGGCCTAGGCGTCTGACTCGTAAGTTGGTACCTGTTTTGTAAATATATCAGAGTTTAAGGTTGTAAAGCGGAAGACTTAATAAAATATTATTATATTCATAAGACGGGATTTTAAAACACCCGTTTGATTTATACAAAAGTGTTTGGAAAATAAAACCATGATTTACATTATTTTAATAATAAAACATTCATTGAGCCATCAAATCGTCTAACGGCTATCCTTCATCTCCAAACACCTATTTTCCATTACCTATAAAATAGTTATAAAAATACGTCAGCCACACATGCTGGTGAATACGATGACACAAAATATTTAAGTTAATTAGTTATCCCCTCATGTATCTTATGACCCGGCCCATCGTGGCTTAGGAAACAACCAAGCTAAATTTTCTACTATAAACATCCAGCTATACTTGAAACCTCTCAGCGATACGCAACATCGAGGATTTAGCAACTACCAATATACATGAGATAATCCCCTCTCGGGCATTACTTAGATCCGGCCCAACGTGGCGGAGGCATTAGCAAGTGTGGTGCGGTGTGCCCACCATCTACCCACATATGTAAGGATCCAAACAATCGTATACAATAGCCTGAGGGTCAGCATTACTTTTGTTTATAAAGTTTTAGGGATATAATCCCATGCAAACATTTACAGACTTGTTTTATAAAAGTTGGACATATTCACCTTTCTTCTTGGTTGGTGTTTCTCACCAATTTGTCTTGTTACCTCGGACCTATAGTACGAGAATAACGTTTTATAAGTACTAGATCAATGATCTAGCTTCAGACCTTTAATCCGATTGCATAACCTTTACCTTGACATTTATCTCTTTATAAAATATAAGGACCTCTAGTTCTTTCTTTTGTTAATCATTTATAACCTTTGTTTCTTCTTCGTGAATAAATGTATATTTCAAATTTCTTTTATTATAAGGAATATATAATAAAGAAGTATTATTTTTTCTATAATCTCGACTTTGTGAAATCTATTTCCACTTTATAAAATCAAGGTACGGGATATGTCCCCGACTAGGGTCTAAGCCATTTATAATATAATAACCGGGCAGGACCCCTACCTTGAACGGCTTGTTATACGAAATGCTTATGCTCTACTTGAACCGCACTTCTACTTGGAGGAAAGTCGAGAGAGTATTTAGGTAGAGTTACGGCATGCATTTCGAGACAAAACTTGTCGGGATATCGACATATCGGGATGGTGGCACGCTTATCGAGGTTAAGTATGTGTTTTGGAGTGTGAGAAGGATGTATGTGAAATCCCAATGGTCGATCTATTTATAGAAAAAAAATATGCAACTTCGCGTATCGCGAAGCTACACTAGCCTTGGTGAGTCGCCGTGTAGGCTTGCCACGTGTCGCTACGGCCTGCCACGTGTCCCGTGACGTGTCCTACAACTTCGCGTATCGCGAAGATGCAAAATTTCAAATATGTTCATTTTTAGTCCCTGATCTTTTGGTAACTTGCCATATTTTGATATCGTCTCATCATCCAAAAATACAAAGGCGGCTCGCGGCGATGCGAGCGTGCAAAGTGTGCCATCAAAGCGCCCATCGCCCTTCACCCGAGCCCGAGCCCAAGCCCGTGCTCGTGCGCGTGCACGTTGAGTGCTTCGCACCCTCCGCTAGGACTAGGGAGAGTGGTTAGCCACATAAGAAGATTATCATGGAAAGTTCCCTCCTTATAAATGCTTTATTATCTTTACCACTTTCCATGTGGGATGAAGTCTCCTTACTTCATTCCCTTAACATAAGCTATTTCTATTCTTTATCTTATTTTTCTCTTTACTTTTACCATGAATATTTTTAGTCCATAAGTTTTATTAGTTTGTCAAATTTGGACCAAAATTTTCGTGATGTTACATTTGTAAGGGAAAACAATTGATAGCCAAAACATTCCTCGACATGGAAATTTACCCTCTCAACAGAGAACATGTGAGAGTTTAACCAATGATAAGGAGCCAACTAGATATTCCCAATGGCCTAGCACATAGCCAGCTGTTACTCCCTATCAAAACCGGCCACATGTCAATTCGGGCGAAGGAAAGCATTTTCTGAATAACGGCAACTGAACCAATCATCTTCTCTCTCCCCTAGCTATACATACTCTCACAATCATCATGAAGTATTCATGGACAGCACCCATAATACGTCAATCATTTTACATTCAGTACTTTCTCTCTCTAAAGAACGGTTACAGATTCTCATGCCGAATGGTAGTTACGAGAAGATCTCCCATCTTGTCCTTCTCGTAACGAGCTCACGGTGATTGTTTTTGCAGGATCCCGATCTATTCACGATTCATCTTGACCTAATCACACTTCTAAATCCTCAACCAGTCGAATTGTATATCTAATCCTAATACGGTTTGGATCTGTGCTTCTTCAGTTTCTAATATCCAGGAATTTTTTATATTTTTTTGTAGATTAATGGTTTGATATTATTTTTCTTATTTTAATCAATTCTGATTCAGTACGTTGTTCTATACAATTATCGACTCTAAAATACAGTAATATGGATATAAGACACATGTGATTATGTTATGTAACTACTTGCTTGATATACAAATTATTGGTTTATCTCATTTGCATTGTTTTGAAACCCGGACCGGTCCGACCGGGACCCGCTATGCATACCGGTCTGACCGGGACCCGCTATGCATACCGGTCCGGTTCACACTATATAACCCGTTTTCTAACAACCCGGCCGGGTCTGGCGGGTTGCGGTTGAACCGGAACCGGCGGTTAAACCGGCAAACTCTTGTTTTTCAAGAAATCAAAAATAAATTGTGCCTACCGGGATTCGAACATGCGCCCTCCAAGAAGAAATACTTTATAAACACATCAAAAGCCAACCAATCGTAATGGTGAAATAATGGTGAAATACTTTATAAACACATCAAAAGTAATGAAAGCAAAATTGTGCCTACTTTTGCTTTCATTACTTGAATGATTAGAGTATCTTAGGTGTCAGGGTTGGAACCGGGTAGTATATGGTAAAGATGGTGGGCAATATCTGATAATTGAATGAAATAATAAAAGAACACTGCATGTGAGAATTATGTTAGTAAACAAATTTAACTTTACGAATCGGCAAAGTTTACTTCATCATCACCAAAAAAACCCAACACGACACCCTCCCATCTTAATTATTATATTTACAATTTTCTTTAATTTGTTTTCTTTTATCATTTAAGGAAAATGCTAGAGAATAGTAATCAAGTTTCAAGTTTTTTTTAATTAATTCACTTACATTTGTTTTGTTTTAATTAGGTCACGCAACTTTCAATTTGTCTCGATTAGGTTACTTAACTTCCAAATTGTGTTTTATAACGAGGGGAACAACTACTATCTTATCGTAAGTGTTAGATTCGTTGATACAATAAAAAAATGTTAGTTTTATTGATGTTTTAGTTATTTATGAACATATAACATGAAGAAAAAAAAATATAATATAGAAAGTAGAGTGACTTGATTGAGACAATGAAAAGTTTGGTGACTTGATTGAGACAAAATTGAGACAAAAAAACGGTTTAACTAACTTAATTGAGACAAAAAAAAAGGTTTAACTAACTTAATTAAACAAACTTAAAACTTGATTATTATTTAATTTCTGTTTCTTGGTTTTTAACAAGATTAAAAACAGTTGTTATGTAAGTCACACAAGAATTATAGCAATATCTACCTTGCATAGAGACGAATCATCACAATATTTCAGTTAGCAAATCATAGTTGTGAGTTATAATTGTAGATAGTTGGACATGGACAGTTACGTTAGTGGGAAAACCATCAATACACACATGCTTAGTTACCATTGCTTAAGTTACTATCGTACTTTGGGATGACAATGGACCGGATTTTGACTGGTTATTGGTAATCCCATATCCATACCCGTTTGTAAAATAATGTCTCATACCCAGCCGTTACCCGTCAGGTAATTCCCCTTATCGGGTATACCCATTAGGATTTTTAAGTACTTTTTTAATCATTATAATTTTTTTATACCTTTTATTCATACAAAAATTATTATAAATTAAAATATAATACAATTCATATATATAAGCATTACAATATGTAATATCATTATAATACTTTAATAATTTTTTTATATAATTTACAACCTATAAAATACAAGGAAACTTTCGGGCATATGGTTCGGAAAAACGGGTATGTGGTTTTGGGTAATCGAGTTTGGTATCATCTAATCTCATGCCCAGCTCATTACCCGCTTCATACCCATCAGGTTTCAGGTATACTCGTCCCATTTGTTTCTAGTTTCGGGTATACCCGTTGGGTTTGGAGCATTTTTTTGCCATCCCTAAATGCTTCAAGTTACATTTGTATTAACTTGCCACTAATAACCAAGTTGCCAATGTTTACATACAACTTATCTTATAGCTTGTCAGCGAGAAAAGTTGTTGCTGTTCATAATTTTCACAAATGATCATTAGCAACTTTCTACCGACAATCAATTCCCACTTATGCATGGTTATTTCCCTGCAACTTTTCATTTATATTTCATATCCGAAACAACTTCTAATGGTAGTTCAACAGGTAAAATGATTATGCCGCTTACCTCAATTTTCATGAATGGTCCTTAGCAACTTCCTACCAATAATCAATTCCCACTTATAGTAATTTTCATGCAACTTTTCATTAATCGTGTTATATCCGAACCAACTTCTAAATGTAGCACGGCTATGCCCTAACCCCAATAGGATGTTTTTTTTTGAATACCTCAAGGAGTTGCATCTTTTTAGAATCATGGCCCCTAACCCCAATAAGGTGTTTTTTTAATGTCCCAAGGAGTTGCATCTTTTTAGAATCATGGTGCATTCTAAAAAAATGCAACTCCTTGGGGCGTTCAAAAAACACACCCTGTTGGGGTTAGGGGCATAGCCGTTTAGAAGTTGGTTCGGATATAACACAATTAATGAAAAGTTGCATGAAAATTACTATAAGTTAGTTGGTGCATGAAATAAGAATAATTATGAATAAGCGTATATCTCATACCTCCTAACTCATAACTATATATATTCTTACTTCTCTTTGGTAATAAGTAAATCCAATTATACAAAAATGATATTAATTACACTAAAATAACAAACACAAAAATCTGTAATGTACAATATTGGTTATGGTATGTTTGATTTGAGGTTTGAGCAAGGAAGTTTGGATGTTTGGTTTGAAGTTTGAGGAAATGAACAAATAAAAAATATGGTAGCATTCTCATTCAACCCCTCATTTTATGTGAGAGGTGTTTTTATAATTTAGAGAGTGATTCAGAGTGTTGTGAGTGAAGAGTTTTTATATTTTAGAAAAAGTAGTGATTTTTCTGTATATTTGAAAAGTTACTGTTCACCCCTATAATTTTTTAATATATTTTGAAAGTGATTGTGAGTGAAGAAAAAAGAAAAGGTAATGATAAAAGGTATAAAAAGTATTATTTAATTGAAATATAGAGAGAAAATGTAGTGAGTTTTAGTATAATTTTTGGTTTAAGGATCGGAGGTGGGATGAGAATGCTCTTACGTTAAAACTTGCTTGTGACTTTTTGACCTCTTAAGTTAATTCCATCCATTATCTTAACGGGCGATATGGATGCCAAAATCAAAATCTAACTTAAATGTAAGAGGTTTATTCGTCTGAAAAGTTCTTTTTTAATCTAAAAGGGTCATGAGACGTATAGCATAACGAATTTCCTTTTTTCTTTTTTTTTTTTTTACTTTGTTTATATATTTGATCAACACATGTTTACTAAACTTTAGGAAGTCAAAGGAGAAAAAGTATAAAAATTAATTAACTATAGACATAATCAAATTATTTTTTACAACTATAACAATTTTATTATATTTTTAATAATAAATGAATGGTTTAAATTAGTTTGCTTACGTAGTTCTCCTGGCATACAATTATTTGTGGCTATGCGGTGAACTTTTGAACCTTTCCCTCTACACACACAAACATATTTACATATACATATATATAATATATTATGAGAGAGAGAGAGAGATTTATTCAAACTACTGAGGTTAAGGGGTTAGCATATTGAAAATGAAAAGTGACGAAACGAATTAATTAAGATACATTAAAACATGAAACCATAGAAACACAATAACCTAAACATCAAGCAAGTTTAGGTAAGAGATGGCAAAACCTCAACAGACGGTCACCTTGTACTTCTCCATTTTATATCTCTCTTGTCCCTTCACAAATATACTAATCATCCTTTTATAGCTATAACATATAATCAGATCAAACCGAAACCACGATCGGTTTCCTTCATGAAAATGCAATTGCATATATCACCAAGTTTACGACATGTAACTGTCTTACCCGGTAAAGGAGTCAGGGAGTTTATAAAAGTGAAGGTTCGATCAAAAAAGGTGTCTTACAGGATGGTCTTTTATACACTTCTCTTCTTAACTTTTCTTTTGCGCTTCGTCTTCGTCTTAACTGCAGTCGACACCATTGATGGTCAGACCAGATGCTCCACCATCGGTAATATTACTTTCTTAATTTCTTATATTCATGGATGCAATTAACATGCTAATCTTATAAATACCTAGAGTAATTGCATTGACAATAAAGTAAATTAGTAATTATTATTACTCTATAGTTTTTGAACCGGAATAATATTATATTCGACTTTATTTTTTTGTATTGTAATTACTCTAGTTCAATACGGTAGAGTAATAATAAATACTCTAATAATTTTACGTTTAGTATATTAATTTTATTTGTACCGAATCTTATCACGTAAGAAGTGATTGGCATGATCTTCAAAGTCTTTTTTTTATTATTTCATAAAAATTTTCTTTAAAAAAAAGTGAATTATGTATCTATCCCTACAAACTACTAAAATATCATATATAGCCAACGCAAGGTTAAAAAATATCATCATAGCCAACGCAAGGTTAAAAAATATCATCATGCGTGCGCTTAACAAACTAACTAAAATATAATTTAAAATTTCATATAACAAACTAACTAAAATATGATTTAAAATTTCATATTTAGCCTTGGACAAATATTTTTCTTTAAGGGGTCACATTCTCCCATTTAATAACAAACTAGCCCAAGTTTTTCTTAGACTTTATTTAATTTTTTTCAAATTTTTTTTACAATATCAAGCATTAAAGTGAGAAATTCCATTGTTCTCATGGGTAACAAAACAGTATGATAGTATATTTAAGAGGGGTAAAACTGGTATTTTGTAAGTTCATAGGAGTATATACAAAATGCATAAAATTATATAAAACATACGGAATAAATAATTAAATATGATTCTATAAAATACATTTATTTTATATTAGAAAAATGGAATGATTCAAAAGTCCACCCATATTAAATTGACAGCCCAACTAATGGGATGCTAAAAAATGGGTCAAAGCTCACCTAAAAACATTCAACAATTAAATAAAAAAATGTTTAGCTAATTGACAAAACTACCCGTATGATGTTGCAAATGGCAGGTTGTCTGAAGAAGTTAGGACCAAGCATGTTGAGTCAAAACCGCCAATCAACTGTAATCTCCCCAAACCATATATAGTTGTTGTCATGTAATGTTTCCGGTTAAACTTGCATGTTAAATAATGATATTTCGGTTTCTTCAAGGTCCCAGAAGTAATATATCAAATCCTGGAGGACCCATCCAGTAAATATGATATACCTGGAGGGTCTGATGCCGACATTCCTCAAACTTTGGAAGATTTTGTTTCTAGTTTGAAAGGCACTAATAGACCGGATGCAAAGACCTTTGCTATCAAGCTTAAATTCATGGTATAGTTTTTGTTATATCTAACCTGTTTAATAAATGGTGTATGTTCTAGTTGACGTTTTAAATTAAACGAGCCATGGTTAGGCTGTCATGTTTAGTTAAATAGGTTGTGTTCAGTATGACTTATTTAATTAAACAGGTCATGTCTGAGTTTTAATTAAACAGGTTGTTGATCCTAACCTGTTTTGACCATTTTTTTAAAAAAAACCCACCAACTTGATTAAACTTGTTTAGAAAATGATTGCTAATTGTCAACTCATTTGACGTGTTTAGATTAACGGGTTAAATGGGTGGTGTTCGGGTTGATATTTTTATGTTTCTTGTTTAACAAACTAGATGTCAACGCATTTGGCACGTTTCGATAAACGGGTTAAAAGGTCGTATTGGGGGTGACATGTTTAACCTGTTTAATAAAATGGGTCAGCCGCTAACCTGCTTTGACTAACTTATTAAAACCCACGAACCCAATTTAACACGTTTGCAACTTGATTATCACCCATTAAATCGCTTGACACATTTAGATAAACGAGTTAAATAGGTCATGCTTGGGTTGACATGTTTAACTTGTTTAATTAAAACAAGTCGCTAACCCATTTTTACGGCTTGATTAGCATGTTTACAACTTGATTATTACTCAAAAAAATCGTTTAACACGTTTAGATAAATGGGTCATATTCAAGTTAACATGTTTAACACGTTTAATTAAGCACATCGACCGTTAACCCGTTTCTGAACCATTTTTAATAACTTGATTACTACCAATCAACTAGTTTTACGAGTTTAGATTAACAAATTAAATGTGTCTTGTTCGGGGTGACTGCTGACATGTTTAACTTGTTTAATTAAACAGGTCAACTGCTAACCTGTTTTGAAACATTTTTTTACAAGCCATAGCCCGATTAACATGTTTACAACTTGATTATTACCCATCAACTCGTTTGATGCAAGTTATATAAATCAAGTCCTTAAATATTAGGGTGAATGTTTTAACACAAACAAAAAAAACTTGTCATTTCAGGTTTAAAAGTTCGACCCGTTAACCTGAAACAACTGACACTCCCTTTAACCATCACCTCGATCATTTTCATTTTCTTTCCAGGTCACCCTTTTAGAAGAAAGAACAAGAAAAGCCAAAATCCAAGAATACCTCTACCGCCACGTGGCATCTAGCAGCATACCCAAACAACTCAACTGTCTAGCCCTCCAACTAGCCAACGAACACGCCACAAACGCCAACGCCAGACTCCAACTCCCATCACCCGAACTCGTGCCCACACTCGTTGACAACTCATACTTCCACTTCGTCCTTGCATCCGACAACATCCTTGCAGCCTCAGTTGTAGCCACATCACTAGTTCAAAACTCGCTACACCCCGAGATGGTCGTTATTCATATCATCACGGACCGAAAGACCTACTCACCGATGCAGGCGTGGTTTTCGTTGCACCCTTTGGCACCTGCGGTTATTGAGGTTAAGGCGTTGCATCATTTTGATTGGTTTGCTAAGGGGAAGGTCCCGGTTTTGGAGGCCATGGAGAAGGATCAGAGGGCGCGGGCACAGTTTAGAGGCGGGTCATCCATTATTGTGGCGAATAAGACTGAGAAACCAGTTGTTATTGCAGCTAAGTTGCAGGCTATGAGTCCGAAATATAACTCGCTTATGAACCATGTTAGGATTTATCTGCCAGAGGTAATGTTTAACACTTATTATTTATGTTTTTAGTTTTAGGAATATAAAGTAATGTGTTAATGCAGAGTCATGCTTTTGGAAAGAAATTTTGTTTATACCGTGTTAGCGGTTAAACCGTCTTAACAGAGCTTTGAACACCTACTGGAAACAGTTAATTGCATACGGAATTTTTATGCAATTATAAAGCTAGGGGTGTCACATGACTCGTGTTTGGCTGTTCATAGGTTGGTGGGTCTAGCCTGACATGAATCTGAAAATTGCGTCAAACATATAAATCCGTAGCATGACATGAATATTCACATATTGTCACGAATACCACCTTTTTAACCCTTTTTCTTAATTATTACTATTGTATTAATACTTTAATCATACAGTTTTACAACAAAAAGATGCCATGCGTATAAAAACAATTACATTGTAATTATAATAACGATGCCTATAAATTTCTCTTTTGAGTTTTTGATTTTGGCACAACACGCTCACCGATTTAACTTATGGCATAAAATACATTTCAAATCCAAAATAAAACAAAAATAGGTTGGATAAAAAGGTTAATCCAAGCTAATCGTGCTTGTGGATTCGAGACCACCCCGTTTATACTGAACCATAACCCATAAATTTCGTGTAAATTTGTTTTCATGTCGTGCCAAAAATTCACAATACAAAACCCTTCTTTAAGAATTTGCTTATTCCTAGGGCTATGTTGAATAAAATAATCAACTTCAACTTTCTTGACTATACATATATAATTGTGTATGCAGATGTTTCCAAGTCTTCACAAGGTAGTCTTCCTAGACGATGACCTTGTGGTTCAAACCGATCTTTCACCTCTATGGGAGATTGATATGTACGGTAAAGTTAACGGAGCAGTTGAAACATGTAGGGGAGAGGATCAATTTGTAATGTCAAAACGGTTTAAGAGCTACTTGAACTTTTCTCATCCATTGATATCGAAAAATTTTAACGCAAACGAATGTGCTTGGGCCTATGGAATGAACATATTTGATCTTGAAGCTTGGAGGAATACCAACATAAGTCAAAATTACCTTTATTGGCTTGAAGAGGTAAACAATTTAAACAGTATGATAAAACGAGGAAATTCATACAAACGTTTTCAAGTTTTCTAATTGTTCCAATAAGGCCACTCAATTTTATTAAATGTTTTAGTCATATGTATATTTTATATAATTGTTTAATTTATTTGAAATCAAGACAAATGAAACATACATGAAGCTGTTTTTTAGTTAACACTGAAGTAGGAAACTAGGAGGCACTAGTGAATATATATATAATAGCCAAGTTTTAGCGTTGTTAAATTTAAATCAAATTAAAGAAAAATAAACTTGCAAATAGTAACCAAAATTCATGTGTTTCATTTACATCACTTTATTTTAAATTTTTTAGCATTTAAAACAAATTACTTGTGAGTGAAACGGAACATTTGATAAAGCATATATGTATCTTAGGTGTTTTCATCCTATGTAGTTTTTTCATGAATGTTTAATTTTTTTTAAATCGAGACAAACGAAACATATATGAATCTGAGTTAGAGGTGCAAAAAAACCCGAATCCGGGTTTGTTTTTATCCGGGTATTTAATACCCGACCCTACACGTAGGGTACAAATAATGTATGCATTTCAATACCAAAAACCATACCCAGAACTGGACTCGATTTGTATCAAGTAATACCCGAAACCCGGAACCGGTCCATACCCGAAACCGCGTTTTTTCCAATACCCGAGCTGGGTGTTTCCAATACTTGAGATCTATACCCGAATGCATCCCTTTAAAAATCCAATCTATACCCGTATAAAACCTAAAAAACCCGAAAATTGGGTTTTTTCAATACCCGGAGATATATTAAAATACCCAGTATTAGAATACTCGGTTCTATACCCGACCTGAACCAGATGCATAGGGTATGATTCTTTGAGACAATACTCGGACTCGAACCCGACCTGCGTATTGCTAATACCCGATTTTCCAATACCCGGTCATACCCGAAACCGGGTACCCGATTTGTGGACCTCTAATCTGGGTTACTAATAAGTGATAATTTTTTTTTCTAGGAGATAACAGGAAAGAAAATTTTACTAAATAATAACCAAGTTTCATAATTGTTAGATTTAAGTTAAGCTGGAGAAAAATAATCACTAAATAGTATTCAACTATTCAAGATTTGTATATTTTTCATTTGGCTCACTTAAATTTAAAATCTTAAATATTTATAAAAAGTTACATGTGATAACAACTAAACTCTAATAACTTGTTTTCTTATGCAGAATTTGAAGTCAGATTTAAGTTTATGGCAACTAGGAACACTCCCTCCGGGTTTGATAGCATTTCATGGATATGTTCATGTTATCGATCCGTTCTGGCATATGTTGGGCCTTGGGTATCAAGAAAATACAAGTAAGGCGGATGCTCAAAATGCCGCGGTTATTCATTTCAACGGTAGAGCAAAACCATGGCTAGATATTGCATTTCCACAGCTTCGGTCACTATGGACCAAATATGTTAACTTCTCAGATAAGTTCATCAAGTCGTGCCACATTAGACCATCTTAGACACGTATGTTAAGAATTATGTGGCAATGGTTCATGTGCATGAAACGATGAGAACCAACAAAAGCAAGGAAAAGGGTTTTGTTTTGTGAATTCTGATTTTGTTATTTGAGTTACAAGATGAAAATTAGAATTTAGAAACATCCTCATATATTGTTATACTTGCTTGAAGCCCCTTGTTTTTCGTTGTATCGTGAAAGCAGATGAAGAAAGAGATGGGAGTGTAAAGTGACAATTTTCTCTTTCAATTTGCGCATAAATTGTATAAAGAATTCTTTATACATGTTGAAGTATGAAAAAATGCTTAATGAATCATTTTCAGTAGTATATGTAAGTTAAAAAGAAAATAGCAAGGTAACTTCGGTGCTGTTTGTTTTTTTACGAGAAAAAATATCTGCAATCAGCGAACCATATCTACAGACATCTGTAGCAGAAGAGATGGACCAAATCTCTGCAGTCTGTAAAAAGAATACTGTTTGTTTTTCAACATCTGTAGACTACTAAACCTTTCAATATAACTTTATACCAAAAATACAAATTATCCAGCAACAATTAAAAATATATTAATCCAAATTTTATACTAAAAAATACAAATTATCCATAATTAAAAAAAAAATACTAACAATATCAAAATACATAATCCAAGATTAACATGTATGAGAATCATTAGGCTCTTACAAACAATCTATAAAAAAAAGTTCTAGCATTAATCTAATAATCAAATCTTCAAGTTCCATCAGTTTAGCCATTGTCGAGTCTTGCCAAATCTAAATAAATAAACAAATAAATACAAGTTAGGTAACCCAAACTTATGCAAACAAAGACCAAGCAACATGATGCAAACTAACCCAAACACGACACAACACAAGCTTTCTACAAACTTTTTTCAACTAGAAACTTTCTAAAGACTTTTTATAAACCTAAACTTTCTATAAATTTTTTTCAACTAAAAACTAATAATACTTAAACAATAATGCAAAATTATAATTGAACAAAAAAAACTAATCAATTACCAACTCAATTGAACAAATCAATTAACAAAAATTCAATTAATTAACAAAAACCTAATAATCTAATTGAACAAATCAATTAGCAAAAACCTATAACCTAATTGAACAAATCAATGAACAAAAACCTTAAAAAAAACTAATCAATTAACGACTTAATTGAACAATCAATTAACAGGAATTCAATTAACAAAAACCTAAAAAAAACTAATCAATTAACAACTTAATTGAACAATTAATTAGCAAGAATTCAATTAACAAAAAGCTTAAAAAAACTAATCAATTACCAACTCAATTGAACAATCAATTAATAAGAATTTAATTAACTAAAACCCAAACGAACTAATCAATTAACAACTCAATTGAACAATCAAATAGCCATTAATCAAATATTTTACAATTAATCTAGAGAAAATCAAGAATCAAGATAATCACTTTAATCAAGATTATAATAATAAAAAAATCAAACCTTAACAAATCAAAGAGGAGAGAGAGGCCGGCAGTTTGATGGAGAGAGAGAGAGAGATAGTTGCAACGGTTCAGGAAGAGGCCGGAGTAAATGGCCGGCATGGTGCGGTGGCGGAGGTTCCGGAGGAGGCGACGACAGTTCCGGAGGAGGCAATGGCTAGTTAGGGTTGGAGGGGAAAGAGAAGGCAAGTTAGGATGAAAGGTCTTTTGAAAAACAAACACACTACAGATCAAAACGTCTACGCGTGATCTACAGAGGCCATGAAGAGCCTTTGTAAAAACACAAACACCCTTCATGTCTCTAACATTGCATTCTTTAGTTTTTTATTTAAGGGTTTGAAAAAGAAAAGATAAGAAAATTTTTCTTGTTTCATTCTTGAGTGTATTTCTTAAAAGAAAAAAAAGAGAATGTAAAGAAAAGTTAGACCTTTTTTCCTTCAAAACTTTCCAGCCAAATATGGCCTGATTGTGAAAGAAAAGTGTATATATTACTAATTTACCCATTTTTTTCTTTCTATCAAACTCAAAAATGAGAACATAATTGTAAAATTACAATTTGTTTTCCTATCTTTTCCTTCCCATCTAACTCAAGAATGCAATTAACACTTTCTTTTCTTTTATTTTAACTCAGGAATTCCTTTTAAGTTTATAATTTCTTTTCCTTTCTTCCCTTATCCAATTTTATCATTTCTTTTTCTTATATTTTAAACTCGAAAATGCAATGTAAAAGGGCAACCTTATTTTGAGGGGTGCTGGGTGCATCTAAATTATCCCAACAAAGACGAGATTTGACTCAATAAGTTGTTTTAACTTATTGAAAGGTCACGTTGACTAAAATAAGTTTAAAAACATTGTGTGCTATAAAACAATTATCAAAACTACAGGGTTTTTAATCTCTGTGGCAACATTAATATAACATCTATTGGATTGCAACCAAACTAAAAAACAATAAATCCAAATCCATTAACCAAGAACTTGAACCAAACTGTGATTTTTTTTGTTAATATTCATCATTCATCTCAGCACATCATTCAGCCTTTTTCTCCAATATTTCAATCTGGTATGCCCATCAACACCAGACACTGTTAAAAGTTTTCAAATGATATCAACTTCAAGTTACTAATTACGGCAAACGTGTCTCTTGTAACCACAAAAACACATCAGCCATAGCTAAATCTAGCATCCAATGGCTTCACAGACAATTGCCTCCGAGGCGTTCCAATCTCGCATGCGTTAACTCTCGAAGCAAACCGAAGAGAACAAAGTGACTCGCTAATCGAGCTAGGTGCCGGAGAAACATTTACAACCATCAAAGTCTTGGAATCTCCACCTAAGCAAGGCTGCCAAGATCAAAGTCAAAGTCAAATGCATCACAAAGTCAAACTTAAAGTTACAAGTGTACCTGAAGAAGATATGTAAGCTTTGAGTTCCTATAAGGCACATGCTCTTCCTTCTTTGATAGAGCAAATATAACATCACTTAAAGCTGACAAACTTTTATTAATAGCTTGAGTTTCTTTCAAGCGGCCCCCGGTGGACCCGCTTTTGGAAAGACGTTCACTACCCGCAAGGTCGATAAGGTTGAGTACACCTTGCACTTGTTGCTCTGTGCTCTGCAAATTAATCCAGGGTTCAACGTTAGACGACACCATTAATGATAGGATATAAAGAGTATAAAAAATAAAAAACCAGGAAGTTTTTTATTACCTCGTTAACACCTGTGATCCTTAGAGTGAACACGAAATGGCTTCTTGAAGATTGTTCGTTCATTTGAGTCTTACTAACCGACCTGAAATTTAACGAGTTTAAATTGACATTGACCATCTTAACGATAACTAGATTAAAAGGAAACAAGTAAAACAGGACGAAAATATATGGTTTGCGCAATAAAAATCTGAATCATTATTCAAAGAATGAAATTGTTATTGAAATATTATATTTCTATGATAAAAAATGTAGGCAAGAAGTGTTTCGGGTCAACGTGGTCCAGTGTGTTTAGACCCTCATTATTTAAAAAACATGTTTCATGCCAACGAACCCAACGCATCCTGTTTTGGCCCGTGCAAAGATTACATCATTTGATCGGTCACAAAAAGTTAATTCTTTTGACCTACTTACGTGTATTTGAAAGGCAATAATTTGACCTTCTAAACAACTCAAATGGGTCATATGGTTTAAATGGGTCAACAGGTCAAATACGTATAGTTTGTGCAACAAAACTCCTAAATTATTTTATTCAAGCATAAGAACGTTATTAAAATAACAGAAACACTATATGTTTATAACAGAAAAAAAATGGACCAAAAGTGTTTTGGGCCAACCCGACCCGACCCAAAATAACTACCTTAAAAGGAAACGGGTCAAATGGGTTGACTGATCAAACGAGTCAAAATTCAGAAATATATATTTTGGATTAAACAATGTCTCACGTCAACCAACCCGACCCATTTTGACCCATACAAAAAAAATTACCCCTTTCTACCCGTTACCTACCCAACCCGGCCCGTTTTTCACCCATACGACCCAGCCCGTTTTGTATGTCTATACCTGCTTTGTGCAGCCCGGTTTAACAAGAATGAAACCTCTTTACTGCTCCGTACATCAACAACAGTCAAATCAGAAACATGTGTGTTTCCATTTGCATCATGTTTAATTGCATACTGTTTGGTACCCAACTCGGTTAAAACGGGTCGGTTTGTGGTCAACAGGTCGCGTATTGTCTCATTATATATTTCCAACATCGAAACCTGTAAAACCAGTATATATGAAATAATTTCTTTGGATTCTAAACAAGAAAAATTAGAAACATGGTTCAATATTCAAACCTGCATTTCATACTTCCACCCTTGGTTTTGAAGCATTTGTCGGGACTCGAATATTTGTTCTAACGAACGCGGTATTAGTCCTTTACCATCATAATTTCCAGGTGTACCCATCATTGTATGAGTTTTTCCAGAACCAGTTTGACCATAAGCAAAGATGCAAACCTGAAAAAAAAATCATGAATGGGTCGAATTGGGTTATGTTTTTATCTCAAACAGGTCAAGTAAAAAGGTTAAGATAAAAGGGGAACATGTCAAGCAGGTCAAGCAAGTTGAAAGCCGCACAGAGAGTTTTTAATGGACATATAATTCGGCTTAAAAGGAATGGGTCAAATGGGTCAAACGAGTCAAGTAGCTAAGAGGGGTATGAGTCAATTATCACGGTAATATTGTTTAACACATTTTTTATGTATAAAATAAGAGCATGAGAAAGCATGTGCCGAGAATCAACACGCATCCATTCCTTTTGCCTTTGATATATTTGGATCGGGTTTGTCATTCAAAAGGGGGTGGCGGCGCAGCTTGTTGCCCGCTTACCCACCTCTCTATTGTAATTTGATCCTTTTGTATTAAAAAAAATAAGAGCTAATTGCATGGACGGTAATATTACGGCCTTCGGTCCTTGACATTAACCGGCATTCAAAACTCTTTTTTTGTCAAAAGACTATTATACCCTTTCTACCCATACTAAAAACTTTTAAAGACCAAGCAAAAAGCATCACCTTATAACCATCCAAAGCACTCTGGACAAGCTGTGAAACCTCCACAAACACCTCTTCTTGTGAAGATTCAGGTACAAATACCTTATCAAACATGAAAGAATGCTTTTGTCCTTTTTCACAACAAAAAACAACAATTATATTAGCATCAAACGAACGGTCAAGAAAGTCAACCCTGCTAAAAAGATTGAATCTTTATGGTACCATTTTGCAATAACTCAATGCCACGACCAATATTTTCAGTTGTTGTAGGAAAAGAAACCGTCTTTGGTTCATTGTCAGCACCATCATCAGACAACATGGGTCGTACCCTGCAAAAAACTCGTATATTCCCTTTCAATTCCTGTGGATAAACAAAAGCACGTTATATTGATAATTTGTTGAAAATAAACAAACGAACAAACGTACGCAGTATAATCCCACTTATAGCGGTATAATCCTACTTATTTTATTATTATTATTTGTTAAAAATAAACAAACAAACAAACAAATGCACCCAGTGTAATCCCACCTATAACATACCTAGTATAATCCCACTTTCTATTAATTTTATTCATTATTATTTGTTGAAAATAAACAAACAAACAAATGTACAAAGTATAATCCCACACTTTTTATTATAATTTGTTAAAATAAACAAACAAACAAACGCACCCAGTATAATCCCACGTACAAAGTACCCTGTATAATCCCAGCTTTTTTGTATTATTATTTTCATTATTATTTGTTAAAAACAAACAAACAAGCATACCCGGGGTAATCCCACTTATTGCGCACACAATATGAACACACTTTTTTATTATTATTTGTTAAAAATATACAAATTATATAGAACATGAAACTTACCAGTATCGTGTTATGCAACCTTTTACGCAAAGATTCTCCTTCAACGAGTTTTAGTTCTGCCTCGGCTAAACGAAGCTGTAAGTCACAGTTAACTCTTTGTTGTTCTTCATATCCTGTTCTTATCTCAAATGCCGATAAATCAAACATCTACAACATATAAATAAATCAAGAATTAGTCAATCCTCAATAGTCAACTAGAAAACAGTAAAAAAAAGTCAAACAACAAAATGTCATGACTCATGTTCATCAAAAAAAAGTCAAACCTGTAGTTTATTCTCAGCAGCAGCAAGTTTTTCTTGTAATCTCTTTATTTGATCACTTTGTGAGGAACATGTTGCCTGCAGTAAAAAGAAGAGGTAAATATATCACAACTAATAACATGTTGCCAGGAAACTTGGTTTTAGGGTTTTGAAACCATTCGGTTTCGGTTTCAGTTTTTACATTGGGTTCGGTTTCAGTTTTCGATTTTTACAATGGTTCGGTTTGGTTTCCAATTTTTCGGTTTACCATTTGCGCTTGAAAATTTTGGGCCCAAACAAATGGCCCAAAATGATGAATTTAGGCCTAATTTTTTTGTTAACTGATAATTACTTAATTACTACACATTTGGACCAAAAATTCTTGGGTTACAACATTTATTAAATTCTTATAAATTACCTAAAATCGGTTTTTGGGTTTTCAGTTTTACAGTGGCTTCAGTTCGATTTTGGTTTTTTCGGTTTTAACATCTGCGCATGAAAATTTTGGGCTGGAAAAATGGCACGAATTTGGGCCTGAAACGTTGGGCCTATATTTCTTTTTAGTTAAAAAATAGTTACTTTATTATTACACACTTAGACCTGAAATGTTTCGGCTGCACAATTACTTAAAATAGGTTTTTTTTTGTTACGCTCCGGGTTTTTGGCTAAAGCAAAACCAAACCGAATCGGAAACTCGGTTTTTAAAAATATAAAACCAAACCATTGGTTATTGCAGTTACGGTTTGGTTTTTGCAGATAAAAAAACGTCAACAAACAAAACCTCGAGCTCGCTTGACTTCGTTGTAAGGCTCCCCAATTCAGTAACCGACTTCCCGGCCCACTCCTTATATTTCAACACTTCAACTGACAAATCTTGACCTTGTAACAACACACGATCACGTTCATCTCTCACTACTTGTAAATCCCATCTTAAAGATCCAACTTCACTTGCCAATGCTTCTTTTAACTTCATTGTCTCATTGCTACTTGTCTAATAATACATATGTAACAAATATTAATATATGAAAAATGAATTTAAATTGATTAAAATATTAAAGATACTGACTTTAGCAGCAGCCAACTGGTCTTGCAAAGAAGTGAAGGAGCCCCTTAAGTTGCTGAGGTTCTCCAACACCGCAACCTTTTCTTTTTCGACGTTTTTAAGGATTTTGTTTGATTCATTAAGCTCTGATTGAAGCTTACTGTTGTATTGTTGTAAGCTCGTGTTGTATTCTTGCAGTCTCTTGTACATGTCGTTAAGTGATGATATCTGATAACCAAATTATTTCCAAATAAAAAACAGTTAGATTCGGTTACACATCTATTTCACAAAACGCCATTGGGCTAGAAACGCGCCCAACTTAAAATAAACATAACTTCCTGTGTGGAGTTACGGGACCCATAATAAAAAATGTGAAGTATATTTTATTATTATTTTATCGTAAGACGTTTTTCCCCAAACTTAGCAATTTTAACTTACAGTAAATTACACTTTTCGTCCTTTAGCTTTATAAACTCGGGCATGAAACCTATTGACCCGAAATAATAAATTTGGATTCTAACAAGTTCGGTTCGGTTATTAAATATTTAAATCTAACTGTTACTTTCAGTTGCAAAAGACAAACTTAAACATCAGTTATTAGTTCAGGTCAGCTATTTCAGTTTTGGTTCGGTTAATCGGTTATTTCTGTAGCACATTTTTATAAGATAACAAAAGAACATGTTTCATCAAGATGATATATAAATAACCTTTTGATTTGCAGTTGAACACTCTCTTTGATTCTTTTCAAGTTCTTCCAACATGGAGACTTGCAATCTCTCTATAGACAACCGAGCCTCCTTCTCTATGGCTAATGATTCCATCGCAGCCTGCGATTCATTTCACCATTAAAACCATAAACTTGAACCAGGATCAAGATCCAAACACGTACCAATTTATCCGATTCTTCTTTTGCAGACTTCTCTTGTAAAACTGTGCAATTCTTGCGCAACTCCATTATAATCGAATTCAGTTCTTGTTCCTTTTCACTCATTAGCATTTCTAAAACCAGAAATGTAACAAAAAGAAGTTTAAACTATATAAATATGATTTTAAAAGAAAAAAGAATGAATAATGTTCTTGAAATTTGAAGTGCAAATGAAACCGAAAAAACTAAACCCAAACAAAAACTAACAATTCGGTTTTACATTTTCCTAAAAACCAAACTTTCTGTTCGGTTTCGGTTTCGCTTGCAACTAAACCAAAAGAACTTAATGAATGAATTGTTTTAACTTGAATGTTTGGTTTTTAATAAACAATTGATCATTAACAAACAAAAAGATTCAGACCCAAATTCATTATTTTGGACTAAGTTTTCCTGACCCAAATTCATTACTTTTTCAGCCCAAAATTTGAAGCCTAAATAGTAAAACGGAAACCGAGCCGAACCCAAACAAAAACCGGTCTGTTTGAGCCCAAAACCGACCCATGAACAGCCTACTCAAAATTACAATTTTACCCATATCTGTGCATTTGTTTTGTGCAGATTCCAAGGCCTTGTGATTCTGTTCTTGATCCACCAGCAGCTCCCTTTCATGTTCTTCAAACCATTTGATACACTTTCGAAGGCGCCTTATATAATCTCTCATCGCGTCACATTTCTCCTAAAAAAAGGAACATCATCATCTATTGTCTATTAAAAAATAAATAAATAAATAAAAGTTTTTCAGCTCTCGTAATATTACCGTTATACTATGCTTATTCTTGGTTTGGATCTTCTCACCCAACAACAGTGCAACATCATCTCTCGTAAACTCAAACCCACAGCCACTGTCGGGAACCACCGGTTGTTGACCGCCATTAACAACCGACAAAACCTGACGACGACCATTAGCCGCCGGCTTAACCATCTTCAGGGACACAGAATTAAGAAAATATTAGGGTTGAGTGGATGCTTGTCAAGTGGGACCCATGATTGTAATTTGAATGAATGCTGTGTTGTGTTTGCAGGAAGGAAGGAAAGAGATGATGATGGAGCCCAAATGGGGTTTTTGAAATTTGAATATTATTATTATTATTATTATTATTATTATTATTATTATTATTATGTGGTAGTTTTGGACTGTTGTAACAACACATACCAAGATTTTATTAGATTTGGGTTGCCCTTTTACTTGTGAATCTTGTATTTTTATAACTATAAATGGAGAGCCGGTTAATTATAGGCTAGACTGCTTCTTCTTCCAAATGGAGAGCCGGAGACACCTTTCTTATACTCCTTTAAATAAAGCGATAATTCGATGAAAAAAGATGATCATATACATCCGTGATTGCAGACATTGTGAGGAGCTTAAGCCCGTCGTCTTCTCTGCTCCGAGGAAAACCCGAATACCCACTACGGGTAAACTCAGTTGGGACCGAATTCGAACTTGAGACATTGCGACATTCTGCACAAATCTTTATTTTTCCTTTAATGTTAGATGGGCTAAAGCTAATTAAAGACCGTTTCTTTTTAAATGTTATTTTAGAAGTTGTTTTTAGAAGAAACTAATATTTATTATAAAAAACATTATTGAAAATTAAAATATAATTGAAACTGGATTATATTAAAAACAGTAAAAATCATGAAAATCGCATGAGAACACACGTTCACACAAAGTATACATTTATACAATAATAAAATAATAATTCTTTGAAATCTCAATGTAAACATATTGGTCCCATCAAAACTATATATTAATAATTATTAAAATATTTCAAAATTCTGGATTTGTTTAGTAAAAAATGAATTTATAGTCACTTGTTTTTCTTTTGTGAACTTCAAATCTAAATTAAGTTCATCTTTAAATCACTTATATTCACTTTTCGTTGTTGATTGGTCATAGTTGATTTTTTTAACACATTTTAGTTTAGAAGCCATAGTTAATATGATTTTAAATTTATCATTAGACATTTTATAGTGATCAGTATAGATTTATTTACATTGAACTTGACAAGGTTATAATGTGTGAATGTACATGGGAATTTTGAAGACCCTTGTTTCTGTTTAATTCAAATAGGTACAGTGAACGGATATGAAAATTTTGAAGGTCGATGCATTAATTTGAGAGTTGCTCACGAATATATGCCAACTCTTTAAATTAATAATTTA
Source organism: Bidens hawaiensis (assembly GCF_021521415.1). Classification (NCBI taxonomy): domain Eukaryota; kingdom Viridiplantae; phylum Streptophyta; class Magnoliopsida; order Asterales; family Asteraceae; genus Bidens; species Bidens hawaiensis. Next base: position 343,514 of record NW_027493610.1, read on the forward strand.
TTAATTTATCGATATAATAATATCTCGCATTAATAAAATATCTCGGTCCCAACATTATTAATTTCTAGAGGTTTTACCGTAGATGGAAATGGACGTGAATTTTAGTTGATTTATATATAAATAGCAGTGTTGTAAAGTCGGATTCCAAGGCCTTGAAATCGGCGATTCTAAGGTCCACGGACATCAACTCTGCCGTCTTTTTCCAACTCGGCCACCATTACTCGCCAAGGTCCAACTCGGTCAAAAGTCGGAGTACTCGGGATTACTCGCCCTCCAAGGTCAACTCGGCCACCAATTTTATTTATTTATTTGTAAAAAACTAAAAATAACAACAAAACATAAATATTTTGAATTATGTTTTTTTGTATATAATTACGCTTATTTTGATGTGAATTATGTTTGTGTTAACATATATATATAATATCCAATAATAACATTATGTTATATTTATCATGTCCGAATACAAGTCGAGTACTCCCTACAAGGGGGTCGGCCGCCGAGGAACCGCCTAGCGAGTTTTATCAATCAATCAATCAATCAATCAATCATACCCAGTAAAATCCCACCGACAGCAGAGCTATAGGTAGGGTCTGGGGAGGGTGGGATGTAGGCACACCGTACCTCTATCCAAAGGAATAAAGAGGTGGCTTCCAGAGAGACCTTCGGCTCTAAGAACATGTGTATGAAGCAAAAAAAGGAAATCAAAGTTTAACAGTTATATAAAAAACTACTACTAATTATAATAATATTAATAAAAAGGTCACAGTTTAACCGTAATATAAAAGCTAATAATAATAATAATAAAATATGTAAGGGAAATACCATTATGGTATGTGACCTAAATAAGTTAAGTCTAAGCCTTAAGGTATTCAATTCTCTCTAAAAATCCTTAACTTTAATTCTACTTCTCCACGAATTCATATCCTCAACCATGTCCTCGGAGAGGTTTAGGTCTATCAAATCATGCCTAATCCTCTCGCCTAGCGAGTTTTAAAACACTGATAAATAGTATAAATGTTAATATTTACAATTCTTAGCATAGTATTTGTTATGAAAATAACGATCTCCTATAGCGTTGTCAAGGAGTGAGCAATCCTTACGTGTTAACCGAAATTAAGTGATAACTGAACTGCTACCAAACCAAAATTAACAGATAATTATAGTTAAAGCTACTTGAGTAACCGATTGTAGGAAACCGTTCGCGTATAAAAATAAAACACTTTTAATAAAATGATTACAATACAAATAATCAAACCTATCTAGGAAAGCAAGTAAATTACAATACGAATTATACCGGAAAAAATCAAAATTACAATACAATTGAAATAAAATAATGCAAGAAAGGTGTAGAAGAAGAATGGTGTCGAGGTCTTTGTGGCCGAGGATCGTGTTTTACACGGGGCCCTTGAAACAAATTCCGGGTCTCTCCCCATTTTTTTTCCCAGGGTACAACGGCCTAAGAAATATGTACTGCCAGGGAGGGCTCTAGCACCCGACTAGTACCTTAAAGAAAATGATGAAGATGATCAAGAATGTTGGAATTCTTTAGGGAGAAAGTTGGAGAAAACACAAAAGAGAATATGTTATTTGGTGTGTCTTCAACCAAGGAGCTCATTTGGTATTTATACTAGTAGAAGATTGAAACCATTCAACCATCATTAATGACAAAATTGAAACACTCCAATCAACATTAACCAATGCATTTAAGTTTTGACCAAAACTTAATGACATGTTGAATGGTCTTGACTAAATCAAAGGTGTTTCAACTAATCATATAATATAAAAGAATTCAAAATTAAAAATATTTTATTTACACAAAAAATTTTCCAACAATCCCCCACATGTGAAAATAAAACTCATTCATTTCCACACATTTTCCAACAATCCCCTACATGTGAAAACAAAACTCATTCATTTTCACATTGAGATCAATCCATACATGCAAGTTTCTTAGATTCAATTCAATGATTGAGCATTACATGATAGGTATGTGTTACCCTTTGGACCTTCCTTTGTGAAGCATACTTAGTCTCCTAGCGGTGTGTAGACACGATATCTTTGAACATACCCCCATTTATGTAGACGACAATACACTTCACACAACACTCTCCCTGGTCCGGCCAACCCCTCACTATCGTATCCTATTATGGTCCTGGAACACTAGCCTGGTTCTACGAGAGCTCTAGGATTTTTGCCCCAAAATCCATTCGAACCGACCCTAGTTCTCTCTCACATAGGCGATTCTCGCTCAAATCATTAGAAGCAATAGGTTATCTTGATTTCCACAAATCATTAACCTTGTCATGCTTAGCCTCAAAAATTGTCACTACTTATCGTAGGAATGGACTAGGACATATTTAAACACCCTTATAGTTTAGGGGGTATATATTATAAACCATACTAGCTTCTATATATAAACATATATATCAGCTTGCCCCCATAGTGACCACCCTTAGATATATAAATTAGTTGTCATATTGAACCTAGATCTTGGGATCTCCACAATATTGATACTCTCAACATATCTTGTATCCATGTTAATACACTCATCACATGGTGTGTGATGTCTCATCCTTGATATTTAATCATGGTGACAACTCACAAATTGTCTTTGTGCAAATATCTTCTTTCGCTATTCGTTATGCTATAAACATTTGATTAATTTCTATGTATGGGTTATCCAAAGATATTGAACCCAAACAATATTTGAAAGTAAATCAATAAACTGCTATAGTTCAACGAGTATCCATCTCTAGCAAGCTTACTGATGTTCGGTTTATTTGTACATATTTTAGTATGTTAACTTAGTTGTTTTACTCGTTTAGTTTAAGAACTTTGGTACTGCATACATGTTTATTGTGTTTCAGGTCACAGGTACTTAACGCGTTTAATTTGGACTTGTACGAGCATGGAATGAAGACCCGGGATGTCCAGCACGCGAATCGAGACATTTATATGGACTTGCTGACTGAAGTGACCCATCGCGTAGAGCAATGCCTTTATTTTAAACTGCGTTGACTTTTGGTCCATCGCGTAGCGCGATGGACCAGGGAAGGAGACCATAGCGCTACGCGATGGTCCCCAGAATCGCGAAAGTTAGGGTTTTGATTTTATATTTCGTTTTGACGACCCTAGACGCCATTATCGAGTTTCCAGAGCAGTTTCCAAGGAGAATAGCAGCCGATCATCATTTCCATTCATCTAGAGTCCACAGATATGATCCAAATCATCATAATCGAAAACCAAGAGATGCCGAGACGCAGCTAGACCCTTCGAGTCATACCCGGGATGTTTAGTTTGTAATCTTTCAGTTATTTCTCATGTACTAGAACGATTGATTGTAATTATCTTGATGTTAATCTATGAGTATTGATGTCTATTATTATTGTGCACAACATCAGTTTAGGTTTATTTCGATCAGAACGATTAGTGTGCTAGTTGCTATGATAATTGCTTATAGGATTGTTTTGACCTGTTAATTGCAAGAAAGCATATGTTTGCCCTTAGTTGAGTCACACTGGCAGGGACCGTTTGATAACCAATGTCGTGTGTTAGCGAGTGTGGATGCCTAAGGTTTAGCCGGTTAGTCAGTCTGTAGTTGACACAGGATAGTTTATCTGTTAAGTTGCATGAGATTGCTATTAGTTTGCCTACTTGAATTCCCGGGTGTGATTTGCTTTGTTTGATTGATTGAATACTTGATTAATTGTTTGCTTATTATAAAACTCAAATCATTTGCTAGTGTGATCAGCACTTTAATTGAACTACTTCATAATATCAGGAATTGATTTCACTTTACACTGACCACATACTCCTCGTGGTTCGACACCGTACTTACCCTGACTAGTTTAAGGTGATTAGGACACTGATTTATTTGTTTTTGACTAGATAGCGACAGTCTAGAATCAAAATGGCGTTTTTGCCGGGGAGTTAGTGCGCTTAGTGTTTTTGTGTTAATTGATTTCTTTGTTTAATTTAGTTTTTATTTTTATTTTTAGCGTAGTTTACTTTATTTTCCCATTTTACGCGGGGTGTGTTTGTTGTGCAGGTAACAGGTTTATGCACACCCGCTATTCAGGAAGAAATTCTCTGCTGATTTACGAGCCAGAAATCGAATGAATAGCTCGGAAGAACCAAGCTCAGATCAGACAGCCAAACATGGAAGGTCAGAACCATAATCAAAACCAAAACCCACCACCCGAGAATAATGTTTTCCAACCCGAACATAGCCCACCAAATAATGACCTACCACCACCAATAAACACCGATCCACAACCACAAAATTCAGCCCGACAATCCCTAAACCGAAACCTTGACAGACCCGGGCCATCAGTCTCGAACAATACACCTCGTCACAGACAGCAGATTATTCGAGATTTTGACCATGTCAGTATTCACACTGAAGACGAAGAAGAGGAGGATGAGGAAGAACAATGACCAATGAATGACGGGTTTGAGCTGAGAAATGAGGGTATACAGGTTGAAGAGGTTGATGAGGTCGAGGAACCGGTTAGGGTAAGAGGTAACAGGTGGAGGAACAGAAATCCGGATCGGGGTGGTATAGGAAGATATCGGGAGGAATGAAGACAGCCGATTCAGGTTAACCGGGGAGGTTTTGAGGAACCGAGGGCCAAACAAATGAATTATGGGCTCCCGGCTCAAGGTGTTAACAGTCGGTTCAGACCGGCTATTTTAGATGGTGCCTCGCCGATTGTCCCACAGGTTCACGTACAGGGGCAACCGACATTTAAATCCCGTCCATTCTACATCAACATATTTCCCCATTTTCACAAACTGGGATCTGAAGACCCGTATTCAGACTTGTCATATTTTCAGCTATCTGTGGGTCTATCGGTGATGGTACAAACGATCAGGATGAGGTTCGGTTGCGGTTGTTCCAGTTTTCATTAAAAGACAAAGCCAAACACTGGTTCAACTCGCTACCGATGCACAGTATTGAGAACTGGGGTGAGATGCAACAGGTTTTCCTTAACGAGTATTATTCACAATCGAAGACCATCGAGGCCCGAATGGAGATTAGACACTTTTCACAGTTACTGGGTGAGTTGTTCCACGAAGCGTTTACTCGTTACAAGGAAATGATTCGGAAGTGCCCGCACCATCAGATTGAGTTGTGGGAGTTGGTTAAGTGTTTCGTTGACGGGTTGACATATGAAGACAGAAAACATTTGAAAGATTCGTGTAAAGTTTTTGAATCAACCCGAGGAAGATGATTGGGAATTTTTGGAATTTATGTGTGAAGATTCCAAGGCAGAGGCAGCAGCAGATCGAAGACGAAAGGTCGGGGTCACCCGAACAGTTAAATTAGCCTCGAGCGAGTCAGACAGAATTGCTGAGTTAGAACGAGAACTCGCGGGTTATCGAAAAGAGAAAAGGAAAGAGGTTGGTAAGGTCGGGGTGAAATTCCCGGTTCGTGCAGACTGTGGCGAGTTGGGGCATAAGACAGAAAATTGCCCCGGGTTTGATGAGGATGAGGATTCCGATGAGGAAGAAGTCAGTTATGCATACGGGGATTCCAAAGGTCAAGGGTTTGATTCAAACACCTATCACCCGGGCCTAAGAAATCACCCAAATTTCAGATACGGGAATGTTGCGAGTCAGTCGAATCCAAACTTTCAAGGGTCCAGTCAGAACCGACAGCAGAACAGCTACCGCCAGGGCGGTTATCAGCAGGGTTCGAACAGTCAGAGTAACAGTCGGGGATATAACAGAGATGGTTACCGGGGTAACAGTTCGTCGGGTAATCAGAATCAGGACCAGCAGAAGGGTAGTTCAGGAATTTCAGACGAGTCAATTCATTCGAAACTCTATGCGTTGTTGAAGCTTGTGTCAGATAATTAGAAAGAGATGCAAAGACAATTCGAGTTAATGGATAAGTCTTCAGAGGCAATGTCAAAGCAAATTGGTCAGCTCGCTACAGACGTGGCAAGATTTCAGAAGAACGCGGGTCAGCTACCGAGCGATACCACAGTGAATCCGCAACATGCCAGTTCAAGCTCTAAGAAAGGTAATAGTGTGCACATCAACGCGGTAAGTCTTGTACCTAATTTTGAAATTATCTGTGTTGAAGTTGATTCACCACCGCAGCTTGTTGAGGCGGTGGTGAATGATGTTAGTAATGAGAATGAATGTGTTGGGAAAAATGAAATGGTTTTCCAAAATGAAGTTAAATTAAAAACTGACGAGTTATCTTTTTGTGAAAACTGCACTTGTGAGAAATGTTTAAATACTAAGTTGACCAACACGGAAGATGAGGAGGTGGAGGATATTACCACCTCAAGTATACTCTAAGACCTGGGAGTGCCATTTTTATCAATTTAAATTGGAGATTTTAAAACTGATCGGGCACTTCTAGATCTTGGAGCTTGTGTTAGTGTCATGCCCGGCAGTTTATATGATCAGTATGAGTTTGGCCCGTTAGAAAGTGTAAACACCACCGTGATGTTGGCGAATCAAACCCATACGCAAGCCCGGGGCATGGTCACTAATGTAATGGTTCAAGTGGATAAATTTAGTTACCTAGTCGACTTCCTTATACTTGATTATGCTAAGGGTAATATTAAACAATCTGAAGTCATACTGGGCAGGCCGTTCCTTGCCACAGCACATGCGGTAATTGATTGTGCTAAGGGATTTTTGGGCATTAAGTGTGGGAACCGTGCTAAGCAGTTATTATTGTTTGAAAATGCTACTAACCATCTTGTTGACAAGTGTGTACCATCATGCACAAATTATACAAGAGAGGGATGTTTTGTAACTGACAGGAACGAGCTGATAAGTAGCATGAAGAGAAAAGGATGGGATGAGTATTGTCACACCCCGACCAAAGGCGGCGGAACATGCCGAGGTGTAACGATTGTCCATAAGCACATGACACTAATTAAAGTGACAGTATTTAATAAACTCATTTCATTTCACAACATCGAAAATGTCACATAACAATTATCCATAAATAAGATATCACAAAATATGGCAAATTGATATTGTTCATTTTTACTAATATCCTAAGGTCTTTGATGTCGTTTTCTTCACAATCATAAATCAACCAAGATGCAAACCTGCAACATTTCATAAAATAAAGTTTGTCAACACAAAGGTCGGTGAGCAATTCATAAGTTTAATCATATTAGTATATAATAAAGATAACCACAAAACTTGCATACGAAACGATAAATAAAAGTGGTAATTTGGATAAATAGATATCGCTAAACACATTAGCGACACCTAGCTATAAGTGGATGCCAAATAGTCTAGGATTTTATAGTTATCGTTAATTGCATTACGTTAACGACACCTTGCTATAAGGGGATGCCAAATAGTCTAGGATTTTATAGTTCCACCAACCAAAAGCGATAAACACATAGGAATATAAGCATAGAACACCAAATCGAGCAATTATTTAGGTAAAGTATACAACTACGTTTGTGGTTTAAGATTCAAATATAAAGCATTTTGTTGAATAAGTATGAAATGTCACCCCCAAAATAAAAGATGGAAAATGGGGTATGTTTTCAAGATACTTTAAATAAATAAAAATAAAAATAGGATGTTTTCAAGACCCAACAAGTGTGAAACAATATTGTAACATAAATCCATCATTTTGATTATAACATAAGCTTCGGTTTACAAATCGGGCCGGTTTACATAATAAACAAATACAAAAACGAATACAAACAAGACCCGAAATTGACGAATGTCACAAGTATTTTCATTGGTTATTGAAAATACTTGAAGCATTCGAGGCATTGTCGAACTGTAGACACGCCATTCAGCGCTGACCGGGAGGCAACCTGGGGTTTGTAAGTGTGTTCCATTTTATTTTCTTTTCGTTGAGTTGTTGGTTGACTTTGGTCTCGAGTTCTGTGCAGCATATCTCAAGTGTGGGGAGGCTTTTGGTGCAGTGTGCGTCTTGGAGGTTCGGTAAGTAATTGGTTAACTTCATGGCTTTCCTGGTAAGTATTTCAAATTCCGACTTCGGAAACATGTTCAGGGTGTTGTCGGGATGTCAAGAAGTAACTGCGTCGGAAAATGCCCGACCTAAATCGGCGAACACTTTCTGTTCACTGGGGAGCATCGCGCTACGCGATGGCCCTGGACAGCTCATCATCGCGCTACGCGATGGTGGCTGGGACTTCCCAGACATCTGACGTCACCGCGTAGCGCGATGACGCCAAGACCAATCCCATCGCGCTACGCGATGGGGTCCAAACCCTAATTTGAATTAATTGGGTCGCGTAGCACGACGTGTGCTTACCTGACCCATCGCGCTACACGATGGGTCCTCGGATCTCTAAAAAGTAATGAAAAAAAATATTTAAAATAAATAAGTAATAATAATATAACAATATTTACATATAACAGCCCTCCCACCTTATCTGCTGTATTTGATATGTATATTTGTATATTTTTGTATATTTGTTGTGTTGCTTTTCGAACTTTGTGGGTGTGTTCGCTATAAACCCTCACAAGACCTCACTCGTCCACCCAAGCTATCGGGGGGTTTAAAGGGCTTGTTGCATACGCTAAATACAACCGTGATTCCTATGAAAGTGAGTTAGGTCTTTTATTATTTTTAATTGGTTAACAAAATTTTTTTATGAAACTGACTAATTCAGCTCGGTAATGATTTTTATAATATAATAATAATATTAACTCTCGAAAGACCTAAGTCTTATACTTGTGAGTGGTTGCTTATACATGTCTCGAGATTTGTGCAGATTTGGTTAGACAGTATTGGTCAGTGGTGGTGACGTGTGTCACGAGTATGTTGAGAGTTGCGGGCCGAGTTTAGCATTGCATTGTCATTATTATCAGGTGATTTCCGTTTCATGAACTATTTTGTTGTTTTTACTTTAGTTTTTAGAAATGTAAATGTATAATTTGCTTTAGTTCATCACATTTATTCCCCAAGTTTTTAAATGGTCAAACTGTCAGTTCAACCCCGTCCTCCAAATGATCATTAATTGCTTTATTATTTTAACATTGAGGACAATGTCAACCTCAAGTGTGGGGATGGGGGAAAATTGAAATTTTTTAGCCCGATAGTACCTCGAAGAGTATTCAGAAACTTAAGTTGTTAACTGTCACTTATTGCTATTAATGCCAAGTTAGAAGTTTTTGGTCATGGTTGGTTTTTCAACTTCTCGATAGTTTTCCCGACAAATTTTTTTTAAATAAGAAGTTGAAAATGGAATCGTTTAGGCCGGGATAACGAGTCAAGGGGACGGGTATACATGTTTCATATCGGCAGCCCATATTTCCAGACATATTGTGAGATTAGCCCCTATAATTAATACACATATTATATAATAGATATAAAACATATCTTGTCATCTATTGAGGGAAACCGGTATGTTTTACAGAATTAGAACTTGCTTGTCATATGCTTTTCGAGATCTTAATACCACCACCTGTGTGGAGATTAGGACTTTAGAAAACCCATTCCGTACATATTTCTTCACCAAATAAATTCCTTACCCGACATTATCCACTAGGAGCCCGTTTGGACCATATTCCTTTTTTGTTTGTTAAACTGAACATTACACACCATCTCTGCCTTGGCCTTTATTTTATTTTTACCCGTGTGATGAAATCCAGTTCATTATCGAGTTGTATATATCGAGTTGTACTTAGTCAGACGAGTTGTAAAGTTGTCAAGTCTGAGTTGTAATTATCAGTTATTTCAGTTATTATTGATGTTAAAAAAAATGAAAAATCAGCAAAAAGAAAAAAAAAGAAGTTATCTGTTTAGCAGTTGAGTATGTAAATAATAGTTGATTGTGTAATCAGTTCGTTTGTATTTGTGAGTCTGTATATTGGTTGGTTTAACTGGGTTTCATCCACCTGAGTCACTAAATAAGCCCAATCCGCACCCGAACCTAAGCCTTAGCAAAACCTTAGTTCGAGTCTTTATGCAATCGGTGGTTAATGGGTGGAGATAAGACTGACCTGCAAGCGTATTAAGTTGTAACTCATATTAGGTATTTTGAGGGCAGAGACATATACTAGCACAGCTTTTGCTAGTCCAGATATTAAACCGAGAGGAGTGTTGATAGTGTGAGGGGTGTGAACATGTATGTTCTAACCGGAAACAAAGTACACTTGTCTGTGCGATTCTATAGTTTTATGGTAGCATTAACTTTATTTGTGGGTTGTCAATCTAGAAAGTGTCAGTCTGGGAAACTGGGTATGACCTTAAACCCTACTAGTATTAATGGTGATAATTGGTTGACCTATGATGGCGGTTAATGTTTACTTAAGAGTTTTGCTTGAGGGCAAGCAAAAGATAAGTGTGGGGATGTGATGTTCGGTTTTATTTGTACATATTTTAGTATGTTAACTTAGTTGTTTTGCTCGTTTAGTTAAGGAACTTTGGTACTTCATACATGTTTATTGTGTTTCAGGTCACATGTACTTAAACGTTAATTCGGACCTGTACGAGTATGAAATGAAGACCCGAGATGTCCAGCACGCGAATCAAGACATTTATATGGACTTGCTGGCTGAAGTGACCCATCGCGTAGCGCGATGGGTGTGGGAGGCAGGGCGTCGCGCTACGCGATGCCCTTTATTTTAAACTGCGTTGACTTTTGGTCCATCGCGTAGGGAGACCATCGTGCTACGCGATGGTCCCCAGAATCGCGAAAGTTAGGGTTTTGATTTTATATTTCGTTTTGACGACCCTAGACGCCATTATCGAGTTTCCAGAGCAGTTTCCAAGGAGAATAGCAGCCGATCATCATTTCCATTCATCTAGAGTCCACAGATATGATCCAAATCATCATAATCGAAAACCAAGAGATGCCGAGACATAGCTAGACCCTTCGAGTCATACCCGGGATGTTTAGTTTGTAATCTTTCAGTTATTTCTCATGTACTAGAACGATTGATTGTAATTATCTTGATGTTAATCTATGAGTATTGATGTCTAATATTATTGTGCACAACATCAGTTTAGGTTTATTTCGATCAGAACGATTAGTATGCCAGTTGCTATGATAATTGCTTATAGGATTGTTTTGACCTGTTAATTGCGAGAAAGCATACGTTTGCCCTTAGTTGAGTCACACTGGCAGGGACCGTTTGATAACCGGTGCCGTCTGTTAGCGAGCGTTGATGCCTAAGGTTTAGCCAGTTAATCAGTTTGTAGTTGACCCATGATAGTTTATCTGTTAAGTTGCATGAGATTGCTGTTAGTTTGCCTACTTGAATTCCTGGGTGTGATTTGCTTTGTTTGATTGATTGAATACTTGATTAATTGTTTGCTTATTATAAAACTCAAACCATTTGCTAGTGTTTTCAGCACTTTAATTGAACTAATTCATAATATCAGGAATTGATTTCACTTTACACTGACCTCATACTCCTCGTGGTTCGACACCCTACTTACTCTGACTAGTTTAAGGTGATTAGGACACTGATTTATTTGTTTTTTACTGGATAGCGACAGTCTAGCATCACTTACTAGAAAATATTATACCCTTTTGAGACGTTTGGGAACATATAAATTAACTCTCAAAATTAGGATACTTAATGTAGATAATCCAGCTCTACATTTTCCTATTGATGTCCAACGACCATCAATAAGTATCATGCTTCTCTTAGCAAGAAGATAATTCTTAATTTTGAATCATTTTTCATAACTGAATATATGCTTCAAACAATAAGAACTATCCACGAACACCAAATGTCCACATGATTTCGTACATCTCTGAAATCGTTCCCATGATGTCTTCAAGTGATGTAATTAGGCTCCCCCGCACAAGAGTTTTATGCAATTACAACATCACTCATTTGAGGTTCTCCCTCAGTGGTACTCCCACATTGAACAACTATTAACTACACGCACATAGTTGCATTTGAACAATTTAGTTTGTTCACAACAACATCAAGTTGTTTAAAACCGTTCTAATGCCTTTGGGTTAATAAAAATTATTATGTAATGCCCTCGTTATAATATTTATGCAACTTCTAACCTGCTCATTAGAATATTAACCGATTTGACAAAACCATTTTTAAGACCCTTTGGTTTATACAATAAACCGCGTCTAACACGCTCGTTAGAATAATTAAACGCTTTAAACAAAACGTATTGAAGCCTTTAAGTCGTTTCTAACACGCTCATTAAAAATAAAATAAAGGTTTATACAAAACGTTTTTATAATTTTGGTTTTACAAAATCAAACCCTTTTAGCATGCTCGTTTGAATATTAACCGATTTCTTATACAAATATAATTGTTTCTAACACGCTCGTTAGAGAATATAAATGCTTAGACAAAACGATTTTCAAGACATTTGGTTTATAAAATAAACTGTTTCTAACACGCTCGTTAGAAAATAAGATGTCTTATACAAATATAATCCTTCTAACACGCTCGTTAGAAAATATAATATATTTAGACAAAACCATTTCTAGGCGTTCGATTTATAAAACAAACCACTTCTAACCCGCTCGTTAGAAAATTAAACACTTAGATAAAATGTTACTAAACTTTGGTTAATATAAATTAGCCATTTCTAATATGCTCATTAGAAAATTAACGTTTAGTGTAACATCCTAAAATTTATAATGTTGAATAAAGAAAGTTACGTTTAGTGATTTCGCGTTATTAATTAATTAATACGAGTAAAGAACGGATCATGGATTTAGATTAATTGAGATGGGTTAAATGAGAATGGGCCTTAGGTCCATGGGCTTTAAGGGATATAAATATCCCCTAAACCAACCTACAACCCTAAACCCTCATTTCATTTCCATCTTATTCTCTAACACACTCCAAACACACACACACACCATAAACGAGCAAGACCCGAGAGAGAGTAAACGTTAGTTGGTATTAGATCTTATTACACGAGATCTAGAGTGCATAAACAAGCTAACCAAGATCGAACGAGCGCTAAAGGTATGTTCTTGACCTTTAAAGTTTATGTTTTATTGAATGTCCTTAAGCTTAAAGATCCAAGCTTTATAGTTTATACGGGATATATATACGAACGAAATGGTTAGGGAACGTTAGTGGGTGATGTCGAACCATAACAAGGGTATTAAAATCGCCAAAATGCGTGATAAAAACCAAACCCGTAGCGAACTGGGCAACTTCGTCTGCGAACTGGGCAACTTCGCCTTCAAAACGGTAACTTCGCCTAACTGGTAACTTCGCCTAAGGCCAAGTTCGCCTAATTGATAACTTCGCCTACGGCCAAGTTCGCCTAACTGGTAACTTCGCCTACGGCCAAGTTCGCCTAACTGATAACTTCGCCAAAAGCTAAGTTCGCTTAAGGTTTAACTTCGCCTATGGCCAAGTTCGCATAACTGATAACTTCGCCTAAAGCTAAGTTCGCTTAAGGTTTAACTTCGCCTAAAGTTAAGTTCGCTTAGAAAATAAATTAAAAACCTAATGGAAAATGTGTTAAGACAGTTAATGTAATAGAAAATAAGTTCGCTCGACCCCAGCCAGGGGCTCTGCCCCTTGGACCCTGCTAGGGGCTGCCGCCCCTAGACCCCGCTGCCAGGGGCGCTGCCCCCGGACCCCCGTTCGTTGTGGGTACTAGTTAAGACTAGAAAGATGATATGAGAAGTGATAGTTAATTGATACGTATACTTGTTATACAGTCAGCCGTGCACAACTGAAGAAAGGGATTACGATTAACGGTGAACGTAACCGTGTTCAGGTGAGTTTCTAGCCCCAATTATGTGTCATGTTTTCGAGGCTGTGTGCCTACTCAACATGTTTGTTAATACGCTTATCCTAAGAGATAAGTGTATGCCTTATGTGAATAATGTGAAATGTATGAATGATGGCTTGACGGTACGTGAACGATCTTCGGATATTGCACGTATTGTCAGGTTGTAACGCTAAGTATAAGGTAAGTATGATATGTATGCTTATGTGTATGAATGTGATAAAATTAATAAAAGCAGGAAAGGATGGATGTACGGTAACGAAGAGGGAATCGAACCCTACTAATATTCGAGAACTAGGGAACCGAACCCTACTAATATTCGAGGAAAGAGGGAACCGAGCCCTAATAATACTCGAGGAATGAGGGTACCGAGCCCTAATAATACTCGAGGAAGGAGGGTACCGAGCCCTAATAATACTCGAGGAAGGAGGGTACCGAGCCCTAATAATACTCGAGGAATGTAGGGCGTAATGCTCTTTATAACGTAAGATATGAAAGTAAGTTAATACAAAAGAAAGTATGAAAGTATGAATGAAAGAATATAAGTTTGTGTGTATTGCATAGTGTATGATTAACTAGAACTCACTTAGCGTAGCTGACTTTTAGTATGCACGCAGGTGAGTAGGATGAGGTAGCTCGCTTGAGGAGACACGTGGCACTGAATAAGAGGCTGGCATCGGAAAACTCAAGACGTTTAAGTTTAATGTTTCGTTTATTTTGAAAGACAAAATGATGTTTTAAGACAAGACGTGTTTTATTATAAAATGTTTTATGAAAGCTTTTATATTCCGCGAATGTTTTAATTAACTCTGATATTTTGAACTGCGTTTATGAGTAAATCCAACACGAAAGTAGGGCTACCGGTAACGGGGCCTTACATTTAGATATAAACGGTTTAAAACTTTAGTCTATAATAAGCCGTTTCTAACACGCTCGTTACAAAAGTTAAATATTTAGACAAATATTTTAAGGCTTCGATTTATAAAATAATACGTATTTAACACTCATGTTAAAACCGTTGACGTTTACACAAAACGTTCATTTATTTTATAACATTAACTTGTTTCCAACGCGCACGTTAGAATGTCAAACGTTTACAAAACATTTTAACCAATGTGGGTTAAGAAAATACACAATTTTTAACACGCTGATTAGAAATTAAAAGTGTATAAGCCTTTATTATTTAACAATAATGATATTTTCTAAATGTTTGTTAAAACTAAACGCACGCAAACGTTTTATGGTTTAGAAAATATCTTTTCTAAGACGCACATTAGAAAATACATATACCAAAACATTTGAAACCAATATTATTTAACAAATAATAATTTCTAACACGCTCGTTAGAAAGATAAAACGTTGACAAATGTTTTATTATATGGGTTTTTCAAAATTACCTTTTTCTAACATACTCATTAAAAAAAAATCAAGTGAGTCAAAATGTATTTTGAAACATTTATATATTTTTATATATGATTCGACTTAACGAAACATAACCAAAACCCATAAACTTGAATGTGTTTAATCAAAACATTCATTTTCGAATTCTATATTGTTCTCCAATAGTTAATCCGACTCATTTTTATGCATACATGATTTATTTGAAAAATTATAACGAAAGTTTTTCAAATAGACATATATTTTTAACCATTATGATAATCCAAGATCCTCATATTGTTAAAATAACGTTACTCGATTACGATGATGCCATTTTTTCTGAAAAATAAACAATGCTAAGTTAGTTTTTTAGAAATACTAATAGTGGTCGCTCCTA
Source organism: Bidens hawaiensis (assembly GCF_021521415.1). Taxonomy (NCBI): domain Eukaryota; kingdom Viridiplantae; phylum Streptophyta; class Magnoliopsida; order Asterales; family Asteraceae; genus Bidens; species Bidens hawaiensis. Next base: position 358,993 of record NW_027493610.1, read on the forward strand.
CTAAATTAAAGTTACGCAAAACTTTTTAATTTGAACACTCGAATTAATCCACCGAAGGTGTTCTAAGTCCAACTTTGAAGGGACCAAACAATGGGTTTTTTCCAAGAGTTTCGCGTTAAAAAATCTGAATTGTAACCGGTTTCCGTTTCTACAAAGTCGCTCCTTTGAATAGAAACGAAAAAAAAATGTTTTTAAAAACACAACCGCGTGAAACAAAACTAGTTTGAGTCACACGAGAATGTTTTGAATACACGAACGGTGATTTTTTAAAAATTTGTTTTAAGATTGTAGGAAACCGTTCGCGTATAAAAATAAAACACTTTTAATAAAATAATTACAATACAAAGAATCAAACCTATCTAGGAAAGCAAGTAAATTACAATACGAATTATACCGAAAAAAATCAAAATTACAATACAATTGAAATAAAATAATGCAAGAAAGGTGTAGAAGAAGAATGGTGTCGAGGTCTTTGTGGCCGAGGATCGTGTTTTACACGGGGCCCTTGAAACAAATTCCGGGTCTCTCCCCGTTTTTTTTCCCAGGGTACAACGGCCTAAGCAATATGTACTGCTGGGGAGGGCTCTAGCACCCGAATAGTACCTTAAAGAAAATGATGAAGATGATCAAGAATGTTGGAATTCTTTAAGGAGAAAGTTGGAGAAAACACAAAAGAGAATGTGTTATTTGGTGTGTCTTTAACCAAGGAGCTCCCTTGGTATTTATACTATTAGAAGATTGAAACCATTCAACCATCATTAATGACAAAATTGAAACACTCCAATCAACATTAACCAATGCATTTAAGTTTTGACCAAAACTTAATGACATGTTGAATAGTCTTGACTAAATCAATGATGTTTCAACTAATCATATAATATAAAAGAATTCAAAATTAAAAATATTTTATTTACACAAAAAATTTTCCAATACCAATAAATCAGTTATGGCTATAGATAAGGATGTTCTACCGAACATTAATCAAAACGAACTGAAAATGGTTAAACCATTTAGTGAGATAGTTTTGCCCATAAGCTTTAAGCATTCATTACGTATATGGTCATATGGAGATTATACCAACCTCTATATTAGCTGAATCATCTAGAAAATATGATTTATTTTGTTACAATTTTGTAAAGGACAAATACTATTAAAAAAACAATCAATTTTTTGTTTTTCCTCAAAAAAGTATGCCCTCAGCCCAACTTTTACATTCAAAATTTCTTTAACGTGTTGAATTTTAACATAAATAAGAAATGACTTATAATAACCATCCATTACTGATGTGGCTCGTATGCAGATATACCATGCTGACAAGGACAATCTATATGTCAAGTGTAGACACATAAAAGTCCCTTCCTAGAACAAGGATGATAAGAGAATCTATCATTGGAATATGTGGGAGAGGTGGAAGAGGTAGGAGAGGGGGGAGGGGACATCATATTGAATAAGAAAGCAAATATTTGATGAAGAAACACAAGTATTCCATCCGTTTCATACAAATTAGAAAGTAATGGCCGGTCTAAGTATGCTTTACGCTTTTTTTATTTAAAAATTGTAACGCTGTTTAAATTGCAGAACCATTATCATTTTGATTGCGATTGTTGTTTTTGTTATCTTATAATTTGTTTGCAAGAATATATTTATAGTCATAGGGGAACTAAAAATGAGAAAAATAATCCAAGAATAACTATAAATCGAAAGGGAAAAAACCATCAATTGATCATATAACTTGCTTATGTGTCTACTTTTGACACATGGATCGCCCATCTCAGCATGGTATATTTACATATGCACCACATCAGCAATGCAGCGACTATTAAACTGTTCACTGTGAAAGGGTTTCGCCACGTTGGAAACAAGGCTTCAAAGCCCCCTCTCCAAACGCCCCGCTGTGATTTAAAGCATCTTTACAATGTTATATATATCTTAAATATATATATATAAACGAAACCCTTTAAAATCTCGCTGGTTGCTCTCTAAATTATCTCAAGCCACGAGATTGATTTATTTGTAAATGAAGGCTTCTCATGCATTTGACCCGAATTCATGGGTATGGGTCTCACCAAACCCATATAGCTTTTAAACGGGTTAGAACATCTCATTAAATTAAAAATTAATCTTACCAAATATTTGATATGAAAATTCTATAAAATAGGGATATACTAAAAATTAATATCCGATTTTTTTAAATATATTATTTATAATTAAGAAACAATTTTATAGTAAAAAAAAATAAGCGGTTCATGGGTCACCAAATCCAGATAGCTTTTAAACAAAGTTATAAACATATCATTTATTTGTGAAACTCTTTCATCATCAAACCCTAAGTATATTATCAACTTTTTTGCAATAAAGAAAATTAAAATTCAAAAAATAAATATTAAAAAACAAAAAATGTAAAACAAATCTCGTAATACGGGAAATAAAACCATATATATATATATATATATATACTATGTTAGAACCTGTGTGATACATGGGTTGGTAAAATTTTAGACTAAAATGTAATTATAGCAACAAATATATAAAAACTGAAACAAAAATCGAATAGAATTTGGTTTGATTAATCACTTGAAATACGAATAGACCATATTGTACACCAAAATTTTTGAATAAGGAGAGCACACATTGATTATGAAGTATGAAGATAAGATAAAAAAAATATGATGTGCATGAATAAATAAAAAATAATTGATTGAATCTGCATCAAATGTTAAATACATCAAAGCCAATAAAAGCACTTGAATATGATTGAGTATTCACACTATTTTTTTTTATTTGTTTATTTATTCTTTTTTGGGGGGGGGCGCACATTCAAGCTCGGGATAAATGGAGCTTTTTTACATTTGTTATTACCTATGTTGCAATTTATGACTGCAAGTTTACCTCCCTTGCATTGAAACTAAGAAACTTGCAACTAAATCAACAATTTGTGCAAATTTAACTTGTATCAAATTGTTGATGAGACTTACAAATAAAATGAACTAAACTTTCACAAACTCTTTAGACCTTAGATATGAAAGTGATAAAGTCAAATATTATAACTTAAATTTAGGTCACAAGAATAAGCTAAACATAAATGAGCAGTAAATGTGAGTTTTGTAAGAAGCTTAAAATAAAAAAAATAAACAAACTATGATCTAGAACTCATCTTAACAGTTAAAAAACCAAACAAATATAATCATGGTCAGCAAATAATTGATGAATTAAAAACCAAACAAATATGATCATGGTCAGCAAATAATTGATGAATCGTCGGTCATTTTAGAAATGGTGTAAACTTGTCAATTGTTTGTTGGGTTATGAAGGCCTTTGGGCCGGTTTTATTAGGAGGCCCGGTTTTGGCTCCTAATTATGTTTAACCCTAATCTTGTTTATTATATATATCCCATCATGTAATTGTAATCTTGGTTCTGAGCTAATAAGAAAACCTAGTTGCAGCCCGTGGACGTAGGTCCCCTCGCGGGGACCGAACCACGTTAAATTCTTGTGTCGTTTATATTTTCGTTTATGCGTGTTTATCGTTGTGCATGTGTGTGCTGTTTCGCTTCCGCGCGCCGCTTTGTTCCTAACAAGTGGCATCAGAGCTTTGGCTTGTTGGACACACGGTTCGTTGCACTGGTAACGATTTCGCAGAAGGTTTTGGTTCGAATCTGTTTTTTGGTGATTAGGATTGGGTAGGTCCGTCACCGTGAATAACTCTTGGAGATCGCAGGGTTAATTTCTGGTTCGTGTTCATCAGTGATCGACAGTCAAGATTGGTGGCTGTCAGGCTGAGTTAGGGTTTGACTATTTATTATCAACCGTAAATTAGGGAACCGGGTTTTGTGAAGACCATTTAGGTTCGGGTTCAGATTTGTTTGCAAGAGATTAGTCTGAGGTAACTTTATATAGTTTATTTACAGTTAGTTGATTTATCGGTTATTGCAAGAGCAAATCGGTTTATTTGGCAGTGTTCTGTTGAACAATCGTCAAGTTTAGGCCCGTGCCCTTGTTGTGTCTGTTCACTGTTTTCGATTTGTTCTCGTTTTTTTTTTTTACCCAAAAAAAAAAAGACGAGGTGGTTATGATCGGAATGTTGACGGTTATGGATTTTGGTTGATTGGTTTGTCATGTGAACTTGGATATAGTACTGGTGATGGATAAACTTGGAGAAAATGGAACCAGCGGGTGTGCTGGTGACGGCATAAGTGAAAAAAAAAATGAGGTTAGTGGCAAGTCATGTAAACTATTGCTCGTTTGGATGATCTTTCGGTTAGGGTTTGAGTTAACTGATCGTGTGTACGGTCATAGAACCCTTGGTACCGCTTGATTTCATGAAAGTTCTACTGTTGTTATAGCTGTTTGCCTGTTAGCTGGTTCGAAACTGTGATTATTACTTCTTGTTCGTTTGGAATTGTAAAGTTATATCTTGTTTGGTGGTGATCAGTGGTACACCATTTGAGAGGTTCAGGATCTCGTGTTGGGTAAAGTTATTTGCCGGGATAGTACGAGTGGGGTTCATCTCATGGAGTGTTGGTGTGGCATGGGTTGGGATAACAGAAACAGTGGGAGCTGGGCATAGTCGACTTGATAGGTTGCGTAGAGGTGAGACATTTTAAGGGTCGATGTCGAAAGGTTTGGAATTCTGCTTTTGAGAATGTATCTGGGGTTGATGCATTGGGACTCAGTGAAGGCGGTGACGACTCTTGGGTTCAAGATTATGGTATGCTTTATTTGTTACTCACTTCAATGAAGCATTGTTGAATCTTTTAATTAAAGACTTTTGGAAGATACGAGTTTTTTTTTGTATCGTCGGAAGAAGTGAACCAACTTCCGAGTTATAAGGTCTTGGCTCGCTGAATCGGGTAGAGCTAAGGGGTTTCAGTTTGCAGACATGAAGCCTAGAGCCACGGTGATGTTAGTTTGAGCGTATTCGGAGGAGGTCTGAACATGTTCGGGGTTTTGGTAACAGTGGGAGCACGCAGGTGTGTTCTAGGTTTGTTTCCAAAGGAACGTTGGGTTCGGAGGACCAGGAATCCGAATGTGAAAATCTCTCCTGGTATAGTCTGCTGATTTGGAGAGTGTTTATCCTCTGGAAGTCTTTGAAGCCGGTTGTGTGAGTAAGTGAGAGTCGGTTAAGATTGAGGATGAGTCATTGGCGAGTTTTGTCATGGCTGGGTCTGGGATGACCGGATTGGAGTTCTCGGGAGCTTCAATAGGCCTTTCAGGTAACTGATGAGAAGGGTGGATGCAACCAGGGTGTGGATTGGTAGAAATCTTAGTTTGTTCCTAGAGAACTGGAGGCTTGGAGAACTTCTTTTGTTGAAGTTTTAGCTTGTTCTTGGAACTGGAGGCTTGGTAGATTTCTATTACTGAAGATTACTAGAGTTACTGGATGAATGAGATTGTTATATTTACTTGGATGGCAGGCTGGAATTTATAGCAAGGCCTTCAAGTGGGAGATTGTTGGGTTATGAAGGCCTTTGGGCCGGTTTTATTAGGAGGCCCGGTTTTGGCTCCTAATTATGTTTAACCCTAATCTTGTTTATTATATATATCCCATCATGTAATTGTAATCTTGGTTCTGAGCTAATACGAAAACCTAGTTGCAGCCCGTGGACGTAGGTCCCCTCGCGGGGACCGAACCACGTTAAATTCTTGTGTCGTTTATATTTTCGTTTATGCGTGTTTATCGTTGTGCATGTGTGTGCTGTTTCGCTTCCGCGCGCCGCTTTGTTCCTAACATTGTTAACCCGCTACTTGAAATTGTAAGTTTTCGAAACAACCCGTAATTTTTCAATAACTCAAGACGATTTTGTTTCGTTTTGAAACAAACCGGAATCAAATTTTTGGAATAATAAAAATCTGTATTGGCCGAAAATATCCTTGGATATGAATTTTTTTTAACTTAGATTCGAAACATCTGCTGACCAACTGAACCTTAGATAAAAAAAATCCACAGCTTTGAAAAAAAGAAAAGTGAAACTTGATACAAATTATGTAGTACAGAAATGGTGGTTCATGGTTCACCCAATAGTTTCACACCAGCCAATAATAGACCACACTCAAATACATAAAAAGTAACACTTAACAAATATGAAACCTGCTATGTTTTTATTTTATCAAACTTCACATTTTTTTTGATAATTTATTAATTCAAAGTAGTTAATTTAAAGTTAAATTAAGCTAAAACAAACCTTTAATTATCAAAGATGGGAGCATGTTAACATTGTTAGTTCCAAAAACATATTAATCTTGGTCAGTTTCAAAAACTTCATAACACTGGAAAGTTATATGCTGGATTAGTTATAAGCTCCAAACTTCCAAATTTCCAGCAACATTAAAGCTCAAAAAGTTCAAATTATATGCAATTTGACATTTAATGCACACTTGAAAGTTATATGCTCGATTAGTTATAAGCTCCAACATATAACAATTTATAAAAATGGTGATATGATCAATTAGTTATAAGCTCCAAACATACTAAATATGAGAAATACCTCATTTTAAGTTGCATATTGAAAACCAAGAACCTCATAACAGGTGTCATACCTTGTTCTTTGCATGAACCGCATATGTGGAGAAATTATGTAAGGTAATACACAAAATATTTATAAAATTAGTATCAAAATTCAAATGTTAAATGGTTAGTCAACACAAAAGTTAAACCTAAACAAATTGATGTATTTTATTAAAATGACTCGTTTTGACCCGAACTCAATTTAACCGGAACTCATTTTTCTAAGAAACCATGTTACCCGAACCAAATTGATGTTTTTTAAAATGACCCATTTTGACCTGAACCCATTTTGATGGTAACTCATTTTGCTAAGAATCCATATACGAAATCTGCAACTTTGACCCATTTAACATTTTGGTCAAGCTTATTCCTTATTTTTAATGTTGACCTTCATTTAACATATATTTTTCAACCGTATTAACGAAGAAAACCCTAATAATAAATAGAAACAGAGGAATGCTCAAAGAAAACAACACGAAAAGAAACCAATGAATAAGATACAATGTAAAAGTGGAATTGATAGTGGAATAGATGGAGATTTTTGTTGACAATTGCAACAGGGATGAAGTAGTTCAAAACCAGATTTAGATTATAAGGTCTAAATTCCCAACCCTACATAATCAATTCTTAAACAACAATCAAAACCACATTTTTCTGTGTTAACCAACAAATGGATACAAACTCACTGCATGTCTAAATCGAAAATTTTATTTTTAATTTCAGAAAACCAAATCTATTAAACACGAAACATATCATATAACTAATCCAAGATTGTGAGGATCAATATTGCAAAAGAAAGTAATACAAAATACGAATGGGTACTGACCTTTATTGCGGCAGTAGTGAGAAGTCAATTCGAAAAACCCTAACCATTCAAGACATGACTGATGAAGATGAGTATTGCGATTTGTGAAATCATGTAATCAATTATACGAAATAAAACATAAACTAACCTTCAATCTTCAATAGCTGAATCGAGGATTGCATACTTTGAAGTAATGATGATGATCGCTAAAGGACAGAAGACGAATGGCTAGGCAATTGAATAACCAAATTAGGGTTAAATGAAAAAGATTGTTAGGCAAATTAGGTTGTTACTTATATTAAGAATAACAATTTTTAGAATGACACGTGGCATAATAGAAATCTATGGTGCAACCCTTACCCCCAAGATGCCCACAACAAAGGATCATCATTCCATATTTTTATTTAATTCAACAAAGTTAAAAAACTTTTATATAGAAAAGTTGAGTTAAATGACTTTTATGAACACGAATAGAAAGTTGGTTGGTTGGTTTCTTTCTTACTCTCCTTTTTTTCCTCTTTTGAAAAGCGCGTATCTAATAAAGGAGGGCTAAGTATGTATGTTAATGTGATCATTAAAATTATCTTAGGTTCTGTTTGTTTTTGCTTAAAACGTCTGCAAGGGGCTTACGTCTGCGGACACGCAGACATAAGGCTCTGAAGACTGTTTGTTTTTTCTTTTAAAAAAGATCTAAAAAATGCTTTTATGTTCTTAAAATATAAGTTATTGTTCAACTTCTTCACACTTCTTCATACTTCTTAACATCCTATCAACATTCAATGTCCAACACCACCACCACCCATCGTTGCCCACCACCACCGTCCACCACCCACCACCACCATCCATCACCACCACCACCCATTGTCGCCCACAACCATTGTCTACTACCATCACCCATCACCCACCGTCCGCCACCACCACCCGCCACTACTAAAAAATTGGCCCAAGGCAACCTTTATTGTAAAAAAAAAAAACGGCATTAGGTGAAGATGCATTAGACCTAATGCAACCTTTTTGTTAGATAACGCAACTGTTTTTTCAAATTCAATGTTTTAAAAATGTTGTATTTGAAAGAAACAGTTGTGTTATCTGATAAAAGGGTTGCATTAGATCTAATGCGGCTTCACCTAATGCAGATTTGTTCGGGAAATAAAGGTTGCCTTAAGCCAATTTTTTTGTAGTGCACCGTCCGCCACCACCACCTCCCACTACCACCGTTCACCCACACCCACCATCCACCACCAACACCGTTCACCACCCACCACCACCACCGTCCATCACCACCACTACCCACTGTCGGCCACAACCATCATCCACTACCACCACCCACCGTCGGCCACAACTATCGTTCATTACCACCACCCACCGTCCGTCACCGCCCACCACCCACCGTTCGCTACCACCACCATCGCCCACCACCCACCACAACCATCCATCACCACCACCTACCACAATCGTCCACCACCACCCACTTCCATAGTTTGTACACCACCACCGATTATTTTAGCAGTCTACAGACGTTAAATAACTTATATCTACTGTGATATGTGTGATATGTAACTAATTTTCAGCTTATGCAGACGATATCCAGTTTATAAAACAAACAGTATTATATTTTCTGATTACAGACCTTCATACTACATTTTCAGTTACAAACATGAAATCAGACTGCAGACAGTTTTTGTTTTAAAAAACAAACAACACCTTACTGTGATCCAAACGGTTGTAAACAGAAGAGTGCAACTTAACTCTAATATGTAGTTTCAGTGATATTACAACCATGAGAAATAGTAAACCGAATAATTATTTAATAAATTATTGAGTGAATGTCAACGTTTAATTGTAGCTGGTCATAGATATTTGTAACTTTAAAATACACTGAAAATTAACCGAACTTAACTAATATCGACAGTTAACTGATCATTAGGTTATGGTCAAACAATCTTTTATAACCGAAGCTCGATTATAACTATGGTTTTTTTTGAACATCAAATTTATTTTCACATAAAATCCTCCAAACCTTGTATTTGCAAGGATTTGAACCCACAACCTCCATTTTAAAGGAATAAACACCATACCACTAGACTATTAGGTCATGTTTAAACACTCATAACTGAACCAACTTTACACACCTTTTCTTTGTGTGTGTGTGTGAGAGAGAGAGAGAGAGAGAGAGAGATATGGATAGAAATATGGAAGACGTATGTGAAGCCATGATTAGTCTAGTGGAATTTAATTTATTCTACGTCAGTCTCTTTCTTTCTATGTTTAAAATAAATTTATGGGTTAACTGATTCTTTATAGTTTGTTGAACATTTTTGACGGTTAAAACTATTAATGTGATATTTTTATCATTTCTTTATCTATTATCATCAAGTTAGCATATTAAATAGAAGTAACTGGTAAGTAGTTGTTGTAGCAATATGTTAAACAACTTTGACCGATTGATATTTATGTGAATCTGGTGTTGGTTTGTGAGCTTTAAATATTTTATATGATGCTGTTAATATATTGAAGGGCTGAAATATTGGAGGTTAAACAAATTATTCAACTCATTAATTGTCATTTTCTTTCCTCCTCCCAAAACAGAAGAAAATAGACCTAACAAATTATAGCAATGATACTCTTAAGCTTAACCGGGATCATGATGTCACAAACATGAAATCATCAAGAAATGTATTAACAAAACCTCTCAAACAAGAAACTGACAATGTCTCAACATGATAAGAAAATGAACAATTACATTAAATGATTTAGAAATAAACAAGATTGTTATAATCAAGTTGACGATAAGACACAATATATACATAACTGAATTCACCAAGATCTCAAAGATGAATTTCCAACATTTGTAGAAGGTGAACACATAAACTGACGATAGTTAACCAGCTCTTTAATTCAAAGAAGCTTATTCTCCTATTTTATCAGGATGTCACCCGCAACTAGAGGTGTTCAAAAAAACCGGTTATAGAACCGGTTTGGTCGGTTTAACCGAAAACCGGTTAATAGAAAAACCGGTTATTAAAAAACCGGTTAGACCGGTTATTGAACCGCCGGTTAGTACTTCGGTTACTCATTCGTGGACAAAAACCGGTTATTGAACCGGTTAGTAAAAAAACCGGTTAAATTTAAAAACCGGTTATTAAAAAACCGGTTAACCTAAAAACCGGTTAACGGTCAAAAAACCGGTTAACCTAAAAACCGGTTAACCGGTTTTTAGGTTAACCGGTTTTTTGACCGTTATAAAACGGCCATATGACCGTTGGGTCCTTTTTTGCCCGTTTTTTCTTGATTTCTAGCCGTTTTTTTTAACATTTTACCCCCACAAACAACTATATATAGTTTAGGTTGGGTAGGTTAGCTCACACTCGATTATACAACTCTACTAGCTCTAAACGTTTATTTCATACGCGATTATTTTGTTATCTCACACTCAATTATACCACATTACCACTCCATACGCTCTTATTTCGTAGTCGTTTATTTCATACTCGTACTCGTTTATTTCATACTCGATTATACGCTCTTATTATCATGGCCTCCCAAAGTGCTGCTTCATCCGTCAACATGGGTGCCTCGAACACAGACATAACGGTCGTTCGGATCATCCCCACGAAACGAAACCAAGATGTGTGGCAACATTTCGACCTATGCGAACTGTCTAACGGTCGCCAAAAAGCTCGATGCAAGCACTGTTTGAAGTTCTATGCCAAAGATGCAAACTCCACTTTAAAAGCGCATATACAACAGCGCTTTTGCAAGGCCTTGAAGGACGAAGCGGGAAGTAGTTCGCAGCCGGAGATGACGAATCAAGGAGGGGTATTTACGTACGACGTTGAAGCGGTACGTCAACAGTTTTCAAACTTTGTGATTCAACAAACACTTCCTTTCAACCACTTCGACAACCCTCAATTCACGGAGATGATGCAAAACTATGTTCAACCACGCTACCAACACGTAAGTCGTTCGACCCTTAGAAGAGATTGTCTTAAAGCATGGAAAAACGCTAAATCTGAACTAATTTCATACTTTTCAAACTTACAAACTGGTGTAAACTTAACAACGGATGTTTGGTCGGTACCTCATGGTTCGCCCGACTCATACATTTGTGTGACGGCTCATTGGGTTGACCCCGAGTCGTGGCAAATGATGAAACGAACCGTTGTGTTTCAATTGTTTGATTACCCCGCACACGGGTAGAAATATTTTTCAAATATTGGATAAAGTCATTCGACAATACAAAATTGAAGATAAAATCTTTTCAATTTCGTTTGATAACGCGTCCAACAATACGGCCGCGGTTGGCCATTTAAAATTAAAGTATAAACCTATTTGTGATGGAGCGTTTTTTCATAGCCGATGCATTGCACATATTATCAACTTGGCATCTCTCTTCGGT